>NW_020884876.1:14244694-14630596 GCF_003945725.1 Corapipo altera
AGCTAGACGACGCTCTTCCGATCTGCGCGTAGTCTAGCTAGGGGCTGGGGTTCCGCGGCGCGCGCGGCGCGCGAGCAGGAGCGGGGCGGCCGGGCGGCCGCAGACGGCGGCGCGTGCGGGGAGGGAGCGGGAGAGCGCGCGGGGCCGCCTTTCCGGCCGCGGCGAGGAGCGCGGGTGCGGGGCGCGCAGCAAGGTGACGGGCCGGGCAGCCTCCCCTCCATCCGCTCCCCTCCCCTCCCCGCCCTCCCAGGTGGGCCAGGGGGCCTGCGGCGGGCGGCTGTCCCGGCAGCTCCCGGCTGGGGCTCGGCTCCCCGGTGGGTAACCCCCGTGCCCGTGTCTCCTCTCGCCCAGATGCTCTCGGCGGCAGCCTTGGTGTGCGTGTGTGCGGCAGCCTGGTGCAGCCCGGCGGCGGCGGCGGCCGGGGGCAGACCGGACAGCGGCAATTTTCTGGACGATAAACAATGGCTCACGACCATCTCCCAGTACGACAAGGAGGTCGGGCAGTGGAACAAATTCCGAGACGTAAGTTGAGCCCTTCCACCCTGCCAGCCGGCTGCCGCGCCCGGCCCGCTCCCGCTGGTTCCGTTCGGGGAGGGCATCTCTTGGGCAGGGGAGGCTGGGGTGCAGCCTCAACTTGCCCCGTTCTCCCCGAATCCTAATTCTTATTTTAATTCCCGGCGGCGCCTCGGCAGGGAGGAGGGAGGTCCCGGCGGGCAGTTCCCGGTGCGCTGCCGCCGCTGAGCGGCGCGGACCGCGCGGTGTGCCCCGGGCCGTGCGGGGCGCACAGCCCGCACCTCCGGGCCCACTGGGTCGGGCCGCGGGAGCACCTTTCCGCCCTGCGGGTCGCCAGGTGGCGGAGGGGGAGTCGCGTTTGTCCTCTCTCCTCCCCGTTTCCCACCCCGCTGCGGAGAGCGCTGCGGTGGGGGGGCCGGGCCGGGCCGGGGGCAGGGGCTTCCCCCGCCACCGCTCCGCCGATGCCGCCCGGGGCAGAGTCCCCCTCCCTCTTTCCCCGGGCACCTGGAGCGGGCGCCGGGCGGCAATGCCGCGTCTCCGCGCTACTGTCAAAGTACCGGCAGGGCGAGCGGGGGAGAAGGGACAGCGATCACAGCCAGGGGGGTGCGGGGAGCGCGGCCCGTGTCCGAGAGGTGCGGGCGTCAGGCGGGGAGAGTGTGCGCGGAGCGTCCGGAGCGCCTTCCTCGGAGCCCCTGAACACCAGCCCCAGCCTGACCCGAATCCCATCAGTTACGAAACCTGCCGCTCTAAGGTGGCTCTGTCCTCTAGCGTGCTTCGACTGTGCTTCTAGTCCGGTCTCTGTTTGCTGCAAGTTCAGTGAAAGATAGTCAATTTTCACAAGTCCTTCACATTTCTTTAAGTGGAATAGATTTTTCTTTGATCATCCAGTATCCTGCATCCTTTGGTGTCGCTTTTAAAAATTTGAATTCCAACCTTGCAAAATAATTTTCAGTTTTATTTACTGTTTTGCCTACTGAATTTCTCTGATATGGAGTAAAACCTTGATTTGGTTTGCAGCTTAAAAGGCAACAGGTTTCTCCTTGTGCTGCAGCTTGCTTGTGACTGTGGTTTGCAGTAGTGAACTGAAGTAAATCTCTCCAAGAAGTCTCTTATTTTCTGAGACCTGGAGTGACTTGTGATGCATTAGTTTTCTAGTTTTATGTCTGTCTTGCATGTCGGATGCAAACTTGGCTATTTATGTTAAGCACCTAGGAAAGAAGAGCTTCTGTTAGTATTGTGGGAGAACTAATTTTCCTAATAGTTTTTATTAAACAGCATAATTTTAGTGTCAGATATTTTTGGTTCCCTTGAATATCTTAAAAGAACTTATGTTCATGTGTAAAATAGCTGTTTAGTGTGCTGTGAATTGGTACCTGTGATTTTGGAAAAAAACCCCAAACCAACATGCAGGGCTATATAAATGTTTTAGGATTAAAGGCTACTGCTAGAAAGCTCCAAACTAAGTGCATCAGTTATGTTTTATAGTCGGGCAAAGTCATTTATGTAAGGACTACCCTGCAAGGCTGAGGAAGCTAAGTGCTCTCTAATGCCTGTCTCCTGGGTGCCTACTGACATGTACTGTAATATTGGATATTAGCCAGATAATTTATTCTGTGACAAGTAGGTGTCCTCAAGGGTTTTAAGAGTGACTGCTTTGAGGAAGTACTGCATACTGATTCTTCTGAGGTGATTTACAAATATGCTGGCTTATTTATTTTTACACTGTTTATGTTTTATAAGGCTGGTACTTCAGTGATGAATATGCTTTTATTTTTTGTGCAGAGTGTTTACGTCCTATTCATTGGTACTTGATCTGGAATATTTATGGATGGTCCTGATACTTCACTGTAATTTGTTGGTTTTGAATTTGTGATTAGCAAATTAGTGATTCAAATGTGGTCTTCTGTTAAGGAACAGGACAACAGCATTTTAGACATATGTAGGGGTAACTGTCTTGCAGAGTTAAAATCAAAATAAAGGTATGCAAGGCCTGTGTTTGTAATTTAATTCTCTGATCAGAGTGGGGTATTTTTTGCGGTCTTTAAATACCCTACAGATGTAAGGGTAAGATGGAATTCTGGTGTGAAAAGAAGTATTTAAAGGCTTAACTTAAGACTTAACTGACAGGACTGATTAATGTGAAAGATAATGACCCTAACTTCTGGCTCATTGGCTCAGTTTCTTAAGAGTTTTAGATCGCAGTGAGAAAGAACACATTCAGAATGAGAGCCCTCACAGAACCAAATAAACCAAATGTGATGTTTTATTTATAAAAACCCCAAAACCAAGCCAAACTTCAAACCTAACTCTCTTAACAGTTGTCTAAAATGTCAGTTTTGTCAATGTGTTATTCACGTGAGAATATTAGCTAAGATCTTTTCAGTACTTTTTATAGACAAAACTGTAACTGACTCTTCAATTCTCTTTAAAGGTCTTGATTATTCTGACAAATCTGTTGAAAATAATGAAATGTCTGTACCTTAATGTGTAACAATGGGAATGTTAGAGACTACTTCCTCACATCTTTTTCCTGTGCAAAAATTGAGAATGATCTCATTTTTAAATATGAGACTTCCAATCTTAAAGATGGAGGGAGGAAAGTGTATTCTTGATATGTCAAATATCAACTCCCTGAAGATACATGTACAAGTCAGACATTTGGAGTTGTATATATACAAGCGTATGTTTACTTTTTGCCAGAAGTAGCTGGGGAGAAAGAGTTTTTAACCCAGTCTTAGTGCTGCTGTAGTCCAGTTGCTGAGTAGCTGCAGCTATTAACATCTGTCACTAAAATAAGTCTCAGGGTTGATGTGTTTATTAGGGTTTTCCAAGCTGCTTGGTTAGGCTGCATCAGCAGCCAGTGGTGTCACAATGTTGGGAGGTCCTGTCCCATGTGTATGTATCTTATGTTTATTTCAGACTTGGGAACTGAGGCTTTTCAGTAGATGCTGTTAAGGGAATCTTCTTCATTCATATTTTGTTATATTTATAATACTTTGTGCTAATGGTCTGATCTATTATGATTACACTAAACATTTGATAAAATTATATATATATATATATATGTATATATAAACCGCAGTTTGTCTGAAATACAGATTATTCTTTTAAAAAATGTGATCGGGTAATGGCATTACATTTATACTCTCCTACTTAGAACATCCTGAGTCTTATCTGGGAAACCTTCATTACTCGTAATGCTGTAAATCTGTGGAGCAGAACAAAATATAGGAATTATTCTTTATTGTCTTTCTGACTTGTTTCCAAATAACGGTGGTATTTTTAATCCTAGAGCAAAACACAATGTCTTTGCCATTTATAATCACTTTGTCTATTTATGTGGTCATTACAGTCAGTCGGACAAAATTGCATACGACTGTCTGTTGTATGGCTGTTTGAAAGTCTTTCAGACTTCTCAGAAATTTTAATTTTTTTTTCTTCAGAATTCCATGGAGCAACATTCAATAGAATAACTCATTTTAGTAACTGGTATTTGTAAACGGTGTCTCGTGCATTTGTGTTCATGAAAAAGGCTGTATTTTATATGGTAAATTTTACTTGCTGCTTTAAGAGTTATTTAGGATTTAACTTACCTCTTAGTGGTTTGTACTTTTTCTTCTCAAAGAGATAGTAATTTAATTGATTCCTGTATTTGCAAATTTAAAATGATAAATAAACTCCTCATCTCAACTATGGGATAACGTTTTTATGAAATAATATGATCAGTTGATCATTGTAATAATTTGCATTGTAGCAGTGTTTTAACTATCATCCTACCATGTTAATACACTTATCAAAGGTAAAGATGGTAGAAAAAATTTAAGTAACAGACCTTAAACCGATCATCTATGAAGAGAAAGTTTACACTGATAATACTCCCTTTTAATCTACTTTGGCGTGAAGTGTTCTCGCATTGACCATGAAACGTATTGCCTTCTACAACATATGACAAGTTTGAACAGCTCATGTTGGCTCCTCAGATGAGTCTTTTGTAAACATGTAAAGAATAGGTTTTTTCAACATTAGCAAAAACCTCTGTGTTTAGAAAAGAGATGAATCAAATACTACGTCCAATTCAGTAATATCCAGCATTCATTATTCTTTTATCTGTTTTGGAGGTTTAAGGCTTCTCAAAAATACCGCCCCTCAACTAAGCTCACTGCCAACTGTACATTATTGTTGTGAGCAGAACGTCTCTGCCCCGCTGGGGATCACAACTACATTTCTGTGCAACTTAGAGAGCCAAAGGCGGTTTTAAAAAGGATTCATCACAAGTTCTTTGCACTTCGCTGTGTGATTACCTTGTAAATATTTGGAAGGTTTTCATGTTTCCGTGTTTTCGTTTCCAGAGTGGAAACATGAATATGTTATAAATTATATATATATATATATATAATGTGTAAAAGTTATGTAAATAACTTTATTTGAAGAGGAGAAGGACTTCAGCAAGAATAGAAGAGGGCAAGAAGCCCTCCTCGTTTATGGAGAATCCTGAATGTACTTTAGAGAATATTGACAATTTTGGATTGGATAGTGCAGCACTCATCATCTTTTCCTCACTCATGTTAACATTTCATTAAGTTAATGAAAATAAGTCTGGTAGGCTTATTTGTCCTGTACGTTTTGAGGTTCAGGGTAAGAAAAAAACCCATACCTTTTTCCTTAGTGGCTACAACAGCTCTAGCAGCTCTTTTACTACATACATATGTTATGATTATGAAAACAGGAAAAAGTAGAATTTCAAGACATGAAAGATTAACTTTTTATGTTGTCTTAGGCCTAAGTTAAAGCAAAAACTTGTAATAAGTTAGTTACTTCTTCAAATAGGTTATTGAATCTTTTCTGTATGCCAGTGTGGTAGTTGAAACTTATTGGCACCTCTAATGTGGTATCAGTCATTTTTGTTCATGACTTATTTTGTGGAAAAAATTTGAAGCCTAGGAGATCTGACAGAAAGAGTAAGTATTTTGTATCTACACCTATAATTACTACCTTTGAAATGAAACTAATAAGGACTTGACCACTCTGATTTAAACTGTAAAATATGAGAAAATGTTGGGAATTTGTATTAATTTTAACTAGGAAATTTAAGAAGCTATTGAATTGTTCATAACTTCTGAATTGATTGTGGCAAATTATAATGGGAAGGAGTAATGGAAATATTAAATTTTCTTTTCTTCTGTATTGTAGACAAAGGCTTCTGATTTTTATATGTGCTTTTAATTCCTTCTGAAGTACAGAGTCCTTTTTTCTTTCACATGATTACTTTCCCTATGGTCTGTTTTTGCTACCTGTTTCTAATGACAGGGGTTTTTTGTCTGAAAAGGCAGTCTACTAATCTGAAACTATTGTTAACATTGAACTCTTAATGTCTCTTGGAAGGCATTAACTTGGAAGCTCTTTATACAGCTAACGTTTAGAAGTTAAGTAAATGGTAATGTGCTTTTCCTTAGATTGCCCTCATAATCTAAAGTAAAGCTGATAACATTGTTTCATCTTATCTTTATCTCCTTTCTCCAAAGAATAATCTTTATTTTATTTGCTGTAGGTTATTTAGTGGATATGGATACCCAGTCTTCTCTTGTCTTTCCATTAAATCTTTTTGGAATTGACTCTAGCCATCTGTGCTTATTATAGTATGGTATAAATAGCTTTGTAATACACAAATAGATGGTAACAGTAACAGAAACTACATAGGCTGTCTTGCTTTTACAATCAGAAACTAAAGATGTTTAAGAGATATATTGTAAGGGGAGGCTGAAGGTAGAAAACAGTGTAACGTGGGCAGAATTAGAAATACCTTAGTTAGAATAAAAGTTTCCTTATGCTTGAATACCTGGGAGTTACTCTGACGCTAGGTTCCAAAAAAATAACCAACTGCTCACAGATTTCCTTATTTCGTTCAGTGTTTCTTGGGGCAGGGGTGGGGGTGTGTGCAGGGACAGCATGGATGCACCAGGAGTCATGACACAACAGGGACATGGCACAGGTGCAAAATGGCTTTTAAACTCAGTGACTGTTTGATGATGTTACACTTGAAAACTGGCCAAGACTTGCAGACATACTAATCCAAGCTATTATTTCTCTTTTCTGCAGCTAGTTACATCAAATGCTTCAATTACTATAAAGTAATAGAAATGGAAAAGATGGGAAAAAGAATTGATGGTGTTAGTCTGAAAATATTCTATGTTTTTCCTATCAGCACATAAAAAGTACTTGTTAGTAAAATAGCTACAGTTTTGCTTTGTGGTTATTTTTCTAAGGTATTTTTAAATTTTTAAATGTATTTTGTAAGTTTTAAAATTTGTGACATTGATTTTACAGTCATGTTTTTCCTATTATCTGTTGTTTTCATTTTGTCCTATCTGTCTTAACCTGACGTATTTTAATGTATTAGTAACCGTAGATAAACAACTTCTTTTTCTGCATCTGGTGTCATGTCTCACTAGAACTGTGCTTAATATTAAAAATCTTGCTTGTTTGCTTTAGATATAAATTTTATGGAGGCAATGGTAGTAAATACTAACATACTGTATTAAAAGTTCTTGTAATTTTCATATTTCTTGAAATTTGATTTCTGAGGAAGAAAGGTTTATGATTAGTAATATCAGTGTCCAGAGCTTCATTAGGCATTCTTACCTAATGTGAACAATCTTTAATTATTTGTTAGATTTTTTAAATGGTTTTTCACTTTTACTTTCCCGTTTTACCTCATTTCACACTGGTAGACAATAGGGAAGATTACATAGGAACTAATGATTTACCTAAATAAGGTGGTGGAGTATAAGGTAGCAGCCTTAGACAGGACACAAGGAGAGCCAGTATGAAATTAGCCCATGACAAAGCTTTCACATTACAATAAGGATGTAATTTCACAGCTTTGTTATTATCTTTGCAAGTGGATGCTTTAACAGAACACAGTAAAAGAATGGATTGAAAAGATTTAAGTCATTCAAACTTTTTTGTATTTTACCACTTCAGGAACGTATTATCTTAATATATTGTTAAAGACTATCCAGTGCTTGACATTGTGCTCAGAAAAGTCTTATGAACTAATTTTTTTATTTTCTCATGTGATCTGATCACTGACTTGAAAGAGACTGTCCGTTTGCAGTTTGTCAGGATCTCTCTAAAAAATTCTGCAATTCATCAAATAATTCAATGTAGTACACTTATACTGGGGCCTGCATACAGCTGAAAACAAACTCTTTTGACTTTTTGAGCCTGCACTTGATGATGAAGTTCATTCCAGTTGTTAAATCTATGTAACATAGTAGTGACAGGTACAGAATTTACTCGTTGTCATATGCTACTGCATATGAAAAATGACTTGTTTTTTAACAGCTTTATTAAAACAGAGGGAAGTTATTAATATGAAGAGTGTGGAATATATATTTAATGATACATATATCTTTAAGGATTTGGTAGGGCTTGTGTTGGTGATTGAAACACCATTTCAGGAAAAAACCCAAACAGTGATCCTTATAAGCAGAATCAGTTGATTGGCACATAAAACAGCAATGTCAAGAATTCATTGTATGAAGTACCCTACAAGCCTTTTGCAAGAGTAAGTTAACTAGTTTGGTCAGATTTAGGAAGCCCACATCAAACTGTGAGAACTCTCTGTATTCATAAAGTTTAGGGCCACAGTAGACTATGGGATTTGATGATACACTTGCCTGTATATAGTGGCTTACTTTTATCCTGACAGAGTATATTACATCCAAAAATTCTAGTTTGGCAAAAGCATTTCAGGTTTATCGAGTCTTTAGTCTGTGCTACTGGCATAGATTAAGATTTGATCTCTAAGGCCTGCAGTGTGAGGGAATTAATTAGCTGCAGTATTCCCAGATGATCTAGGTAGAAAATTTATGCTGTTTTGCAGAAGGAACGAGGAAGAATACTATTTAAGTTCATACTGATCTGTCTGGAAGTGTTTCCTTCTCTGGCTCAAATTTGACAATGACTAAGACGGGTGCTTGATTTTTCTTATACTAATTTGCTATTGAAAAGGAATTGTGTTCTACCATCTTCATAGCATTTTTTTGTGTGCGTTGTCAGTAATTGTGGCCAGTTACTTTTATGCGTAAAATCACAAATGATGTTGGAATACAAGCTAATTCAAATCCTAAGGAAGATGGAGAAATGGCTTCAGGATTTTCATTAAGTTAATCACCAAGATGGATATTTGTTGTCTTAATCTGGTGTTCAAGTCTTTAAGCATACTAAGGATTAGGTAGGGAGTCTTGTTTCCAACATCCAGGAATGAAAAGTGTGAATGTGAAGAGCTCATGCATTTCCAAGCCAGCAAAGGCTGTCAGATTGGTCAGTGTACTGCAAATGCTACACAGGATTTCATATGTGAACTGGATTAAAGCACATGAAGTGTATATCTATTTTTCTAAATCTTAGTAAATCAAGAGTTACCTAAACTGTTAAGATGCTTAATTTTTCACCCATGTGCTTATTTTATCTTAGAGTTGAATGTACCTAACTTTACTCAGGAATTCATAGTAGGCAGTTACAAAGTCCTGTTTTGATGAACTCTGGTCTTACATGAATGGACAGAATTTCTTTACCCTATTAAGTAACAGACTTAATTATGTTAGGAGGCAGTTGGTTCCACCTGTGTTATCCACTGATCTTCATGGGGTCCTCAAAAGAAAATATCCTCTTATAGGATGCAGGGATATATGATCAAAACTTCCTTGGAGTTGCTGTTACTAACATCTTAGACAAATTAAGTGTAACATGATGGTGAATTGTGAGATTTCACTCCGAGATCAGCAGATGTAGTCTCATAAAGATGGAGAGGGAGAGAGGTGCAGAAGTAGAATTAACTATGTAGTTTTGTACTGCAGATTGAACTAATAAAGGCACATAAAACCTCAAAACATTTCGATGTTCTTCTCTAGGACTGAAGGTCCTGTTTATAAACTGAACTCTGCACGACCTTATGGTTTGCACAAAAACTACCATACCTTTCTGTCTTGGTGTACTTTTTACATATGCTGAATGTTTACAATTCCTCTCTTTTTTCTTTTCCCCCCTTCGTTCCTGCATAACTATTATAGTTTTTTAGGGCATATGAAACTATCACTTTTTTCCCTCCAAATTTTCTAAGTTTGGATTGTAGTATAGCCTTTGTAAGTTGAAAACATTTTTGAGTAACATAACTAATCTGAAGAAAATAAGTGACATTTTTCCAGAAGGTTCTAAAGTACTAATGTTGGAGTACGTGGCAAAGTTGAGCTGTTTGATTTTTTTTTTTATTTTATTTTTTTTTTATAATAATGAATGCATGTCGTGTGTGTGTGAGAGAGCACACACACACAGGCATATGATAACTGGTACCTTAAATCAGTAAAAATTTCAAGAGATTTTACTCTGTCTATCCCTCATTCTGAGGAGCAAAATACCTCACAGAATATTAGAAGTATTTTATAAGTCTGCAGTTTTATCTTGCTATTTGATATCCCACTGATTGCAGATAATTTTTGGGTATATAGTGAGAGTGACATGAGTTTAACAATGTTTGTGGTATGCAGAATAAAATAATAATTCTGAACTTATATCTCAGATTTGTGAGGCAGTTGTCTGCAATAGTTTCAGTTCATTGACTGGAAGAATTACCTCTGTTTTTACATGCCTACAAGTATCATATAAGAACAAGACAAGTATTACTATAAACATCAAGAGATTTTCAAGAAAATGGGTGTTTGAACTCCCAATTCCTCCAAGAAAGGAAGGAGAAGGTATCAAAAATACTTTAATAAAATTTGTGAAGTTATTCTATGAAGAAAAACTGATGTTGGATTCTAACAGTGCTTATCTCGCTGTAGTTGGAAAGTCAGGGAGTCTTGAATTTTTTACGAGTTGGACTATGACTTTCTAGCCCAGTTTGAGTGTAGTTGGACTATTCAACAGCATGAATATTAGGAAATCTTTTCCCTAAAATATTGCAAATTTCTGTCCGATATTATTAATAGTAAAATGTTCATTTTGTTAAAAATATCTATATAATACTACTTTTTCCACAGATATTTGTGCTTTTTATTCTAATGCAGATAAAGGTTAGTAATTTGCACATACTTAATTTCCACATACACAGATCCTACTCTTGCTTAATTTCATCAAAAAGCATTTTTTTAATTGAAAAAATGTATTAGTTGAAGCTAGAACTTGTGTAGCTGTAAAATTATTATCTATAAAACTGAGTTAAAAGATATCAATGTGCATCATTTATTTATATTTCAATAAAACAAATTTAAGCTTGTAAATGAAGTAGATGTATTTTCAGATTTGACAACTGAATTTGTCAGTTGTTTAACTTTGGTAGCTTTAGCCAAACAGTTTGCTCATTAGATCAAAAAAACTGCCAAGAGTAATCAAGCATAGGGATGAAACAAAAGACATCATGCTTTATTATTTTATGCCTGGTGTTTATCAAGAGAAGTGGTTGGTTGAAGGAAAAGAAGGAAAAAAAGAAAAGCATCTTCATACTGCTTAATTAATTATAATTTGAAAAACATCAGTGATGTGTAGTCAGCTAACCCTATAGTGTCTGACTTCTTACTGGAAATCATTCAAATAATGTATTTCGAAGAAGTTTTGTTGGAAGTTAAACACTTAATCTTGAAGGTTTAGGGTTGCTTCTTTCCCCAGCTTTATTAAATCTTCGCTGTGGATTTCCCTGGGATGATGTTGTATGATACTGGATCTGAACTCGGTTTGCATGGAGTCTTGTCTAATTGAGGGCACTGAGAATATGTTCACTGATGTTTGTGAGAGGTGCAATTATGCCAGTCTACTTAATTAAAATCATTATTTGAACATTAAGTCTACAAAATAGACTTCTGAATATATTTTGCATCTTTGAAAAATGGAAAGAAAGCAAACTTGAATTGGAGAACAAACAAGGTCATCCATGGAATAGCTTGCTTTCATTAGAAAATCCTATCTAGTGGTCTAAAGTGGAATACATATCAATATTATTGTGTGTGAGTTTTAAATTTTTTTTTCTTTTTGCTTTATTATGTATAAAGGAATTCTAAATTTGTTGCTGCTTATGAAACACAATGAAAACGTTTCTTTATCTTGTTAAGCTACTGGATTTGAGTAGAGATTTTATTTCCCTTTTTCAATGATTTTTTTCCTGAATAAGTTGTTACTTGTTTTTTATTCTGCTGCACTTTCCCCCTGCCTCCCCACTTCAGCCATTTGTGAGGTGCAGGTAGAAAACAATCTTTCAGTTTCACTGACCTGAATCAAAGTATTTGATTTTTGTCTAATTCCTCTGCAAGGGTTTCTCTTTGTGTATTTAAACTCTGTGTCTGATTAATTTGCTGCATTGCTTCATGGAGTTGTAGGTGCCTCTATGCTACCTTTACATGCCAGGCTTCTACAGTGAATTACATATTGTATGATCACTCTGCTTTCCCCTTTAACTGAATCCCATGTTGCACTGTGCAAAACAGTACAGGAGTTCAATTAAATGGGAGGGTGACAATTATTACACTGAAAAAAATACAACAAGACAAGCATAAAAAAAGCTGCACAGTGCATGGCAAGACAATATTAGTGAGTCAAGATTTTCCTTCTTATCAGAAGGACCATTTATATAGATAATAATTTTATTAAAAACTAAAACTGAATAACCTATTTTGTCAGAGGTATTAAAGCCTCTACTATGTGGCTTAATTCTGTGGGAAATCATAGAGTTTATAGTAAAGCAAAGAACCAGGATGGATTTACATAGTGTTTGTTTCTTTTATCTGGTGCTAGAATAGATTGATCATCTTGTATTGTTAAGTCTTAGATGTCCAAAGTACGGTGCAAATCTGTAGGCAGAGCAAATCAAAACCTGGTGTAGGTAACATATACCATAGTATAATTGTAACTAAGTTTTTGGAAGTCTGTAGTTTATTCTCTGTTCTTATTATGGTATATCCTGGTTTTTTTTTAACTTAGATGAAGTTCTCTTACACCTGTCTCAGCTTTATTGTCTTACAAACCTACTGGATCACTTGATGTTTCTAACATTTTTATTTTTCCTCATCTTTATTCAGAAATCTGTTAAATATTCGTTATTTCCCTCCTCTGCCTACTCAACAAAAAAGTTGGGTTGTATATGTTTAAATATTTTCTCTAGAATCAAAATATTTTACATCACCTTCCTTTTATGAGGTTCACCAGAAAATTAGAAATGAGGGTAGGGTGAGATGAAAGTCACAGTTCTACTGCTGTTGCATCAACTGTAGGGATTTTCAGCATGTGTTTTCTCCATAGGTGGAGTTCTTTGACATTGATCACAGTGATAAATATCCCTGTCGATTCAAACTTCACAGCAGGTTCAAGTCCCTGGTCATTCCCATAAACATATTAATTGGTAGTGTTCTTTCTTGGAGGCTTTAGGCAAGAACGAGTGATTTTATGCCCTCTTTATACGAGTTTAAGTTATTTTTATGTATCTAGTATGAGGGAACTGAAAAAACTATAAACTCTGAAACTGAAGGTCAACAGCCCCAGCCATTGAACACCTTGGGGGGTAGTGTTAGTAAACATGTAAACTCCCTGTCCTCTTTGAACCTAGGTTAGTGGAAAGCTGTGCAGTACAGTTGCATTGTATCAGAAATAGAACTTCTTATCTAAAAAATTTGGGTATCAATTCAGATCTTACCATCACTTAGATAATTTTGATTTTCTGTTTGTGATTTAAACTTTAAGTGAAAGTTCAGAGTTGGAACATTTTTGCACTTTCTGACAATAGACTGTATGAATCTGTAAGTCTTCCTTCATGCCTCCTGCAAGATTAAGCAAGAATGGTGTGCTTGTTTAAGTTAAGTATCTGTAACAAGAATCTGTTTTATTTGAATGTGTATTCTATGGAATTTGACTGTGACTCTTAGGTAATACTTTCTGCTTTTCAAAATATACAGGTACTTTTGTATTTTTTTTCTTTTTTTCATTTAGGAGGTATGATGTACTTAATTTCTATTATAAACCATGGCAATTTGGCAGAAAAAACATGCTGTAAACTATGTAGGTTGTTCACTGGGAAAAGGGTTTAAGAAATAATCCAGTTATATGCGATTAAGAGGAAGTTAAGGGCTTCACTCCAACAGCATAAAATTATTTAAGGACCTGATACTGTTACTTAGCTGTTCTGAGTGATTTTTGGCTTGAGCTGTTAGGAGCAGGTATTTGTAATGACTACCTGGTATCTCTGCTGCCAAGTAAATTTCTAGGGCAGGGAAGAATCCTGAAATCTTCTTCAGTCACTTATGTGTTAGCTTTCTAAGAAAAGTTTGAGAAAATATGTGAAGGCTTATGGAACAGCAGAATATTCTTAGTGCATTTTGCTAAATACAAAATAGTACCCAGAGTTCTTCTCTCCTTGATGTCTGGTTACCCTAGATAGGCAGCCTACTATATGTGCTTATTTGGAGGAGTGGAATTTATCTGATTCTTTTATCTAGATTGGATTCCTAGTGAATTTCTAGGAGTCTGTATTTTACTACACTAAAAAAATTACTTATTTCCTTATATCTCTCAGTAATACAGTGAAAATAAGACTGACTGCCAAATCTTAATTTTCACAATAATCATTAGTGTTTGAACACACAAGTTTATTGCATCCTTAAGTATGAATGATGACATAATCTGGTATACTGATCTTTTAATACAGCATTTAACTATAAAGATTCATTTTTAGTCCACTACCATTGACCAGTATGATGGATATCAGTCTTAGAAATCCAGTGTCAGAACCCCTCTAAGATGAACCAAACTGACAGTGTAGTCATCGTATTTACTTGCTACTGGAATTGATTTCTGCATGTTGAATTTGAAATGCTGATGTCTTCTGTGCTCTGTTCAGCAAAGAGTTTAGACCTGTGCTTAATGTAAGCCTCAGGAGTAGGCTTCCTTTGAAATGTCTTACTGTGATTCCATTAAGTGAGATTAGTAATTTATGTTAAGCTTGTCCTTATCTGGCCAGTTTCTTTTTTTTTTGTTGTTCATTCCAATAGTATGGGGTTGTTTTTTTTTAATGGATACAATTGTTGTTTACTTTTGGTATAAGTAATACTTTATTGGTGGGTTTGCAATTTACTTCTCATAAAATATTTTCCCTATAAAGCTTTTTAATTAGATGGACTTATTTCAAACTAGATGACAGTTAATGAAAAAAGTTATGGGTGCTTTCTTCAAGCAAGTTGTATGAGAATTTCTGTGAATCATTGTATATCTTACTGGAGAAAGACGTGCTACAGTGTTGTTATGGACTTTGTTCCTTTGCTAAACCCTTTTCATACAACCTTGATTTCAAAACCTGAAATTGGAAGTAGGAATGAAGGTAATATTGCATAGGCTAACAGGGATGAAACTTAATTTTCCTGTTTGTAATTTTATGTTTTTGTTGCTTGTCCCTGAGTTTAGGTGGTATTCTCTCCTTACAGCTAAAGGTCCTTTTATTATGTATTTTATTAACTACCGAAAATGGGTTTCGGTGCCACTATCATTTAAAGTAAGATATGTAAAGTTTTTTTTATTCTGTATTGACTAAAATACAGTTTTTAAGAATTTAGGTTACAACTGTGTTCCTAACTACTAATTAGTAGACCTCTCTGTAACATGTAATGACTTACATAAATTAAGTTCAGGAAGACCTAAGTGGAGAATTAAATATTCTATTTAATTGTTCTACCTTACTTTAAATTTCAAAAATTGAGGAATTTGGTTGGAGGATTCATATTTTGTTTGATAAAATCCTTAAATAGTAACCCACAATTCTCAGTATTTCTTAATTTTAGAGCAGAAAGAAAACAAAAGCTGCTGGCATGGTGAAACAAGCTGCACCATTATGTTTTGGTGGGAGAAAAGGTGGGTGTATTGCTCCCCCTGTCCAATTACGCTTTTGTTATGATGTGATCTGCATGATTTTTGATTCACTTTTCTAAGATCAGTTTCTTGTAACTAGCATTTAAAGGAAATGTTTGCCTTTTTTCTTTTGACTTTTAACAGATGTGTCTCTATTGAAAAAAAAATTTTATTCATAAATGTTAGTTGCATGGGAAATCAGATGTTAAATTTAATTGAACCAACACCAATATTAAAAATTTTTATTCTGATTCTGCAGTGACTTAAGTTTTTCTACATTACTTAGTGTTTGTATTTGTAATATTTTTTGCTGTGTAAAACTGTCTTGATACAACAAGATTACTTTGACATTTCTGAAAGTAAAACTCTACTACTTTGGAAAGATTAATTGTAGCAACAGTTACTTTGACAGTCTAGTTCACTTTTTGTATACTAAAAGGAAATACTATAAACTGTTGAACTATTTTGGTGACTGAAATGTTTTGGTTCTTTGTTTAGAAAATGTTATAATGGTTGGTTTTGTGGACCACTGAAACTTGAAAACTTCTTTTAAATTAAGTTTCTCATAACTGATGCAGTATAAATAACCAAGACATAAATATTGTGAAGGGATCTGCTGTACAGGAGCAAATAATACTGCTACCAGTTAATGTCAGATCAGATGTGTACAAATGTAGATTAATTTCTGGATTGTTACTTGCAGGTATCACTATTGTGAGTAAACACTATTCCTTTCAAGATTTTAAACTTTATTTCAGGGGAATATACATCAGGAAATCCAAAATCTTTTTCAGTAGTTTACATAGTTTATCTTACTTGGACACACTTGAAATTCTTATGTTAAATATAAAAACTGGAAGTAAGATTGTGTTCGAATTTAAGATGTCACTCAGTTTCTGCAACTTCAGCTGTGTATCACATCTTTTCAGTGTACTTTTCTGTGCTTGAAAATTTTATGATATTTCTTTTATGTCTGGATACACAAACACCACCCACCCCTGCCTGTGACTTGCCTCTTTTAAAGTTAAACATTTCTGTAATGCACAAATCAACTGTTGATTTTGAACCCTGACTTGCAGGATATAGATTGTAGAAACTTGCCTTATTCGTAAACCTGCTTGTTCTTCTACAAATGTGTTTTTGTTGTAGATCTTTCACAATAACTTACTGAAGAATAAGCAATAACTAATCAAGCAGAGCAGAAAGCAAGAGTTACGACCTCAATTTTTTGTATCCTGGGGGAGCACTTACTATGTGAACTGTAATATGACTATCATGAACTATGCACCAGGTTTATTTTAGCAATCAGATCCTGCTTTTTTGTGCTTTCATTCAACTAGAGCTGATACTCTGAACACAATATTCTGAGCTAGATTTGTATGTTTTTTTGACTTCTCTGAGAAAGTTCTGTATTGGTAACAAATGGTTTCAGGTTCTGTACAACTGTTGATGGATTCAGCAGAAGATGAAAGTACCTTTTAAGTTGAACATGTAGAAGCAATCAGTTTTTAGATGGAATATAACCTTATCCAGTGGGATTTCTGTATAGTTTTCTTATTAAAAAAGAAAAAATAAATTTGGACTTTTTGATGTAAATCATTTTCATCAGATCTGATGATCTGCATTGAACTATTTGAAAATGTAAACAGTCAGTTTGTCTTCATTAAGACTTTTTTTGGTAGGAAATGAAGTGACATTTATTTGAGAAGCTTGGTATGGAAAATTAGTCGCATGGTCATGGATTTGTAGTATTAAGTGTTACACACTACCATCTGGGGGAAAAAAAAGTCCCCAGAAGTACTGTTCATATGTGAAAGGTTCTCATGGGTTGTGGTGAATTCAAGGTAGAACTCTGATCTGGGAATGAAAATTATGTACTCTATCCCACTATTGAAAAACCCCCCTGTAAAATACACGATGAAAACTCTTGAATGAAAAACCAGGTGTGTGATGCATTGCTATGTATGACACTTCCAATTTTCGCAATTGTTTAGCAGTCCTAAAATTTATTTGTAGTCTGTACATTTCTTGGTTGTTTGTGTCAGTACCTCGCTGACCCCACATGCAGAGTGAAAGCTTGATGCTGAGGTGTGGTTTCACAATAGGCATCATATTCCTTGATGGATTTTGGTGATTGATTATATATAGAGATATATGTAGTTCTTATGCTTGTGTGTAAAACAAACAAACAAACAAACCCAAATGACTAAAAAACCAAAGAAGAAACAAATTGCTGCACATAATTAAATTTTCTTGTTATTAAGTTAGTATTCTATATCTTTAGCATATGTAGTCTATTTAAAGTACGCTTAATATTTGCTTTCAGGTTTTAAGGAGTGATTTCATATACTTTACATTTTCATGTAGTTTCCTGTTTGTTTTTATTGCTCTCCTACCATGTTTTTCACATTGTTGTGTCTTTTGATTACTTTTCTGTTGCTTTATTAGATAACTAATGGAACAAAGGAAGCTGAATGCTGCTCTAGGGGAAACAGGAAAAAAATGTTGATAGATATGCAACATAAGCACTAGAAAGAGATTCTCACTGATGTAAAAAATTATAGCAACAGTATGGTAGTTTCTTCATAGTGGGATTTTTGAAGCCAGCGTTATGTTATAGATTTATTAAGGAGCAAAACAACAGGGCAAAAATGTAGCTGTTTGCAGCAAGAGAAGTTTTTTTCTAATGTGCATGTATGCACATGGTGGAATATTTTTTTTGGAGTAAAAGTCCTGTAGAAAAAACCTGACTGTAAAAAAAAACCCAGATGAGGTCAAATGTTCATTTTACTTTTTCTTTAATTCTAATTACAGAGCTAAGCTTGAGGAAAACATTGTAGATTTTCTTATTGAATACCTTGTGATAACATATATGGTGTGGCATAGATTACAGTTACAGGAAAATTAAAAGTTTTTTATTTGTTTGGTTTTGTTATTTTTTTCTTTCTAATGGAGATAAAGTTATATTGTAAGTTTTCATTTGCTTTAAAAGCTCTTTCAAAAATACTGACTTATTAAATTTTTCATGTGCACGATTAAACCTGTGGTCTCGTATATAAGTTTTTCATTTTAGTTGGGAGTATTAGGAAGACTTTAAATCTGTTTGTGATAAAGGGACAGTATGTCATCCTTTCTGTATCAATTTCAGTGGCTGTAGAGAGAAACTTGGAATTACTTTTCTCCCCAGATGAAAATGGAAGATCTTTTTTGTCGTCAGGGCATCAGTCACTCCTGGGGGTATTAATTTTTACTGAGCTCTTTTTCTATCATGAAAATGATAGAAATGTGATGGAAATACATCTCTGAGATTTATATTGAAGAGTTACATAAACAGGTAATATTTTTCTGAAGTCATGAGTAGTCTGCTGAATTGAGTCCTGATTACAAAATTGCTATCAACAACTGATATGTGTATATGAAGATTAATGTAGAATAAGTAGGGATAGAGAGCAAATCCTTTACCTGTTCTTTCTGATATCTCCCTGTGGAGACACTAAAGGTGCATCTACATGCCAAAATGTTCTCGAGAGATGTGTAACTAGTGAGGGTATGGAAGTAATAATAATAATATAGAAACAGGATAGCTCTAGTAATGTAGGACATTAAACAAGCAAGCTTACCCTGTTTCTGAGCAACACCTACAAAAAGCAATATATGCTTAGTTTTAGTGATTTTAGTATTTGAATTTGGTGTGCAGGGATGATGTGGATATATCTATGTTGTACTGTGAACAAAATATGTAGTTACATAATGAAGTGCCTAAGTGCCTTTGTATGGACTAGCTTAACATAAGCCTCATTTTCACTAACTCCAAGTGAAAAGTTAGTGCAGAACAGTTATTTGGCTTCCTTGGACACAGCGGCTAGTTCATTGAGATTATTTTTGACAAACAGCCACTAAAAACATGTATGTGTTGTGGCTAGCAGGACTATTACTTTCTGTAACAAAAAAAAGTTCGGTGGCAATGTTGTAAAAGTAGATTGCTTGTGTACAAGTATTTTGAAGCAACTCAAATCACTGCTGTTATCAGAAGGGTCCCAAATATATTTAGCTTATTTGTTGTTAAACCTGGAACTTTAACAAGTAATTTTAATTCAAATGAATTCAAAAATAAATTTTTGTTTAAGAACATATTTGGCACATTTCAGAAATTTTGCTTTCTCTTTCAATAATACTTCAGAGCTGTCCAAATGCTTATGAGCATCAGAGAAAGACTGCATGGAGGTCAGTGGCTTTGTTTACTAATGTTATTCATAAACCAACTATACTGGTACAACATGTTTGATATTTCAGCTGTGACTTAATTCAGGACCCCAAGGTTTAAAAGTGACTGGTTTTTTGATTTTAAGAGTACATGTTTTCTTTAATTCCTTTGGTTGTAGCAACTGTGGTAGGTATGAAAGGAGGAGAGAGTTAATCTGTGGGGGAAATTGTTTAGGTATTTTTTCAACCATGGTTAACCTCACTTCTAAGTAAAAGAGGAAAAGCAAAGAGAAGGATTAAATTGAGAGAGGAAAATAAGAGTGTGCACACTAAAAATTCTATAATAGAAAAGAGAAATGGGTTTTTCCTTGTCTGTTTCTGATAGAGATTGGAGAGAGGAGAAAACTTCAAATTAACTGAGTGAAAGCACTGTTTGAGATGTTTATATCCTTTGCTGTGTATGCACATAATATTTAAGTAATTTGCCCATTGAGCATCAAAGTGAGAGCAGCCTCTTCCTATTGATGTGTTGCTTCAGGATTCTCAAAGATAAAGCAGCCTCTGGGAAGTAGATATGTCTTCAATTACCTTTTTGCGGTGTAATTTAATTTGCTTTTGGCTATTGTATCTTCCCTTTTCCTGTAAGGACAGATTAGGAGCCTCACCCTAAAGTACCAAAATAAAAGATCAGTCATGAAAAAGCATGTGATTGAGATAGGATATTGTTATCACTGTTCCATGACAGCTTTATGATTATGAGAGTATTTAAAACAAACTTAAGACTCTTCAAGTGTGTATGTGATAGTCTTGACAGAATTGATATTAGGAATTACTAGTTAATATTACAGTAACCTTTCTACTTTGTTGACTGTGTTCCTGTACATTAGACTCTATTTTCTGTTTTTCATTGTGAGACTATCTGGAAATGGATGAATCAGTAAGACATTTATGTTTTAAGCCTTTCAGCAATGATTAGTGTGACGGTTGGAGAGGGAGAAATTTTGCAGAAGTTTCTGTCTCCTGAAAGGTCATCTCTTTTCCACATAATTTGGGTTATAATTAAAAACACGAGTTGTTTAAATGGGGCATGAGCTTAATGGATACTATACTTGTTTGAAAGGGCAAATCTGCTATGAGTACAAATCCTGGTTCCCAAGTGCCTGAATTTCCTTCTCAAGAGACCTTTCTCCATTTTATATCCTTGTATAAGCCTTTTAAAACTGTATGTAAGTTTCTTTCTGACTCCATCCTAATCATTAAGAATACAATCCAGGCAGAGGTAAATTGCTAACGTTATCCTCAGAGGAATGAAAAGCCTTCATGCTCTAGATGATCATGTTGGTTTTGCTGACTGGCTGTTACCATCTCTACCTTAAATAAGAATGCGTGGTGTGTGCAAGGTCTGTGCTCTGTACTGGTACATCTCTAACCCCAGTATCTTGTCTGATCACATCAATTGTACTTGCAAATAGTAAGTATGTGGCTTACATCCACTATACAAAGATACAAAATTTACTAGGGAAAGACTGGACCGATATTTCTGTCTTTCCTGCTTTTGTACTTCTTTTCTGTTTCCCTTCCCATCTCTTGCATGCTGAGTTTTTCTTGTCATTTACTTGATCACATATGGCAGCATCAGTTGGCAGAAATATGTCATGATTGACTAATTCTTGGTAGGATGCTCAGGATCAGTTCCACTGGAGGTAGTTACTGCACTACAAGTGCTGTTTTTCTTCACAGTTATGAATGTTACCTCAAAGCTTCACTACATTTCTTTTGTGCTAGAAGGAAAAAAGGAGTCCTGTGATAAGGCAAGAAGAAATTTTAATTGTTATTTCAGAAAAGTTTTGGTAGCAGAAATAGAAATGAACAAAGAAGCTAGTATTTTCTGCAACCCATCATCTCTTCTTTTAAGTTCTAGAAAATCCACTTCTGTCATGATTTGCATTTTTGCCATTGGGACACAAATTCTTAGAATCTGAGAAAATGGAAAGAATCAGGTCAAGAAAGGTTTTGGTAACAAGAATGCTATTTCTCAGTGATGTCAAGATACTATGCAGTTCTTCATGGATATATACATATATCACCCTAGCAGTGGGAAAAAGTTGAGAAACCTACCTTTTACAGTTCACGTATCTTTATGTATTTGTTTTTCTGTTAAAATTATAACTG
The DNA here is from genome assembly GCF_003945725.1 of Corapipo altera. Lineage (NCBI taxonomy): Eukaryota > Metazoa > Chordata > Aves > Passeriformes > Pipridae > Corapipo > Corapipo altera. The sequence goes on from NW_020884876.1 coordinate 14,266,463, forward strand.
GGCAAGAAATAAAATCAGGATATGATTTTCATGGCTTGTGTTGAACTAGGAAGGCTGTTCAATGCCAGGACACTTACCATAGTTCCTTAAACAACCAGAAATTTCTTTCCCCTTATTTTCCTTACCTGATTTCTGTCATTACATTTCAACTATTTCTCTTCTTCAAGTCTTCCAAATGATGAATATTAGTTTCACCACCACCTGAGGCTAGATATGTAATTTGTCTTTCCTTAGGAGTAGAATGTAAATGAGATATTACTGTATTATAAGTGGAGATAATGAATCGTTTTGCCTAGAAAAATACCAACATTAAAATTTTTTTAAACACTTTTGTTTCAGGGAAAAAAGAACAAATGTAAATGAACTATTTTTACTACCTTACAGAAAGAGGATTCTGATGGAGGTTGAATTAATTATGATAATATATTATTTCTTTTTGTTTGGAGTTACTTAATGTTACAGCCTAAAACTGCTACGTAAATTTAAAATACTGCATTGGGAAGATAAAAAAAGGTGGTAATGGATAGCATTTTAGTCCTCCCATTTCTTCTGAATAGCCACATTTGGAAAAGTTCAGCTATCTTTGGGTCAATTTTGCTAAACAAAGAAAACTTATTCATTTTCCATGTAAAGCACTACTCGGTTTGTGTGTAGGGTGATAATCAGAGTGACAATTGCTTGACCAAGTAACTATTGGGAAGTGAAGCTGAAGTATTCAGAAGGTGAAGCTGAGACCCATCTTGCCAACGGTAATAGTGTAGAGGCTTGACATAAGCATATTTTCTGCAGACTTAACTCTATAGTAAATGGAGACAGATGTCTGCTTTAAACAGTTTTTGTTGTGATTTTGTGTATGATGTATCACCCCTTCACAGTGATCACCTTTTTCTGTCAGGAAGGGTAGTTGTCCTGGGCACTTTGTACGGATGAAACAGCCGGTTTATAAATGCTAAAATCCGATACAGTTAGTCTGTATTAGACCAAGACCCAAATTACAGGTGTTTTGTACAAGTGAATGGAAAGACAATTCTTTGTTCTTCTGTAAATTCAATTTTTAAAGAACAAAATATTGAACCTGCATGTTAAAGAATTGTTTTATTTATAGATTATATTATTTTTTCAGCATAGCATTATACTGCAAAAAAAAATTTAAAACCTTTATCCCTGACGTGTATAGTTATTATGTAGCTATCTGACCTTTCTCTAAAACCTGTTATTAAAAACATTTACTGAAGCATAAAAATTAGTTATTTTGTTTCAGCATTCTTCTACTTCCAACCACATTTGAGGTTATTCCTTAAGTATAATTAGACTTTCAGAGTTGCTACCTACAGGTACTTTTCGGGATTTTTATTTTTCTATTGTTTAATTTCAGTAAAATTGTTGATTAATAGATACCCTTTTATGAACAATTAGGACCCCTTTATGATCACACCTGTGTTAGAGAAGATACATTATATACTTTTAATTAATTTTTTTCTTTTTTTTTTTTTTCACAGAAGTGGCTGATTTTCAGGTTATCTTATTTAAGTGTGAAATATTGCAGTGTATCACTCCTGCACCATACAGAAAATCAAGAGCATGACCTGAAACTCTTGGAAATCTTTAGAGTACTTAAGTGTACTGTGGGTTGGACCTTGAAGGCACTGCAGATTAATGCACTCCGGATATGAATGTCTTGTAACACACTTTTCCCCTGTCCCACTGATCTATTACAGTACTTTCTCTAAAGAAGGTGTAGGCTTATATATAGTTAAGAATTCTGCTTTTGCAGTACTGCTGCAGCCTTCAGAATGGGTGATACTTTCTCCAGGGAGATCCAGAAAGAACATTCTTAGGTGTAGTATAGTTTGTTGAGGAAGTGTGGCTTTATAGCTTTGAATTGCTCTTTGTCACTCAACTAACCAAATCCGTTTACTTTCAGTAATTTCAGGGAGAACCTTCAAAAACTGCTGATCAGAATGATGAATTTAAGGGTCAGTAGTAAATTTTGTACTACAAGAGGAAATTTAAGCAGGTGAGGCCAGTGTTTAAAAAAGACCCAGCTTCATAAATGATGTGAAAAGAGCACAAATATAAGGTCAAATATGCATATATATCCATGCACAGGAAAAATATTTTCAGCCAAAAGGAGAAAAATCTGAAAATGAGAAGTAAACAAAACAATTTTGTATATTCTAGATACCATACTCTGTGTATCTAGTGATACATTATATAGTATTTATAAAGTTCCTACTGTACCTATAAAGAAAAACTATGAAACCTGTAAGCTTTGCACTACAACTTTTTGAGCCTGGAGTTAAAAAAAAAAAGAGAGAGCATTGCACAATGTATTAAATTACTTATGCAAAGATAAAAGTGTGGGACTTTACCCAAAATTGCCCAAAACATTGAAAAAAAAATATGAGATGACTATTTTCAGCTTGTTTTCTGATACGAAAAAAAACTTTCATTGTAAACATCTTTTTCTTGTCCTAGTCTTGGCCTGAAAGGCAATGAGAGTTCAAGGTACAAGTTTTCTTAATGTAGGGTCTTATGTACAGACTTTGTTTTAGAAGGAGGGGATGGGATGAAAGCAGGGGCATTGGGCCAAGGATGGCTTTTGGTGGCTTATTAACACCTGAAACATCCTGACTAAAAGCATTCTTTCTCTTTCTGCCAAAATAGGAGTTTGCAAATAGTTTTTTCAGCAAACTTTCCATGATTGGATTTGTTTTTCTAATTAGTCAAAAAGTATTTTATTATGGACTATGAGAACTCTTGTCTGTAGCTTATAAAATTAAAGTGATTTTGGGCAGCAGGATATACTCAGGAAAATATTCTGGGTAGAAGAATTCAAAGTAAACTGTTGTATATGAATGGGCAATATAATATAATTTTAAAAACTCATTTGAGTGCATTAAATGGAAGCTTTATGTAGGGGAATGAAGTGAGCAAAGAAATTTTGAGCAGCTGGGAGTAATTGCTGTTTTAAATACAGAATAGTGCTTTTAAAAATTCTTGTAAATTAAAATTACTGTTCTGTATTGTGCAAAGGAATTAAGATATTAATATGATCATATTGATTTTGTATTTGAAAGTGAAGGATAACTGGTACTGTACATTGCAAGAAAATCTTAGAGTTTACTTTTTATTTCTTCACTATTTCTTTCAGATAAACTAGAAATGGAAAAGCACCTTTGGTCATGGGCTTACTTAGCTGGTGAAGAGAACTTTTAAACTAAAGTTGCTGGGATCAAAGTCCCACTCTGATACCAGAGCCAGCAAGAGATGCCCAGTGACTTTAGAGGGCATGCAGGGCTGCCAGGGGAGGACCTCAAGGGCACCACAAAGGAATTCTAGCCAGTAAGTTGACTTCATGAGGGCCCAACTTAAATGCCTCTGTGCTAATGCGCGTAGCATGAGTAGACGACAAGAAGAGTCGTGTGCACACCGTCAGGGCTGTGATTTTGGCATGTTGTGGGATGACTCCTATGACTGGAGTGTTGAAATGGAAGGATACAGGCACTTTAGGAAGGACAGGAAGGGGAGATGAGGAGGGGGTGTCATTCTTTGTGTGGACCGTGTGGAGTGCATGGAGCTCCACTTGGGAATGGATGAGGAGCTGACTGAGAGCTTGTGGATCAGCATTAAAGGGACAGGTAACATAATAATGAGGACTTGCTACAGGCCACCTCACCAGGAAGACCAAGAGGGTGAGGCCTTTTATAGACAGATAGAAGCAGCCTCACATTCACAAACCCTCGTTCCGATGGGGGACTTCAACCACTCTGGTATAGGCATAGGCATTCCAGGGGGTCAGTGGAATGTGTCGATAACTTCGATGATAGAGGAGTCAATGAGGAGAGGTGTTATGCTTGATCTTGTTCTCAGAAACAGGATGGATCTGATGGGGAATGTAAAGCTCAAGGGCAACCTTGGCTGCAGTGACCATGAAGTGGTGGAGTTCCAGATCCTTAGGACAGTGAGGATGCACAACAGTCTCACCTGAGTACCTAGCAAGATCATGGAGCAGATCCTCCTGAAAACTGTGCTAAGTCATGGAAAAGATGGAGGTTATTGTTGACAGCTTGCATGGCTTCAGTAATGGCAAATTGTGCCTGACAAACTTGGTGTACTCTTGGGATGGGATTACAGTGTTGGTGGATAAGGGAAGAGCATGTGACACTGTCCTGCATGACATCATAGTCTCTAAACTGGAGAGACATGGATTTGATGGGTAGACCACTTAGTGGATAAGGAATTGGCTGGATGCCTGCACTCGTAGGGTTGTGGTCAACATCTTGATGTCCAAATGGAGATGGAGTGGCATTCCTCAGGGGCTGGTATCAGGACTGGTGCTGTGTAACATCATTGTTATTGACATGGACAGGGGATTGAGTACGCCCTCAAAATGTTTGCCATCAACATGAAGCTGTGCAGTGTGGTTGATATGCTTGGAGGGAAGGTATACCATCCAGAGGGACACTGACAGGCTTGAGAACCTGTGTGAACCTTGTGAAGTTCGACGAGGCCAAGTGCAAGGTCCTGCACCTGGGTTGGGGCAGTCCCAAGAACAAATCCAGGCTGGGCAAAGCATGGATTGAGAGCAGCCCTGGGGAGAAGGATTTGAGTGTGTTGGTGGACGAGCTCAACATGAGCCATCGATGTGTGCTCGCAGTTGTATCCTGGGCTGCATCAAAAGTGTGGTCAGTAGGTCGGGGGAGGTGATTCTGCCCCTGTACTCCATTCTCATGAGACCCCACCTGGAGTACTGCATCCAGGTCTGGGGTCCCCAGCATAAAAAGGATGTGGATGAGCTGAAGCAAGTCCAGAGGAGGGTTGTGAAGATGATCAGAGAGCTGGAGCACCTCTCCTATGAAGATAGGCTGAGAGAGCTGGAGTTGTTCAGCCTGGGGAACAGAAGACTCTGGCGAAACCTTAGAGAAACCTTCCAGTAGCCAAAGGGGGCCTACAAGAAAACGAGAGAAGGACTTTTTACAAGGGCGTGTAGAGATAGGATAAGGGGAAATGGCTTCAAACTGATAGAGGGTAGGTTTGCATTAGATGATAGGAAGAAATTCATTACTATGAATGAGGGTGGTGAGGAACTGGAAAAGGTTGCTCAGAGCGTTTGTGGATGCCCTATGCCTGGAAGTGTACAAGGCCAGGCTGGACAGGGCTTTGAGTAACCTGGTCTAGTGGAAGTTTCCCTACCCATGGCAGGAGGGTTGCAACCAGATGATTAAGGTCTCTTCCAACCCGAAACATTCTGGAGTTCTATGATATCTTCTAATTCCTGAGTGTTACAGCAATCTTTTTAAATAATCTTACTAGGATAGGAAGTGTTAACTATAGTTCCTGATGCCTTAGTCTATATGAGGTTCATTTAACATTGATACTCTTACCAGTTTGCTTTTTAATGCTCTTGGAACTTTACTTTTTGTGAACAAGTGTAGGTTTAGTCCCGTCTTCCCATTTTCTCCAGTGAAACTAGAAAAAAAATATGTTTTTTGTATGCCTTTCCTTGGTGGTATCATACAGAATACAAGAAGCAAATACTTAGAATTTTTGCTTTAGCTGGTAGGCAGTCATTAGAGGGTAACAGATATTCTCATCTCGTTTTTGGTCTTTCCAAAATCTCAGGCAGCTGCCTCTCTGCATTTATTTAGTGTGTGAGGCAGAATTGGCAGCTTAGTGAATGTTTGCAATCAGAATACTTTTGTTGGACATTGCAATAATGGGGCTGCAGGATTGCCTGGAATCTTCATTGGGATAAACCATTAATGTCAATGTTTTTGGCAAATCCTGTATTTTCAGCAACTCTTGGATTATTGAATCCTTCTGAATTTTACTAGACATGAAACTCATTGTGTAAAAGAAAACCCCGTTGAGAATCTACCAGGCTAATTGCTTTCAAAAAAGGATGACATTAGTCCTTTCTCATTGAGAAGTATACAGTTGGTATATATATGCAGCTGATGCATATATTTGTTTCTGACTGTTGCAATTTGGGGAGAAGAAAATGGAAAGGAGTTGTGGTTTGTTTTTTTTTAACTTGGTCTCCTGTTGCATACAGGTCCACTTGATGTGTTGCTGTTCAGAATCACAAAGATATGATCACTTATTCTCAAATAATACTTATCAGACTAAGTGTCTGTCTGGAACTGAAAATTGTGGATTTTTTAACGTGATATTTCTTCTATTCAGCACAGTCAGATCTGATGCTATACAGTATCTGAAAGGGCTTCTTATCTCATTTGACAATGTAGTAGCTACAGATTATTTCAGATTTGTTCTGTTCTGCTCTGAGTTTCTTCATCAGACTCTACCAAGAAATGTTGTCAAAGATTCTACTGAATCAAATTCTCTACACTTGGAGGGGTATAGTGGTAACGATCTGCTTGTAGTAGTGGTAGTTGTCACCTATACAGGCAAATTCACAAGTGCATTTGAGAGACTCCAGTAATTTTCTCTAGAGTTCTCTGTTTTATCCTCTGATTTGCTAAATTCTAGTTTCATCCAAAACTGTCTGTCCTTTTGCCCTTTTCTCTTTCCAGGAGATTAAAAAAGTTACATTCTTTTAGGTTTTAAAATACCTTAAACCTAGCCAATGACTGGATCTGTACAAGTGGTTTGGTAGACAGTCAAAGGTATGTAGCCAGAAACTGTAGGAAGACTACGAACTTAACAGCTGCATTTGTGTACTAAAAATATATGAGGGATTAGAGGAAGAATTGTAAAGGTAATTGTAATATATCTACTACCTTCTAATCATACTGATCCCGAAGTGATCTCCCTCTAAACATAGCCAGGGTTGGGATTGGCCACCAGAGGGCAAACTAAACGTACATCCCTGTTCTATATGTTCTTGAAAATCAGCTGCAGTTGTTCATGTCAGTATAATTTGTTGGGTTTTTTTTAAGGAAATAATGTTTTTCACTGAAGAGGTCATATTGTCTTGGTTCGTTGTGTGGCAACAATAAACTGAAAGACCAACTCTGAAACAGCAAGTGGCTGTTCAATAAGAGTGATATAAAATATGAACAAGTTAGTAATACCCCTTACTGCTGGATGGGTTTTGATGGCATGTATAAGCAGATGATCGTGATTGAGTCTTGCTTCTTTTGATGATCTGAAAGAGCATTAGTCAGTATGAGGCTATCAAAGAGGCTACTCTTTATACAATAAGAAGTCTTTAGTCCTGTAAGATAGGGATTAACTATTCTGAAGTCCATTTCCCTGATGCTGTGAGTGCTGACATTCAAAGAGAAGTCCCCAATATGTTTGAAATTAGGTACAAATTTTGTTGTTCTGTTATTCAAAGTAGTTCCAGGAGTTTCCTTTTGCACTTGAATACAACTTTGTTATTTACATTCCCTTCAAAGCAAACCACTTCACTAGACAAAATTCTAGGAAAGTTTTAGATGAAGAATATACTGAATTTGTTCTCAGTTTACATATGAAAGATGACACATCTCAATGACTGTATATTTTTACACCATAGAAATAGACACAGGATAGTAGAAATAGAGACAGGATAGATTTCTTTGTAGAATTATGTACAAAATTAAAATATAGTAAGAATAAATAAAAAATCCACTCTAAACCTTTCAACTGTTTCAGAAACAGTCACTAAATTCAGTAGCTTAAATTGATACGATCTTCTGTCTTTGTGTACTGATAGATATATCTTAATTTTTATCTGACTTTCTATTAAAAAGTATTTTTCCTATTTGACATTATGGTTGTCAAATCTAATAGTATATGTAATGAAATGGAAAAGAATGTTGCAGTGACTCAATTTGGTGTCAGTTTTCACGCTGCTTTTAGAATGTAGGTGAGTGCACTTTCTTCCCAGTATTTAGCAATACCAAGCTATGATGTGATATGATCCTGCTTGAATTTTAGGCTTCTTGGCCTAATTTCATCAAAATTTCGATATGACCCCTATTGAACCAGTGTGAAGCTAGGTGAGGTATTGCAGGATAGAAAGAAAGCCTTTGACAGGTTCTGTATTGAGTAACTTTCATTGTTAGGAATTTTGGATTTATGAACCCTCTGTGCAAGACAATAACATGGATAATGTGTCTATTATAAAATTTATCCGTCATTCTTTGTAAACATTTATAAATATATTTCTTGCATTTGTTTTTTGGGATTCATGGGATCTTGTAGAAATTTTGAATTTGGTTCATTTAGGATTGCTCATTTTATAATTAGAGGACTTAACAGTTGGAAAATGATCCTGACAGAGTAAATTAAGTATTTGACAAGTGTTCAGTGGGTGTGTTTTGTAGACAGTATGTTGTAACAACATTATGTCTGGTAGAGGGAGAATTTGAACCTCTACATCTGTGTACACTTATCTACTAAAATGAATTATAGTAGAGGACTGTTTTCTTTAGTGGCAGTTTGACATATATATTCCATATCTTGAACACATCTGTTACATTTCTCACAGCTTTTCTTTTGAAAGAATAAGTGGGTAAGATGAACATGTCATTGTGTGGAGGCATGTCCCTGAGTCATTGAAAAAATCCAGGAAAACAAAAACAAGACTGCAAACTGTCTAAAACCAGAAAAGTGGTAAACTTCACACATTTTTTCATAAATGAAATATGTACATTCTCCTGCATAGAAAATTGATTCTAAGGATGTTTCAGACACAGGGTTTTTTCATTTCCTTTTTATCATGTGACTCGACAATTGGATGCTATTCTGAAGCAATGCAGTTCAATGCTGAAAGAAGGAACCATCTCTCAGAAATATGTAGAAGAGAAGTCAGCAAGCACAGAAAAAAGTAATCTTAAAGGCGGATATTTTTTATAAATTGTGTTGTAGCTTATAAGGTGGAAATCAAAACATCCAATGTTGTTGTTATTCAGGATTTAGTTACTGTGTTAGAAAGATGGGTTGTTCACCTACTTTTATTCCACTTAACAGCTGTACAGAAAGTGTGTGTGTTAAGCTGCAAGTGAGAAAGTGTGACTAGGACTGTTCTTAAAGGAAAGAACCGTCTATAAGCAGAATGGCCCGTCTTTTATTGGTGACTCCAGTTTACAGAAGGTGGATTTGGAAGCTGGAAAGGTCAATGAAGGGAATTTTTCCTTGGAAATGTGAACTTTTCAAGAACAATTTCTACATAAGTACATTTCCCTACTGTTTACTTTCCAAAGACTCTTGTAAAATATTTGGTTGTGCTTCCTCTCTGTGGTGGATCAAACAGCTTAAAGACTCATTTGATAACATTTAATGCTTTTTTTTCTTTTTTTTTTTTCACTATCTCAGAACAAAATTTGGTTGGATTTGAAGGAGACTCACTTGAAGGGAAACGAGATTTAACCAACTTATATTCTTAGGTTCTTATTCTGTCTGATTTAAAAAAAAACAACCAAACAACAGCAAAACAAAACAACAAAACAACACACCAAAAGAAGGAAACAAATCAAAAAAACCCCAATATGAAAAAAAAAAACAAAACCAAAACCAAACTAATAAATGTTCCTAAGTAAATAAGAAATAGAAATTCTTTCAAGTTATTGATATGCAGTAACCCATAATGGCTGCTATTTGTACAGCTTCTCTTTTTCTTTTGAATTAAAATACAGTTAGTATGAGAAGAGTCAAAAACTTGTCTGTTACTTTGACAAATTTGTATTATAACAATGTATATTTTGTTACTTTTATTCAAAGCAGATGAACACATGAAAATACACTGTATTCAATATATTTTTTTAAACTTTGAGCATCTTATTTTAATGCAAATTTTTGGCAAAGTTGTTTCAGAATTTCTTAGAAATTTCTTTTAAGTTCCCCAGAGCTGTTGTGTAGGAGGCAGCCTTGCAGTATAGAAAAGAATTGATGACGTTACAATTGGAATAATAGTCTGCATTGATTTTCATAACTTCATAATAGTAACATGGGAGATAATTTTATAATACCTTAATACAAATTTGATTATTTAAGCAAGAAAATGTTAAGTATTATTATATTACAATTTCATTTTCTAAAACTAAAATGGTGGTTTTGGTGTATTGTGGTGTTACACAAGATTCTTTCCTGAATGAATATTGAAGCATGTTTTAGAATTCATTTCAAAATTGTTTTTATGGCGTTGCTACCAACTCCTGTCTTGCTTGAACTCCCATCTGAATTAATAATAAACATTTCTTTTCCCTCAAACAGACTTGACCTACCTGGTCATGTTCTTCTTGAATGTATGTAGAGATATCTACCCCAAATGAGTCCTAGAGAGGACAAATATTTTGAAAGGTAACTACAAAAATAGGAACTAGATGTTTTTTATTAATGTATTACTTATATTTCATCCACAGAGTATACTGAGTAACTCTAAGGGAGGTGGTTCGTAACATATCAACTGAATTATTGAGATAAATGAATTCCCTGTAAATGTTCTGTTCATACAGTAACAAAGGGTTTTCCAGGTGCATCAGAAAAATTGACATAGATGGCTTTCCTTTCTTTACCTTTTCTGTTACAAATAGAAGTTCTTGCTGCCTCTGCATGAGGTAAGTGACAGTTCAAGGATGGAACACAGGAGAGAAAAACTGACTTTCCAGTAACTGTATTCTTTATGACTACTTCAAAAGTGCCCTGGATAATTTGTTGAAAACTTGAACCTTAATGACATAGAATGCATGGTTTCTCTCTGTGGTAGAGTTCTTTTTAAAACCTGATATTTTCAGCTAATCTTATTCTTCTATCATTATGAACGTATGTTGTATATTTAACTATGTGATCTCACATTTTTTAAGGTAATTTTGCTTGTTTGTTTAACAAACTGTCTTACTTTCAAGGTTTTTTTATAATTATTGTTTTACTAATGCGCACTTAGTGAGTTATAGACTGCACCTTAATTAAGTAATTATCAAGGGAAGAAGAGTCTGCATCCACTGTATAATTGTCTTTTTTTGGTAATTACACTCATTCAGCTTTTTGTGTCTCTTCTCTAGGGTCTTTTAAGTGGATTGTTCTAAAAATAAACCCCTTGATCTATTTGATATTGTAAATACTGTAGGGATTTAAGGCTTAGGATGTTTTAGAGGAAAAATACCCAACATCTTCATTGATAGACAAACTCGCATGTGTGCAAGGTTGCCTGTTACTTTCCACGATGCTGACTATTAGCAGTCCTTTTTGTAGTTCTTCCATATTTGAATTAAATCTGGAGTTTTTCAGGAGTCACTTAGCAATGATCTCAGCTTCTAATAAAACATAATTGGACCTTATCTTTCTGCAGAATAGTGTTTGAAGTAACTATGCCAGTGTCTCGGGAATATTTTCTACAAATATAGCAGTCGAAAGAAGAAATAAGATCAATTTGTCCTTAAGTTATGCAGGAATAAGGCTGTTTGGAACCAAGATGTTCAATCCATATATCAAACATTAGTTATATACATAACATTTAGATTCTGATAGGATTCTGTGCAAATTTCTATATTTTAGTTCTCTCCTTCAGTATTTCTCTCATAATCAAATAAGCTTTAAAGAGTAGGTAAAGTGTTTGACTAGTGTGATACTGATTTGAGGATAGCTATAGTATTTGAATTGACCTGTACATCTTTCTCATAGATTTACAGACTGCTTGCAGAAGCAAGCCAGTGATGCACAGCTATAGAGATGTTAAGCTAGCTTTTGGCTTGCCTTTTGTGTTCTTTCTTGTTTGACTATATTCTTTTTTTTTTAGTGTAAAAATATGGAAAAGATAAAAATTGTACATGGTCAGGAACCTAATGATCATAAAAAGAAATAAATCTCATACGTAGTAATAAGTTTTTTGTATGAAATACATCTGAGAAAATGACACAAGTCGAACTCAATTTCCATCGAACCCAGTGGCCTATGTCTGATAGTTGCCAATAACAGGCAACTAAAAGAGCAGCTAAAAGAAGTGAAGCAGTTAAAGATCCTTCCTCAAATTGCTTTTCCAACCTCTTAAAAAAATTATTTTCTGGAAATCCGAATTGCAGTGGTATCTTTCTTATTTCTGTAGTGTGATATAGCTGCTCCCCTTTTTTTGTGTTCGGTTTTGCCTTTCATGACTGTAGTTGCTATTTTTGGATGGGATAATAGTTTTATTTCATATTCCAGACCTTGTCCTATGCAGATATTTAAAAATTAGGAACAGCATTCCACTTAATTACATGAACCATATGTAATCTGTAGCTCCATGGGATTTAACCAGGAACTGACTTGTCTTCTGGTTAAAATAGATCTTAAGATACTTTTGAGTAGAAGAGATTTCACCAGCTATGACTGCATGATTTGGCTTCTACCTAAACAAGGAACAAAAAATATATTGGATATTTTTTACTTTTATTTTCAAAAGTTAATCAGCAAATGTTTCCATCCAGTAATAAAAGAAAAAAATATTTAGGTTTATATTTTGGTCTTAAATTACTGTGAAGTTACTCCTGCTTTCCTTAGGTTTCCTATCTTTATCTTTTTTTATTCCCCTCCCCCTTCATCAGTTATTTTTGGGTTTCCTAGCACTTGATTTGTGTGTGTCTGTCAGTGATCCCTTCTACTTTTGAAAAGTTAAGAAAAGATTGGTCTTCTTTTCCTCTTATGCCTAAGGGGTTTTTAACTATTATGAATGACTGTGGGATCACTGCTATTTGGAGATCAGTGATGTTCTTAAGAAATCTCAGTTGTCACTTACATTGCTTGTTTGGGTTTTGTTGTGTACCAGTAAAACAATTCTAATGCTTCTGATCAAGCTACAATCAATTCTGCATTTCTTTTTTTTCCTTATCTCAGGTTAGCAACTGCTTAAGTTTGTTAGGTGCAGTGTGTACAAGTTAGGAAGTTATCATCTACAATACTTAAAAATTCTGAGGTGTTTGAATTTTAGCAGTGCTGTTCTTTCATCAGATTATCAGATAAGAAAAAGGATAAAATAGCAATTTACCAGGGAATTTGTTAACTGAATACCAAAGCTTTTCGTATCCTACCTTCCTATCATTCGCATGTAGTCTGTCCTCTAGTCTTTGGCCTTCACTGATGAATATCATGGTACATATTTTCATGGTGACCTTGATAGTCATGTTGAACTTAGCTCTCATTAGGTACTGTTGTGGTACTTTAGTTGCCTCCTTGTTTTGTGTGGAAATTTCTCTTAAACAAAATACTGGATTGTGGTAGTCATGGCTGAATTTACAGTTTGTGGGCTATATTTAGGCATTTTTTTATAAGGTAGGCTCTTCTGTACTTTCTCTTGGCATCAAATTTAACTAGAGTGAACTGATGTATTGCTGCTACAAAGAACAGGAGAGACATGCAGCAATTCAACTTAGAAAGACGAATGAGTATCTCCAGAAATACGTTCTGACATGAGTTGGTCCATTTTATTCAGAGGTAAATTGCACTGTTTCATCACAAGTATTTGAGATGGAATAATTTTATACAGTGGTCTATATTTTTAAGCAGCTACACATTGTTTGTTCTCTTCAGAGATCTCTGATCTTCAAAAATTAACATCAGGTAAAGTGAAATTTTCTGAGAATTTAGGCAAAAGTCATTAAAGGAGAAAAAATTCAAAATAACTTTAATGAGCTACGAAAGTAAGAGTTAAATGGCCTATTAAATTCACCATAGAAGAATCTAAAATAATGAGACCATTGACAAATATTATGAGCTCTCAGTGGCCATACAGTACAAAAGTTAGTTTGTAAAATGTTATGGAAAAGTTGTGGATAGAAGTCTTAGGCTTTGTAATGGTGCCTTGTGTGTCCAATTTTGGAACACACAGGCTTCAAACAGGAGACAAGAAATATTTTAACATTGTACAGATCACCTGTAAAGTTGCAAAATTAGTATTGTATACTTTTACTCTTTAGTTTTTCTTTCTCAATAAGGGAATTTGTATAAATGAAGTGAAACTATGACACATAGTTTTCAGTAACTCTAGTGTAGTGTAGAGGATGAGTATGTGAAGTATATTTTTGGAATGTGATGGTCAAGAATTTTTGATTTATACCTCACTGAGGTTTGCTGTGGACATAAGTGAAGTTGATATTATGGAACTTTCTCATAGATAATGATCTAAAAAAGTAGATATCATTTGGCAGTTGGTGATGGCAAAACAGAATGTGTAGCCGTATGCTATAGCTTTTCCACTTTTCGGTAAGCATGTGGATGCTTTTAGGTTAATAATATTCTCATAAATTATATTTATATTTAAATCCATAAAGTTCCATTAATAGTAAGGAGTGGGGTAATCTTAAAAGTTCGGTTATTGAAGTAAATGTCCTTGTATACTTTGGTATCAAGTGGGGCAAATGTGTCATCTTTAATACTATGAAGTTTCTTTGAGGTCTTCAGAGCTTATGTGGGTCTCTTGTCAGTGCAGAATCTTTAAAGGAAACATAAAGTATTTTTTCATTACTTGAACTTTATACCCCTAAAAGTTCACTTAGAGCCAGTTTCTCTCTTTCTGCTTGAATGTTGCAACTAGCTGCTATATCTTTCAATTTCAAAGTTTCTGTGTGGTCATAAACTGAAGATCATTGTGTTTTCTCTCAACTGTAGGAGTACGTATTCTTTACCTCTGACAAACCTGTGTGATTTATGGTATCTTTTTTTTCTTCTGTCTTTCTCCCTCCCCACTTTTACCTATCACTATATAGGAGACAAATGATAGTAGAACAAAGGTTTTTTTTCATATGTGAATTGTCTTTTTCTTTATCTGAGCTCCATGAGTTTGTCTGTCATGAAGACTGTGTAGATAATAACGTATGTATAATATCACTGTAACATCAAAAAAAGATTTAAAACAGGAGGATTGAGTTTGTGATCCCTTTTTATTTAGGATGTATGCTACATTTGGGATTACCGATATTTTAATTTAGACGCAGTCTGTAGTTTAAAGAAGTGTATGATTTAGGTTTAACAATACTGTTTGGAAGAAAATGCATACTGTACCTACCCATGTAATAATTACCTATGTTTGAAATGGGCAGGCTGATGATGTATACTGATAGCAGTACATGTATACTTTACTTTTTTTTACTTGCAGCTTCCAAACATTGACTTGGTGAATGGAGCAATACATGCCAATAACTTTAAGCTTTAAATGTCAATTTAGATAATGCCAAAAATAAGCAAACAGTAATAACTTAAACATTAGTGTGTTGCCAACAGTGTTTAAGTTGCAAATGTAAACATCATGCTGCTATGATGAGAATGAACTCCATCCCAGCCAGACTTAGTATTCCATGCTACCAGTTCCTATTTGCATGCCTTCTATCTTTGAGTACTTTTATTCTGTCTTGCCAGAGTTCTACCGCCTCCTTGCCACTCATGTTTGTTTTCACTGTTATCCTGCTATGAAGCCTGTAGTTTAAACTTTTAAAATTATTATTGTCCTTTCCCTAATGCAAAATGAGTACTTTGATTTGGCAAACAGACAAAACAAAGGATGATTCAGATATTTTAGAGTCCTAATGAGACAAACTATCAAAGAAACACTATGAAATATGTTATTTCTGTATGGAAACTTGCTGAATTCTTGAAATTGTCGAATTGAGAATGGTTGGCTTAACTCTTCAAGGGGTTTTGAAATTACGTGTTGGGTAAGGTATGCATGAAAACTTTAGTAAGTTTTAATGGGTTTGGTTTTCTAAAAAATAATATATATCAGTATACAGCATGGGTACTGTCTGATGTTCACATTCATTACTGCACATCAGGGAGGAGGAGGGGACTTTTGGTTTTCAGTGCACTTGGCAGATTCTTGCTTTAGGTAAACTTTGATGTTACAGAAATTGTACTATGAAACTTCTGCTGTAATGAATAACATGTTGCAGAGCTGTGTACCTGAACAGCTTCAGGAACTGATCCTTACCAAGTATGTATGTATTAAGGGTATTGTGCACCCTGGTTCTTTGCCAAGGATCCTTTTAAGATTGCAATATTGAAGACTTTATCCTTTTTCATTGTAAGCTGTGTTTCTTGTGTCACTATTGATTAATTTGGTTTTTAGTTGCTGAAAACACTGGAGACCTCTAAGTCATTACATCACAGTGCTGTTGAAATTAAGTTTCAGTATTCTCTTGCGTTGACTCTCTTCTTTCATTTGGTTCTAACCTTGTGGGACAATTCCACTGAATAAGGGAGAGAGTGCTAAACAGTGGAAACACTCCTATGAATTAAGTTTCTAATTAGTTTTGTTGAGTAGTGTTTCTTCTGTAAGTAGTCCAGTTAGTATACATTCAAAATTCAGATGATGAGTTGCACATTATCATTACTAACATGAGCCAGCTGACAATAAATAAGGTCAAATTGTATGTTAGCAACTGTTGGAAAATCATAGGAAACAAATTAGAAGATATTTTTAAGTTCCTATATAATTCTTTGGGGCTCATTGTCATTCCCCCTCTGCTCACCCCTAAAGATATATTAGAATTAGAAGAAATATTTAAAAGAGCAGATATATGATAAACAGTATGAAAAAGAGCAGATTTTCACAAAAATTTACTTAAAATTTTAGGACTCTGATATTGAGAAGGAATGGTGATGAATGGATGTTGCTTTGCTTGCCTTCTCTAAAGACCTCTGTCTATGTGTCAGTCTGTGTCTGTTCAATAACAGACCGTAGCTCTCTGTTCTTGGTTCCAGTTGGAGATGAAACTGGGGTAGTTGGTTCCATGGGACAGAGTTAGTTGCCTAAATACAATGGCATATATTTTAAAACCAGTGGAAGTATTTAAATGCACAGGAAATCTAATGGAATGAATACAAAATGGATTCACTTGAAATTTAAAATCAAAGAGAATAGCATAGTTTTGACGAAGAAAATAGACTATAAGTAATGGAAACATTCGAGAGTTCTCAGTCTTGTGGATGACCGTGCATTTTGAGACAAGAAAAGAGGTACTTTTCATTGAATTTGCCCTCAGTTTCACAAGAGGAACCCTTAAGGTGACAAGGACACTGAAAAATTTATTTTCCATGGTATATGCCAGCCCTTGCAAACATACAAACTGGGTGAATTTTCTATTTAATTCCAAAGCCATTACTAGTGATCAAAAAGAATTCTGAAAAAACAGGTGGTGATATCATGACACATTTTTGAAATATATTGCTAAATCCATTATTTTATAATAACAGTAATGTTCTGGGGAAACATGATCTGTTTCCAGTGCATTAAAGCTAAAATTCATGTATAGTTCATTATGTAATTTTCCTTGCTACTTGCTGAAAATCAAGATGGCAATTAAAAAAAAAACCCAACAAAAAACCAGCAAACAAAACTAAGAAAAACAATACTTGTGATTTCTCCTTTACATTTTATTATCTTCAATTCCTCTCATTCTGGTTTTCCTATTTTTGTTTTGAGTTTAAAAAAATGATCTGCAGATCAGTAAGCACAACCATCACCTCCATTAATGAACTGGAATTTGTCATCCCTGTTCTCAGAAGTTCCAGTCTCCCATATTTATCATTGTACCTTCTATAAATAGAACTGTTGTGGTAGGTTTTATTAATTGAGAAAGGCTGGAACCTTTCTCAAGGATGGATTATCACTGCTGCAACACTAAACTCACTGTTCTTTGGGGAACTGCTGAAAAAACCACCAGCTTGTGACTGATATGGATAAGGAGGACTCAGTTCAGACACATTGCTTTGTCTTTACCACTGAGATCTCTGTATCTTTCAGGAATTTCATAATACGGCACAAGTAGGGTTTGACATAAGTTAATTTTTTTCTTTTGCTAAGTGAGTTTTTACCATTTTGTTTTTTTGGTATTTATTTCTCTTAGTTTCTTACCATGATTATATTTTTTTTTTTTCTGGTAAGGGATGGCTGCAGGAGTGGACATTGCATTTTGGAAAGGCAGGCAGTGATGGCTTTAAAATGTGGTGCTTGATATTCTGTTGCTATTACCGATTATACAAGATGTTCAAGAAAGACCAAACCAGAAATATCCTGGAGAAAAAGTCTTCTGAGTTACATTGTACACTGTCAAAAACTGCTTCTGAACAATGTGCATTGAAGCTTAATGCAGACAGATGGAAGGACTAGTACTTGGCATAAATTATATAAGTTGCTTAAAGAATTAATTTCTTCCTGTTATACTTGTTTGAATTAGATGCAGTAACCAAATAAATAATTGGCTTTGTTAGTCAAAGCATGCACATTTTTTCCTTGTACAAAGTATTCAGAGGAAATTTCACCCAAGCCCTAAAATGCTTGAAACTTTCAGATTTTCAGTAAGCTGAATTTGCAAAAGAGAAGTTGTCTGGCAGAGAGGAGCTGAGCATGTGAAGTGTAAGACTGCTTTGTTTGGGAGTCATTTCAGTGATACTGCTTTTAAAAGTACTTTTTTTCCTTTTGACTTGCTGTGTTCCTTTTAATTTGAATGAGCTTGGGCCATGTGTGGTATAGTTTCTCCTTTCTTTCTCAAATACTCTTGGAGGATTTTGTGGAAATAATAAGCAGCAAATCTTGTAATATTTTGTCATGTTGATTCATATCTGCATCATTGTGTGTGTAGGAGAGCTCTTGCTCTTTTATTGACGTAAAAGAAATATGTCAAGCCAGTCTTTTCAGCCTTTTGAAACTGAACAAAAATTCCTTCTCCGTGTATTTAGCAAGGATTTGATTGGCTAATATGGCAGGAGCTGGGCATGATATATAAAGGAATTTTACAGTGTACTCTGCATTAGTAGCACCCTAATCAATGTTAGTTTGACTACTTTGAGTACAAGGATTGATACTGCTGATTTTTTAAAGATCTTCTCTGATGTAACTGAGCATTTTCATCCAGAGATATGTCTAACTCTTCAAATGTTTTGGCTTTAGTTCTTTGCAGTGAATATGGGTAACTGGTGACTTTCTTTGGAGCATCTGTCCAAATATTACTTTGCCAAGTATTTTTTATAGTGTGACTTTTTTTTTTAACTTTGTGGTCTCCAATTTTCCCTATACTGTTCCTGAAGTATGACAAGTAGAGCCACAGAGAATGTTCAAAGAAGCAAAGGTTCTTGATTTATAATTTTAAGGCTAGATAAAAAGCAGTATTTAGTTACTCCAACCTTCTGTGTTATGTAGGCCTAGAAATTTCACTACTAAGCCCTGGAAAAAAAACCTCATTAATACTCTCGGTCTGATTACAGACACCAGGCTGATCCTTAGTAAATGTAAGAAATTTTAAAATACTTAAACTTTCTGCCTGATGCCTGTACTGGTCTTATTGTTGATAGCAGTATGATACAGACTTGTACCTGCATGCTCATGTCTTGCATGTTTTAACTGGAAGGGATTTTCTGTGAACTGTGAACCATACTTGACTTTGAGGGCAAAGGACTTAAGAGTCGTTATACTTGTGTTTCAGTCATGTTCCAAAGTACAGAATGGGTAGTCAGGGCACAGAACTACAGGAAGAAAAAGTAAGAACTTCTGGTGGAGGTAGTTTATACTTCAAGTCATGTGTACTGAAATGTAGTCTCGTTTCTGTGTTTATTTTTAAATATTCAAGTTTTGTAACTTGAAGGAAGTAGTAAATTCTGAGTGTAGCATAAAAAGAGTTAATAGAAGAAGTAAATGTTCTGCACAAAAACAGCTATTAAATGTGTAAGGAAATAGAAGTGGTGCATCAGTACTGTAGCACTGTCATGTCTAATGGAACATACACTTGGTTCTTATACCTAAAGAGAATGTTACACTTCGAATCCTGACCAGTCTCATTCAAAGATTTTTTTGAGGGAGGTCCCAAATGGGCTTTCTGTCCATGACAGTCAGAGAAATGTTGCATAATGCTGGAGTGACCATACCTGTAAATCGGTTTAAATTCTTAAACCTGATGCTACTTTAAAATAGAAGTCCATTGATTAATCTGTAATGTTTTGCTGCAGAATGAACTGCAGTGACTAAAGTTTCAATAAGTTTCATCCAAGCTGTCATAGTGAATTACGGAATTGAAAACCTAACTGAACATGACTTAGAGCAACCTGCTCTGGTTGACCCTGCTTTGAAGCATGAGTGAAATTAAAACAGTCTCCAGATGTTCAACTTGAACTTCTCTTTTCCTCATCCAGTAAAACTCACATTCTGAGAGTTCCCTGAATTAACAAATGAAGCTACTGGTCATTATTTTCGAGTTTACATTTTACAGTAGGCTGTTGATAAACCCTTAAATGTCTTCTGTGTTTAGGGTTTTGGTAGTTCTTGAGGTTTCTCTTTCTTTTTTTTTTTTTCCAAGGCATTTTGATTTGTCCTGATTACGAGCATAGCATGCGACTCTTGTTTTGTTAAAGTGAGGTTCTTTTTCAGTTCCAGTGACAGCACTGCAAGTGTGTGTTACATGTACACACACACATATAAAAAATATTATACAACTCTTTAAAATTGTTTTTTATTCTCCTAAATTATTTTGTTTGTAAAGAATAAGAAAACAGGTGTTCAGGTTCTTTCCATTGTTTCCTTCTTGTAGGCTTGAATATTGTGCTTCTTCATTGTCTGTGTATTTCTTGTGACCATTCTGTTTCTGTGTTTAATAGAATCTTTCTTTTAGGTGGAAAATATGTAATGTATATGTTCTGTAACAATGCAATTCAAGTTGTGACAACCACAGAGTAGTTTTCTAATATGTCTTGCTATCTGTGTAGCATCAATTTATACTTCCTGAAAAACAGCATGAAATGTAATCTATTTTGAATAAACTTTGCATTATTATATGGCTAGAAATACCTATTCAGTCGTAGAAATGCACCTGTTTAAAGATATATTGAGTTTCAGGTACAAATGTGGTGTCTTTTTCTCAGGAGAGGTTATAAAATAGCTGATTAACCTTACAAAGTAGGATTTGCTCTTTATGCTTAAAATTTCTTGCTTATGATTTAATGCAAGCAGTTGCTTATGATTCAATGCAAGCCTTAACTTGTTTATTCTACTTAGTTTTTCAGGAATTTTTTTTTTTGTTAAATATAATGTTTAAAAGCTAAAATGCAGATTATTAAAAAAGAATAAAACATAACGATCTATGTAGAGGCACATATTCGTGCTAGCAGTGTTGCTCACACACACGTGTGTGTATATGTGTACCTTATAACAAAACTGTCCAATCTGTTGTATTTTCCTGTGGGATTAAGTAAACAGTTTGAAGGAAAACCTTATTTGTGTAAATGCAATAAAGATGTGTATGGAGGCGGAGGATGAACCAGCAGTGTGCCCAGGTGGCCAAGAAGGCCAATGGCATCCTGGCCTGTATCAGGAACACTGTGGCCGGCAGGACCAGGGAAATGATTCATTCCCTGTACTTGGCACTGATTAGGCTGCACCTGGAGTACTGTGTCCAGTTCTGGGCCCCTCAGTTGAGGAAGGGTGTTGAGGTACTGGAGCAGGTCCAGAGAAGGGCAGCAGAGCTGGTGGAGGGACTGGAACACAAGTCTTGTGAAGAGCAGTTGAGAGAGCTGGGGTTGTTTAGCCTGGAGAAAAGGAGGCTCAGGGGGAACTTCATCACTCTCTACAGCTTCCTGAAAGGAGGTTGTATCCAGGTGGACGTCGGTCTCTTCTCCCAGGCAACCAGCAAGAGGGCACAGTCATAAGTTACACCAGGAGAGGTTTAGATTAGACATTAGGAAGAAGTTCTTTACGGGGAGAATAATTGGTCACTGGAATGAGCTGCCCAGGGAGGTGGTGGAGTCACCTGGCACTTAATGCCACGGTCTAGCTGACAATATGGTATTGGATCATAGGTTGGACTTGATGATCTCAGAGGTCTTTTCCTACCTAGTTGATTCTGTGACTTCGGTACATAATTCTGAAACAGGATTTAAGTGGTCTCAGTATACTTTTGGAAAATAACTGGCTTGATATCTTATAAGCAAGTAGGTAAGAAAGTAATGTCTTAAATTTTTGTGCACATAAATGCTAACCCATCAAACTGCTTAGTAAACTAGTAGTTTTCACTAACCACTTTAGGCACAGTCTCTACTTCCTAGTAAAAAAACAAAACAAAACATTCCATTATGAAATTGATACATTGTTCAAAGAATGCACTGCTTATTTATAATGTAAGTACTACAGTGCTTTAGTGAAGATTTGTTTCTTGCTGTGGAATTCTTCTATATTTGAGGTTTTTGGATGAATTTGGAGAATTCTGTGAAAAGTACTTGTCCACATTCACGTCTCTAAATATTTCAGAAATAGTCTTAGTTATATACAATTTCTGTATAAGTAGGAGAACTACAATGAGGCTAATGTTATGTGTGGTAGGAGGATGGGAACCGAGAAGCTCTTTTCCCCTCTGTATTCTTCAAAATATGGAACTGAACGCTCTAAGTCTGAGATAATGTATATTCCTTAATATCAGCCACAGGTGTTCAAATAGTAAATCTGTGTGCAGATATTCATACAAATTGAAGAGGCAGTGTTGTTTCTTCCTCTTCCTTCACTGTAAGGCAAAGCAAGTAAGGTCCAGTCTTCCTCATTCTCTGTGTTGTTATCTGAAAAGCTGGAGATGACTTAGGCTTGGGGTAAAAAGCCAAAGGAATTTTAACAATGTTGTAGTCTCCTCAATGGGATATTATGGTTAAGTTCAAATATGTTGTTTGCCACTGTTAGGGGATGCACAGAATTGGGATCTGGAAGGTGACGAGATCTCAAGTTTGCAAATGTGTGCAGCCATTGATCCTGACTTGGCTGCAAGCAGTACTGGCAAGCCAGAAGGGACATGGAAATACATGGTTTACTGAATAAATTTCACCATAAAAGGCAATCAAGACCTTTCCATATATTGAGTAGAGATCTGAAATAAAGCTGTGGTTAACATCATAGAACAGTTCTCCTCTTAGTATTATTATACTTATAAGTATAGTTTGTAGTATTATATGTAATAATATATAGTTCTTATAATAAGCAAAGGCATTAATATGTTTGAATCTATTTCACAGAATCATAGAATTCTTTGGGTTGAAACAGTCCCTTTAAAGGTTCTCTAATCCAACTGCCCTGCTATGAGTATGGACATCTTCAACTAGACCAGGTTGCTCAGAGTCCCATCCAACCTGACCTTGAACTTTTCCAGAGATGAGGCATCTGCCACCCCTCTGGGCAACCTGTTTCAGTGTCTCACCACCCTCATCGTAAAAAATTCCTTCCTTATATCTGGTCTGAATCTGCCTTCTTTCAGTGTAAGCCCGTTAACCCTTGTCCTGTTGCTACAGATACATTTGTTGTGTTTCTCTTATTTCATAGGTTATTTTATTATTATCTAAGCAGGAGTTGTCAGCATGATTGGGCATGATTCTGTGCTACCTTTTGTTACTGGACATACTTTAAGCAGTGATTAGACTGGATGACCTTCAGAGGTTGTTTGCAACCTAGGTTTATTTAATGATTATAAGGAAAATTAATATCAAAGAAGAGACTTTGCTATACTTACAAAATATAAGGAAGCTACTAAAACCTCGTTCACCAAACAGTTTGTGATAAGATTTTGTGTAATTTGTGAATGTAAATTGGAAACTTTAAGTATTAGATCTGGTTCTGTTGAGGAAGTTTACAAGATGTTTCCTAACTTAGAATGTGCAATTATCCATTACTTCCTAGCTTATTTAATCAGGAGACTATAGGAAATATTTGAGGGAGAATGATAAAATAAATAGCTCATTTTCTTTTTAGATATAGCACAAATGATACATAATTACAGAAGTTAAATTGCAGAACATGTTTTAGAAAAATTATGCATATTTATGTGTAGTTTACCACACACATAGATATGTGCACTGGTTTACAAATTCAGAAACCATTGATAAGTGCCACTATCAAACTCGGAAACTTGCCTTCCAGTCTAGTTGAAAAGAATATAGAGCAGAGGATAGAGAAATGTGTATGTCTTGCAGAAGTTTTTTCTGTTATGTCATGTCTTTCTGTCTCCCTTTATCTGTGTACACAGTGATTTTGGTGTAGTAATATCCCTATCTCATGAGGGTAAAGATATCGGTGTGTGTTGGTCATAATAGGCAAGAGTAGACTAATTCTACCCTCTTTCTTATATCAATGGGTTTTTGTTAGGATTTCTGAGCAGGGCAGCTTAGAGGCATATTTTTCCTCTGAACCTTTTAACTGTGTTATCACTGATTCTGATGAGGCAACTACTTTTATTTTTTTTAATTTTTTTATTTTTTTAAATTTCACTACATAGTAACATGGGAGGGGGTGGGAGGAAAACACAGTCTCAGGCCCAGCATTTTTTGTGAGGGGGGCTGGTGCAGTATTATTCTCTTTTGGATCTAGCAGTATTGTTGAAGCATCTCTCCTGACACATGAGAGAGATGCTATGGTAGAGGAGTTGGGGCAAAATATATTATGTTCACAGACACCATAATTTTTCCACGGTATTTTAAGGTGTGTTAGGAAAACTGGAGACTAAATGCAGAGGCTTGGCATGAGGTGTCAGATCCCAACTGACCTTGTAGTCCAAAGCAGACAGGTTCTCTGAAGTATTTAATGGAGAACATTGTTGTTTCAATGCAGTAGATTGAAGCAGTTGACCTGTGAAATATTTTCCTTTTTTTTGTCTATCACCATAGTGAACTACAGCTGATCTTGACAAAATATGACTAGATGAGGATGGGAACTCAATCTGGCTTTAAAGTATTACTGAGAAGAAATGAACTCAAATGTTAATGTACTCAAGTGCCCTTTCAGGCCGTTCTTTTTCTTTTCAGCAGAAGAAAGGCAGCACATATAGGTCATTAGAAATAATAAATGACAGTCTTCAGCTATGATTGCAATTCATATATATAAAGTGTGTTATTATTGAACCTTTGCAGTAGACTGAAGAAGAGAGTTGGCATCTAGTCTGAAATGTAAACTGCAGTTCTTGTTAGTGTTGAATTCACTGCAAAGATTTGCAGATTTGATAAGTTGCTTTGGTTTCATTTTGTAACTAACACATTGACAGCCATGACATGCTGCTACTGCTTGTTTGTCATCATAACTAAGACAACCTGACATAGAGAGCTTATAGGTAAACACACAGTAAAGGCACTAAGGATTTGTTCCCTAGTCTTGATATGTAACTGGTTATTATTGCAAAACTTCCGTGACAGAAGGAGGAAATGATACGTGCAGTATTTCAGAGATTAGCTTTATGGGAGATCAGGATTTTCTAAATTGCCCGTAGCTGCTGCATTGAGCCATCATTCTCTACAAGTATAGCTGTTTAGGCTACCAGAGTCCTTCTGGTTTTAGTTGTTATGTTCTTTCAGTCTACTTGAGAGCTGCAAAACCTGTACTCTTTACATGATGACTTGGAATGAAATATTAATGTCCATGTTTCAAGGAATTGTCAGGCAAAGAGGACATACAGACTGACAAAGTCTTATTCTCCTTCTACTTATTTAATGTACCTCTTTTAGAATCAACATAGCATTAAATTAATGTAATAGTTATCCATGATGTTTTCTTTATAATCTTCAGTTTCCCTGTTTGGAAATGGAAGGTTACAGTTGATTTCTTCTCTGTGCCAAACTTTCCTTGGGTGGGAAATCTACTGGCAGACACTTATAATACCTTGGGGAACTTGATATGCCATATTTAATAAACCTTGTTTAGAAAAAAACTTCATTTCTGTAGTGACACCACTGTAAAATAGAAATAAGAGAATGTGTTTAATTAGTGATGGAAGTATAATTTAATGCCAGTCGTCTTTTAATAAGACAGAATATGCTACTTGGTGTTTTCTAATGAAGTAACCTCTGGATACAGATAATCTGTGTTAAATAAAAAGTAGTGGCAAATAGTACCGACTCTCTTTCTGCTATTAAAAGATCAGTAATTATTGTTTGTGTTAGAGTTTGGGATAGTATGAAAAATGCAACTAGATATAGGCTGAATGTGTTCACAAATAGTTATAATTAATTGTACTTTCAAAGTCTTTTTTCCTGCATATATTGTATGACTTTTTTTTATCTTTTTTTTTTTTTTCCTTATAGTCATTAAAGTAATGGTGGAGCCTGGTCCCAAGGTGAGAAAAATATTTGGAAAAGCCTTAATTGGCTTGTGTGGATTTTGGGTCGAGTCTGTGGGGAAATGTTCCTGAAATCTAGGCTTAGAAACCTGCTATAGTAAAATGAGAAATGAGTCGGGGTGATTTTCAACAGATTTTTTTTTTTTGACAGCATAAGGCTATGAAGGTTCTTACAGGAATGTAGACTGGGGTTTAGAGGCACTATAAAAAGAATGTTTAATTTGATTTTATATAATTTTATCTCACTTTGGGGTTTTAACAAATATAAGTCTCCATAAAGTACTGCAGAAAATTTCTGAACAGAAAAGACAACACTTTTTGGTGAGAAAGAGTAGACAGTTGTGTGTTTTTTCGTCCTCAGTGTAGAGTGCTGCTTCAGGGCTTAACTCAGAAACTAAGAGAGCAAAAGAAGAGTAGGAAGAGACTGAAGTTCACAAAGCGTCTTCTATTTGGGAAGATCCCAAAATAAATTGGACTGTATGCTGTATAAACGATTAACATTTGGTAACATTAAAATTAATCTCATTCTGGGGCAGGATGTAGCAGATTTTAGTGCTCAGCAATATAATTCTATTTTAAGGCAAGTTGAAGGCTCTCACTGTTCTTGAAGCATAGGGAAATCTCAAGAATACAGAATGTAATTTCCTAATTGAATACTAAGAAGACTAATCTTCTCTTCTTGTGTAAAGAGTCGGTTCAGTTGTAACTATAGCTGCCAAGAATTTATCCAAAGTAAACCAGTCACATCTTCATTATTAAGTAAAAATGCTTCTAGCAGCATAGTTCTTTCTAATACACTGCGTCTCTAAGAGTTCAGCGTGGACTTTGTGTGTCATGTACTGAAGCATCAGCAGGGTTTCCTGCAGCAAGTGGGATTATCCTTTGTCAGTCATCCTGGCAAGGTTCAGAATGTGCTAGGTTTGATATTAAAGGCTATAACCTGACATTAGACCTGAGGGACTGAGATAAGAGTGCTCTTGTGGATGGGAAAGGAAGATGATATGATGATGATACGATGATGGGGTGCAGTAAGGTTGTGAAAGTAGCATGTTTAATAATCATTTGTGTTGATTCTGGTATTTTACTGTAATAGTTCAAAGTTGTTAGAAGAAATTCGGTATTGGCAGTTTGCAGGTAAGAACCAAGCACTTTGATACACACAGCTTCTTAGTTTTCAAGTGTATAAACTAATTCTTTAGTAGAGTCAATGAATGGGAGTTAGTGTTGAAACATTTACCTTGTCTCACTTAAGTCACTGAAAATATTCCTGCTGTTGTCCTTGAGATTTGGAGAAACCCTGAAGATTGAAATAAGCAAAATGTAATTTTGAAAGAAAAAATGGTGAAAAATTTCAGGGAAAAATTCAAAAGATATAGACTAAGTGTGGAGAGTAGACGATTAGTAAATGAAATTTGGAGACTATGATGGAGTCCATTAGTGCACATTGTGATGCTGCAGCAGGGATACCAGCCAATAGACTTTTCTCTTTCAGAAGATTCTCGTCTCATATTTAGGGTAGTTTTTCCTCCATCAGTTCCCAGCATAGGCAGTGAGATTTTCTTTACTCATGCTTGGCTTTTACTGACAGTTCTTACTAAGGAACTTTGTCCTGTTTTACATTCACGATGTCTTTCATCAGAGGATCTATACCAATGTTTTTCAAACCATTTTGGAATAGGTTACTTCTTGATTCTTGTTTTGCTGTTCTTCAGTGGATGCATTGTGAAGCATTTTAGCACCCCAGGCCAAAGTTGATTGGAGTTTTCTGTATAAACAGGATCTTCAGAAAACATTATATATAATTTCAGAATAATGCAATCACTAATGATGTACAAGAAGTGGGTCAATTACTTTGAGTTAAATTTGTCACTTGTCAGAATAATTCCTTTAAAAAATTCAACACTTGATGATGTACATATTTGTTATCCTACGTGAGTTTAATAAAAGAATAATGCAGGTATTTCAAACTTTGATTTATGCTTAAAATTTTGAGGATTCCTTTAGTGAACTGCCTTTGAATGCTTTTATTTATTTTTTTTCTTTAAGCTTCATCAGTAAAAGGTACTGCTTTAGGGTCTGACATATAATGTTCTCTTATGGAGCCCTGCATATTGAATTGCTCTTTCTCTGAATAGCTGCTGTTATTAAAAATGACAGTGAAGCCAGTCTTTGCTCTTAAGAAAATGACTAATGGCTCTGATATCTTTAGAACCAGTGGAAGATAGCCTTTTTGGAGAACAGTTCTTCAGTAATTTCCCTGAGGAAGACTATTCTTATGCAGCAGATTTAACAGATAACATTTAGTGATTAAAACCAGTTGCCTGCAGTTTAAAAGACAGAAGAAAACCACTGTGTCTCAGCTATTTTGTGGCTTCTGTAAATACACAGTAGGTAGGATGTTTTGACTTTTACATGTTTCTGTGTAACATATCCTAATTTGCTACGTATTTGATGAAAGTTAATATTTAATGAAATAGTTTTAGCACATCTTAATACAGATATCAGAGTATCATAGACAGTATTTACTTCATGTGAGAATTTCTTATGTTCTTTTTTCCCCAGACTTAGTTAGAATATCCAAACAACCTTAACTGTCCATAACACAGGCATGGTGGGTGGAGTTAGGAAAAAAAATTGTAATTTTTTAATAATTAATTTACTTTTATTTGGGATTCATAAAATTCAGTGTCAGCAGAATTCAACCTAAACTTCTTGTCTTGTTTATAGACCTGCTATCACCATCATGCATTTTATTTGAAACTGTTTCAACTCTATTTTGTTAACTCCATTTTAGCATAGCTTTTGTCAAGGGAAGAAGTAATTGGAATGTTCAGTATTGAGAACATTTTTATTATTTAATATTTGCAGATAGGATAATGAAATATGTCACAAGACAGATGTCTCTTAAGGGATGAGTAAGAAGCTCTTGAATTGCAGTCGCGTTAGAACTGGTGTTTGAAAAATTGGAACATTAGAAAGCTTTTTGAGACAACAACCTCTGTTGATTTATTTGAGAAATATTGTACTATTATATTAATCTCTGCTAATACACAGAGAGCTTTCCTTGGAAAGAAAACATCTAATTAGGCAAAGTTCAGAATAGTTAAGTAATTAGTGATATTATGAATTTTAGACGTAAATTCCACTTTAAATGTAGGTTGAATGAGCACAGACATTAGTGGTTCTTGTTACAAAGACTGGCGCACTTTTGAAAAGCAAGTTATAGTTGTGAAGTACCTTAAGGAGATTAACTAAAGCCTAAAGTCTTCTTAAGCACATGGTACATTTATCTTGCAAATAGTTTTCTAGGAAATAAACCTTGACTCGGTTTTGTTTAAACAGACTAAATATACCTCTGAAATTCCTTTTGTCTGTAGAGTAACTGTTTCTTTTCTGTGAGACAGCTAATCTTTTCCAAATGTATCTGATAATGAAACCCAATTCAAGTATGCATTGCATGCTGGAATATTCCTTTATTTTCCCCAGTCACATTATATATTACTATTACTCTACTAAAAAATAACATATCACCCTAAAATCTATATGCTTTTTTTTCTGTTGTGTTCTCCAGTTTACTAATTTTGTACTTTTCTAATGTTGGCAAGAAGTGTGGGAATTTTTTTGTATCCCACAAATCCAAAGGGATGACTGACTGACTTAAAAAATAGTTCTTTTCTTCTTGCCAATGTTATTTTCTCTTGTCCGTATATTTGTTTTATTATTGAGTTTAAACTGTGTGGCACCTTATTTACATTCCAAAATTGTAGATGCACAATTATGATTGTACTTTCAGAGTGCCCTCAAATCTAATGAAAAAACTGCTACTGGTTCTAGAAATTAAAACAACCCAAAAATCACGATACCTCAGCCAACATTTTGTCTATAGGGCATGTACAAATAAAAGTTAAAAACTAATGAATATAAATCTATATAGACATTAAAATTACAGCACTGTAATAGTTGATACAAGTTACATCAGGTTTGCAAATACTTTGTTAGGACATTGTCTAGAGGATAGTAAAGTCAACAGTGATGTTTTACTACTTCTAACTTTACAATCCATATGTTCTCATTCAGATAAAGTAAGTGGTTTGTATCCAACATTTGGAGGTGAGTTTTTTTCAGTAGCAGGGAATATTGGGAAGCTGAGCAAAGGGCAGCTTTGGAAAGCAGAGAAAAAATGGTCACGTAGGTGATGAGCACCTCGTAAGGAAAAGGATGATAGCTGTATCCACTAAGTAATAACATCAAAACTGGAGTGGAACTGAACAACAATTAAATTTATAACTAAATTGTGTGTATAAACACACAAACACACATATACGTATATACATGTATAAAATAGTAAAGAAAAAAAGGCAAGTCTTGTGTTTCATATTTGAATACTAGCTACCTTAAATTAAAGTTAGGAAAAAGAGGTATTTATTTTTGGAGTCATTAGGAACACCACTAAGCTTATGTAGATCTGAAAAGTTCCCATTCTCTCCCAGTTTCAGTCTGCTAATCTACTACTTGACATTTTGTGCTGCAGAAGTAGTTCTTTACCACGATTCCCTGTTGACCAGCTTGCTCCCATATAGTTCTGCTTTGAAGACTGACCCTCAATCCAGATCTCCAGTTCACCCGCCACTACAAGTGACTCAGGCACTCTCAAGTAACAGAAGCTAGCACACACTGTCTAGCAGCTGAAAAGCTGTTTGTTCTCAAGGAATCACACCTTATCAAAAGACTTCTTTTGCCCCTTGATTGTTAGATAGGCTATAACATGTATCATGCCTCTTACAACTACCCTGTAGTAGAATTACTTTATATAGTCCAGATCTAAACAGAGCATCTAAGCTCCAGGCTTCTAGAAGCTAATCAGCCCCAAATTAAGTGGTGTGAATAGTAATGTGATAGTAACCTGCACCCTCACAGGAGATCTTGTGTAAGAAAAAAAAGTTTATAATAGGAATATGTGTCTATATGTGCACACAGACATTTAGTCTAGGGTTTTGGAATCCCACATGTACTATCTCAAAGCCTTCATTACCATTTTGATTTTTTTCCTTTTCCAAATGTTATATATTTCTTAGAGATAATCAGCATATGAGCTTGTTATCAATCGATATAAGCTTGGTAAGACTTCTCTTGGATTTTCTGTATATAAGTGGTGTGTGCAAAAGTGTAATCAACATCAAATACTGTTACTTGATTCCTGCAGGGGGAGTCAGCTTTTTTTAATCCAACTGTAACTGCTTTACAGCTGTTAGAGTCTGTAACTGCTGTTGCTTCAGTGGTACAGTTAAACAGGGCTTTAAATCAAGATGGCACCTCTTTTATATGGGTTAATCACTTATGGCTATGAAAGGATTCTGAATGAAAACATATCAGAGGTTTAAACTACTTTTATTTTCTTGATGAAGTGGCGTAGTCTTGAGTTACAGGTGTATGTTATTTTAAAATACTTGTGCAAATTCTTAGCTTGGTATGCATAATTTAGAAATTACTAGAACATATAACTGTCTGAATAGTTAGGGTTCACAATGCTGAAGTCATGTAAAGGCTATACATTCAAAATATAGGAGAAATCTGATAGCGTTTGCATGCCCTGCATCCCAATTGCAATTAAGCCTCAAAGATGGGATATATTATGAGCAGTTGGGATATATGTTTCACTTAAATGATACTATTCTACACTCTGCTATTGCACATCCATGATCAATTTTACATTTCCAGTTCTGAAGTCTAGTCCCAGTGCAGCTAGCTGTTACTTGTTAGCAAAAGACATCTCAGCCTGTGTCAATCATAGATAATTCTATACATGTACATCTCTCCTTTGAAAATCAGTTCTGAACAGCTCTTACTGTTTTTTTCCTTTAGTGATCACTAACTAGTCATGTTTGATTTGATTTTTATATTCTTTGGTATTGTTCTGTGTGTGTACTTTAAAGACATCTTGTGTTATCTTGTCCTTTTAGGATTCTTGTTGTTATCTCCTCTTCTTCTTCAATGGCCTTTAAGTCACAGTTTTCTGATAAAAGAACTAGTGTTTATTAACACAGCCTAGTTACATGTGTGACCCCATTCTAGAATCAGTGATTATTCCACTCTACAAAAGTAATAATGTATTAGAAGACATATCGATAGGGTGATTTATAGATGCTTAGGTATTTTACAGATGTGATCGTGACTTTTTTTTAAATTATAGCAGTATCACTGATACTTATTAGAATTGCTCAACAAATGGAAACTGTTACTTTTTTTTCCGCTTTTATGGACTTCTGGTTTTTAAAACATTTTTGGTCAGTAAGTTAGCTGTGTGATGCTTTCTCACTTTGTTACAAGCATGTAAATGTACTTAGCATTTCAGATGTATCTAAACAGTGCTAATCAGTTTTCTTAAGTGTGAAATACCGTTCTAAGATGCAGTCCCCAAGTGTTCCCCACTGCTCAGTATTAGGGCCAGGCCTGTTTAGTATCTTTATTGATGATCTGGACAAGAGGATCCAGTGCAGCTCAGGAAGTTCTCAGATGACACTAAGCTGGGCAGGAGTGTTTATCTGCTGTAGGGTAGGGAGGATCTGTGGAAGGATCTGAACAGGCTGAATCAATGGGATGAGGCCTTGCTGAGTTTCAGCAAGGCCAAGTGCTGGGTGTATTTTTATAATGATGGAATTTCTGAAGTGATATGAATTTCTGAAATTGATATATATGTATAAAAATTTCTTTCATATTATTTTAGCAATATGTATTTTTCTGTTTTTGCTGTCTTTACTCTCTCTGGATCTACCCAGTTTACAGTATTTTCCCCCATCTGATACAAGCTACATAGACTTGACTATAATAAAAATACATTAAAGTAATTATCCAGCATTAGCATTCACTAAGAACATTGAATTAACATCTTTATCACTGGTTTAATTACAGATTCAGAAGAGCAGTTTATGTCTTCACAAATTCTAAGTTCAGGTATTGATTTTTTAGAAGTCCTGAGCTTGCTTAAAAGGGATATTTTTCTCAGAAAAAAACTGTACAGGTCATATAAAAATAGCTACTAATTATTTTCTTAAAGTCTGTGCAGCATTCCTAAGCTGAGACCAATAATTTTAACTGCTTCCTTCTCTTAAGTTGCAAACATTTTTTAAACCCATGGTTTTCCTTCCATCCCATTTTCTATTGCCACATCTGTTCTTACTTGCTTTGTAATGATAATTGTGCTGTAATTCCTCTCTCATAATATTTTGTATTCCTTAATTTCTTCCATTTTGGGCTGTTTTCACACTAGGGTGTTCACTGTCTCCATGGCAATGAGAAGTAGCCTAGAACATTGTTCTGAGCCTTGGCATGAGACTTTTTTTTTTCCTTTTTTGCTTGGAAAAAATTCTACTTGTGTGAGTGCCATGATATGGCAAATCTCATGATTATCTTTTTAATGAATTTTCTCCAGACTGAAAAACAAACAAACAAAGTCAACAAAAGTATGGTATGTGTTTTGTAACTGATTCCAGTTTTTTATCCTTGAGATGCTAAAAAGACAAACATTTTCACCTTCTTGAATGAAAGTTGATGAGTAACACTTTTTTTCCCCTCTTACTGTTGTCAGATACGATTATAAAATGTTGTCCAAAAACTAGATAAGGGCCAAAGCCTTTGCAAGTACCTTTCTTAGACACTTAGTAGACCCTTAAAACCTAAACTGTTCCTGTCTTTGGACCCTCTGTGTGTACTTCACATCTTTCAGGACTTCTGTCTTGAGCATGATAGAACAATTTTTATTAGCTGCATTATATTATTTATATCTGCATTATACAAAGAAAGGTGGAGGGGAGAAGAGGAAAAAAAGGATAAGTTATATGAGCTCTGGTCAGTCTGGCTGGTCAAGCACTGAGTATGTGCAAATTCTTGATGGATGTGCACAGACTATTTCTTACCTTTTATTTTTTAAGATGTTAACTGTTTATACCAGTTCCCAGAGATGCCCTTATACAGTTCACTATTTTTTTTGTAGATACAAACCATAGCCTCACAATCATATTGTCAGTCTCTTTCAACACACCTAGGTCAATTCCCTCCAACCCCATGTTGTGATCTTCTCCCTCTGTATAGCCTGTTGCTGTTTTGCCACTCTTGGTTGCACTGTGCCATTATATGCAGAGGTCGTGGGTTAATTTTTACCCTTGTTGCCTAAGGCTTGTGCGTTAGTGAAGGGGCACTTCAGGAAATGGAACAGCAACTCTTCTGAAGAGGGATGTGAAAGTCCTACGGATAGCCTTTTACCTCACATGTGTCATCTATTTTCATTTTTTCTCTCAAAGTGTGTTAGTCTACAGCTCCTGTAGTCTAACAAACCTACTGTAAGGCCCTCCTCAGAAACTGAATCTTGACATCATAATAGGAGAAGCATGACCAAAACTTTTCATTTCTGTTTGTAGTGAAAAGATGGTTCATTATTTCTTTAATTCATAATGAGAAGTAAGAGATGCACTCTTAAAGAAACAATGCTTTAAATTTTACTGGGATTTAGAAGCTTATAGTGTTCGTGCTTTGATATTAATTCTTATGTTTTCAGTATTTTCTCAGTATTTCTGTATATACGCTTTAGCGAGCATTTGGTATTTCTTGGCGAGTGATTTCAATACTGAGCTATTCGAATGTACTGTTAGCAACACTGCTAGTACCAAATAGGCAGCATCTGCAGAAATCTTACTGAATGAGAGCTATGCAATGGAGAGAGAAGGCTGACAAGTGGTGGCTCCTAGCCCAGCCTCATCAATGGTACTAGAAATGTGAGGCAAAGAAAGGGAACGGGATAAAGATTAAATGTGTGGAGCTTGGTGCCAGAGTCACTGGAAGCAGCTATTGATTCTAATTGTGCTTTGCTGGCCCCAAGAATACAGACCTCGGGGGTGGCACAGCCCAGGGGCTGGAGCAGCGGAGGAAGCTGACATCAGCCTCCCCAGAGGCTGGCACTCAACAACAAACTAGTGTCCTTTCACATGTCACTCCAGCACCCCACTCATGGAGGCTGGGTGCCAAACAAGTAGGAAAAGAGTTTTGCTACAAGGCTCAATCTTGCCTGCCAGGTGTTTGGGTCTTTCTCTGCCAGAGGAACAGTGCCGATATTACCTCTGTGGTGGTTTGTTATTTTGGAGTTTTTCTCATATTGGTTCTTTTAGTTACTAAACTGATTGTTAAGATGGTAGTCAGCAATCTTGAATTCTTGATTCCCAGGAGTACTGATGTGAAGGGCCACTGCCTCTATCTGTATCTGAGGTGCTTTATGCACTGAACTCCTTTTGAGTTATATAATATAAAAACTACATAATTAGTTTTGACTAAACTAATTATATTTCTAATGGTAGACTTAATCTGGGGGTATGAAGTCAAATCTGGCAGTCACCTCTTTGCTAGCCTGTAAAAATCTTCTGGACTTTTTTTCTTCTAATTTCCTAAGTCTGTGTAATAAATGTGATTGTGTTTTCTTGAAACCTTGATTCACTAAAGAAGGATTCCTGCTCTGTGCAGTTCTCAAAGGTGGCTTCAAGGGGAGCATAAGAGGTATTTCAGCTGGTGAGAAGAGGGACATCCTGTTGAGAAGAAAGTATTGAGCCAAAAAATTTGCTAGACAAACAGTCCCTGCCTTCCTGGAACTAGTTCTGCTCCTATTTCTACTGCAGATCTGTAGCTATGTGTCATCACATAAGGTATATTGTCCAGCAGATCAAGCTGCCTGTTGAATGAATCTGGGGCAATAAGTAAAAGATGTGCTAAGGAGCATGTGGTGCTGGGGAGTGTGGTATCTCCCTTGCTCTCATGTGGGCACTATCCTGCAGTTAACTGACTAAACCAACACTCCACATTTATACAGCAGAGTGCTCATATGGCTTATGATAGATCAGATGTCTGTGCAGGTCATCAGAGATGAAAAAAGGCATCTGATAAGCAAGTGGGTATCCACATGCTGCTGAATAACATCTGCATCTTGGATGCAGATTCCAGACTGGCTCAGATTTCAGGGTGAAGAATTTCCCACTACATCAGCATCACGTATTTTTCTGGTGCAACTTACACTTCCTCAGTTACGGTTTATGCTTTGGGGTAGTAATCTCATTAGATGTGGTTGTAGTATCTTAGTTATTCTGTGTATTCTGTCTGTGGCCCTCAGTTTATTTGAGGAAACTGCAGTGTTTAGGAGTGGTAGATTTCCCATATGATATCAGCTTTGTTGGTATCTGATCCTTTTATTGCTGTGACAGTTCTCCATGTGACCAGCAATTTAAAGCTTTGTAGGGTAATGACAATGTTGCTGACATTACACTGAAGGTC
This sequence comes from Corapipo altera, assembly GCF_003945725.1. NCBI lineage: Eukaryota > Metazoa > Chordata > Aves > Passeriformes > Pipridae > Corapipo > Corapipo altera. The sequence continues at coordinate 14,302,753 of NW_020884876.1, forward strand.
CTGGAGTAAAACGTAACTGAAAAAAAATTTCTGCACACTTTTGGTGCTTTCTTTTTCCAGCACTGGAAGAGGTTGGGACAGAGGTATTGGATGACAACCCTACCACAGCTCTTTCAGTGAGACTTAGGATGCAGAAATATGTTACAGAGTCACTGGGAAGGTTTGGAGCAGATGAGTCAAACCCCTACTATTGTACAGGTGCAAAGACATGAAGGGGAGATACTTGGTGAGCTCAAGTTTGCTGCAGAAGTGAGCAGCAGAGAGCTACAGTGTGGGATAGTTAGCCTATTCAGTTGGCTTGTTGAAGTGGAGTCTGAAAATAGCATATCTACCAAATAGCAAAGACCTAGCCTAAAAGAGGTAAAGAGTTTTTCACATCAGATGAGAAGCAGATGTGTGTACTTGAGATGCAGATATAAGAATTGGAATAGAAAGCCCATTAAAAACTCCTTGAAATTAAAAAGAACAAAATAGTCTCATAGCTAATGGCAGAGAGAAAAAAAAAAAATCTAATTCTGAACTGTAGGTTTTAAGTTTTGCTAGGGAGCATGTGCAGCCTGACAGATTTTTGCTTTTGAAATTGTCAGATGTGATTTTATGTCCATCTACAAACTGGAGTATGTCGGTCTTCTTTGTTAAAAACAACCCAAAGCCCTATGTAGGAATAGGCAGGCCAACAGTAAAATGTATTTTTTGCATTATGTAAGTTGTATAAAATCTGAGTGGAATTTTGTATGGGCGGACTTAAGTTTGGTGTTGAATAAAGTTCAGAAAATCTTGTCTCTTTTCTGCTTTGGTAACTGTTAGAAATATTGTTTCTTGAAGCAGTACCTGATATTGAATTGTTGCCTATTAGACTTTTTCTAAAATTGTTAGTTTGTAAGTCATATGGTTAACAATATCCCTGTGCTGTAGCAGTGAAACTGTACTTGGATGGAGTATAATTACAAAATGAGAAAACTACTTCAATTTTAGTGGATTCTCTCTTATAAATCAGCTTTGATTTTAAGATATAAACTTTTAATGTATAGGCCATACTAGAGCTAAAATGCTGAATACAAAACAAGGGGTGAGTTTTCTGTATTCAGCTTTTCAGGTCAACCTTAGTCTGAAAACATTTGTGAGGAAGCTGCCTTCCTTCCTCTTGGACACCTGCTGTTCTCTGAGTCAGTCATCATATCTACCGTTTATCATTATGTTCATTAGAATATAGATATCTCTTGGATAATAATTCAAGCATTATATGGCAGCATCTACAGAAAATGTTGCAGAGGAGAGATTAGTGAAATGATGTAATAAAGGCTTTACAGAAGAAAGAAAAGTGATAGGGTCATATTTTTCTCTATTGAAAGATAGAAACTGCTGCATAACAAATTTTTTTTTAGTGAGCTTTTTTCTGTTTCACCATACTTGAATGTGTATTTTATAAAACTTATGTAGTAACTCATACTTAACTTATATAACTTATGTAGTAACACATTTAAGAATGTGAGAATTCATATAGAAGAATATTGAAGTCCAAAAAGAAGCAGTAAATTTTTAAGACAAAATACCTTTTTTCCTTCTTTTTCCCCCCCTCAATCTTTTCTGATTAAAGTGCTTTTTTTGGTCACGTAGTTACTTTTTTTGTTCTTTTTGTAGAGTTGTCAGATTTTCAGATTACATAGATGATTTTTTTTTTTACAGTAAGACCTTTTCAGGAAAAAGAAAAAAAGATATTAGTCTCAAAGTGCGTAAGTAATTGTAGTGTGAACTTAAGTTCTTAAAAAACACTTCATCACTATGACCCTGAATGAGCGTAATGCTTAAACGTGCATAATTTTAAGGCATGGATATTAAACTCATTGAAATCCATCATCCATGGCTGTTAGAAGTGCTTTACGTCTTTCAGACAGAGACACACTTGAAAGAAATAGTGACATTTCACATAGTTTCAAGTAGAGCAGTAAGAATGAATTTTCTATTTGAAATGTGTGAATATCTTTAGCTAGAAAGCGTTGGATAAATGGTATGGTTACTGTTACAAATTTGTGACTTTATTCTGTATACTTTTGTAACTTGTCCTTTAACATGTTTGGGACAAAGGCAAGGAAACTCCTGAAGAAGTTCAGAAGACAGGCTCTCTCCTGAGAGCCTGAGGCATTGCTTTTTCAATTTATAGATTGTTAAAGGATACTTTACCTAGAGATGCTGTAATGCTACTCAGCCTTCACTGAGGTAGAACCATGTATTTGTTCATTCTGGGTTTTATATTAAAATTATGAAAATGAAGCTTTGTAAATTATATTATGATCTCGATTACATTCTGCAGAGGATATTGAACATTATTATAATCAAACTTGCTGACTGAAGATTAGGAAAGGTTTGAATGTAACAGGAAGCCATGTGATAGGATAAACAGCTTTAGGAATATTTGTAAAATTGTGGAACTACGATTTATTGAAGCAATTTCCTTATTTATTCTGAAAATCAATTCTAAACAACCCTTACTTAATCTGACAATCAGTTCTAAACAGTTCTGTTTGTAGAGGCACATAGAAATTTTGTTTAACATATTCAATAAAGGATTTTATTTAAGTCACAGATGATTTGAAAAATTAATTCTTTAGAACAATCAGTATAGGTATATATGGTATGTGGGTATATATGTTTTGTATTTAAGATAGAAAATTCCATGCAAACCATAACCCATTGAAACTATAGTACAATTAAAAAGAACAAAAACACTCCTCCCACCCAGCCTACAAAGACAGCAGAGAGGTAGACATAGTGGGGAGAAGAATAGAGAGCAAAGTAGTGTTGTGTTGTGTAGAGATTCATAATGCTGCTTCATCTTGAATGCTCTGCACAATTCTAGTTATCAAGAAAATAGACTTGGAAGAGAGTCAGAGAATGGTAATGAGAAAGGTGTGAAGTTGCTTTGTGGATAGAAGTAAGTCAGCAAGAATTCTAGAAATGCCTGAGGGATATTATATTTGAGATCTGTGGAGTTGTCTGCAGGATAGAAATGAACAAGAATCAATTTATCTTCTGGTTGGTTTGAGGCCAACTTGAGAACATGTAATTTATACAACCCACACTTGTACATTCTTCCTTAAGCAAAATGCAGGCTGCTTTTCCTTAGAAGGGATTTTTATCTTACTCAGAATGACTCCTCTTTTGTTCTAATAGCTTTATGTTCTAGTTATTCAAATATATTTCACTATTTTCTGCATGGGCTCGTTGTGAGTAAACATTGTTGATTTAGTAGAAATGGAAAGAGAACCTGCCACTTCGATGTTTTTTCAGGAGTTGTAAGTTTTGCCACTATGGTGGTGTTCATGGAACAGCATTGCGTTACAGCTCGTTCAAGCGTGTTCACAACACCACTGCAGGAATAACATCTCCGTAGTTAGTATTAGGAGGAATAATGGAAAAACACTATCATAATCATAATTTCTGCTTATTTCTTGTGTGATTAACAAAAATCGATAGGTCTGTGAAATTTTTTATTACTTTACAAATTTTTTTATTACTTAAAAAATAATAAAAAAGGCAAATAACATACATTGATTCATAGATTGTTAATCTGTGCGGCATCAGAGTATAGGAATATGTAAGTATTGGTACAGAAATTTTGCACTTCCAGATTCTGCTCATTTCTTTCTTTCTCTTTCAAAGCACACATTTCCATAACAGCATTTTCACTAAATAAAACCTCATCAGTGAAATATGGTTTAGGCTGCAAACACTGTTTATTTGGGTTCTTTGGAGTTTTTTTGTTTGTTTGTTTATTTGGTTGTTTTTCTTCTTTACATTTGAGGTAAAAATCTTTAACTATTAAAACCCAGCAATTGTTTTGTACCTGCAAAGATGTGTTTGATGCTTGATCCTTTTTAGGTTATGATTATGGCTTTGACAACTGCATGAGACTCACATTTTCCCAGTAGTTAAATTTAAATTGAGATTTCTTTACAGTAGTCTTTTAGCAAGGTAGATGGAACTGCTGGATTTGACAGTACACCCACTTCAGTTTGTGAAGCTTAATTTAGGCAGTCTTAAAATGTTTGGTATAGTCTTTTAAATATTTTGTTCTACAGAATAGGGAGTTAGATTACCACATAATAATAAACAATTCCAGTCATTTTCCTGTGCCACGTATTATCTGAGATATGCAGATCAATTTATCGTTTTGGCTATGTATTTGTAATTTATTTCTGCAATTTATTTAATTCAAGTTTTTCTTTCTTGAAATTGTAGCCTAATATAGCTGATGACATAATTAGGAAGATATTTTATGTTTGTAAGATGGTTTGTAGAAAATACAGCTAATTAGACTTACCTAATGAAAGGTCTTACTGATGCAATTGAAAGCTACATAACAAAATATTTATTTTTCAAAAAATTCATGTATCATTCTTTAAGATAGCTGAATTTATTGATGGCAGCTTTGAAGCTTTACTTTTGAAACCTCAATTGGTGAAAATGTAATTAAGTTTTTCAATACTTTAGAAGTTAAAGTACAGGAAAACTACTGTAACATTTTAAAAGCAGTGTTAGAAGCATTACCTATGCAGGTACTATGAGAAATACATTTTCTATTTTAAATGCTAATGAGTAACATTTTTGAATGGCATTTTTATTTTATAAGTGCAAATGGCCTCTGAATGATGCTGTTTTAGTCTGTGTAAATTGTCCCATTATGATAACTGTAATCTTTTTCTCTCCTTTTTTTTTTATTTTATTTTCCTGCTTGCCTTTTCTAGGAAGTAGAGGTTGGTATACATCTTCTGTCTTTCATGATACTATGAGTTTTTTGTGTGTACATTGATTCCTTATGTTTTACTAAATTTGAGTTGTTTCTCCCTCTCCAGGATGATTATTTTCGTACATGGAGTCCGGGAAAACCATTTGATCAAGGTAAGACTCTGCTGCTAGTTACTTAAATTTTATCCTATTCAAGTATTAGTAATTGTGCTCCTGTTCTAGAATGCCTCCAGAATTCTATCAATTTGTATAATTTTTCTCTGTCTTCAAGTGATTGATTTAAAGAGGACCAGAAATTCAGCTTAATCATCATTTTATATCTGTGATTTTTTCAAACTTTTATTGATATAGAGAAAGAGACGGGAGCATTAGAAACCTCTAAAGTAGCTTAAAGTTCCCAAACATAAAGGTGAGGTTTGTGAAGTTTTGTTTTATTTATATATTTAAGTAAAGAACTGATGCTTTTCATTAGAACATCTGAAAAGAAACAGGCATGCAATCTAATAGTTGTCTTTTGCAGTTAAAAAAAATCACTAAGATTTTGAAAGTCTTTTTATATGTGGCACATAAAAGAAGATCTAGAAAACTAGTTTTGGGAATCTGTCATGTTCAAGTGATCTGTCTTGGGGCAAAATGTAGCTGGAGCTTTGAGAATGCTATAGTACAACAGTTTTAGTCTAAAAATAATTTGAGTAAATGCAGTAAATTTTCCCATTACACATTCCCTCCCCAGACATTGGAACTTAATGATTACTGTCAATATAATCCACTTCATGTATTTTGTTTTAAAGTATAGGGCTGCCATTTTGAAACAACTGAGAATCTTGATGCTTTTTAGTTGCTGAAAGAAATGCTTCAGGGACTTGGTCTTTTCTGATAGTACCGGTGGCATGAATGCAGTGAAGAAATAGCATAGGGACTTTTAAACAAGACTGAGATAAAAATATGTTGCAAAAATAGTATTTATTCAATTTAAAGAACTTACCAAAATGGATACTGACTTATAAGGGAGATTTACAATGAATTTTGTTTTATTACAACCATATTTCTTAGAGGTTTCCACCAAGTTATGTGACTTTGTTACTTTAATACGAAGTACCTTTTGTCTTTTCCCTTTATTCTCCAGTTTTTGATAGAGGGGCATGGTCTGCAAGTATGTTTTTAGTATGACAACTTATAAGTGACAAAATTTTTCATCTGAAAACATTGAATTGAATATTGTGTGAGTTTTGAAGTTTTGCTCATGCTTTTTTTTTTTTCTTGATATGTTTTTGGGGTCTTTTGATTTTGGTGGGTTTTTAGTGGTGTGTTTTTTGTTGTTGTGGGGTTTTTGTTTGTTTGGGGTTTTTTTTGGTTAGTTTTTTGCTTTGTTGTTTTTTGTTTCAATTGGCTGTGAGTTTTTTCAGAAGTTATACTGAAATGCCTTTTCACCCAGATTTGCACTTTTACACACACTGGTGTGTTCTATTACTCTGAGTTTTTTGGGCATCCTAATACTAATGTTTGTTGAGTACTTTTCTGAATTTACAAACAATCTAACTAAGAAAACATTTTAAAGTTCTTCCACCTAGTTTGAAAATGCATTGTGTATTGGACAGTGAATATTTTAAAATAGCATCTACAGAGTTCAACTTTCTATTTTTATTTCCTTGTGAAATGAAAATTTACATCGAAGAGTGAAATGCATTTGCTGAGTAGTTTTATCTACAATTTACTGTGCAATTTTATAACTGAAACCCAAATAATGCTAGTTTGTAACAGTTTTTAATAATAAAAAGTATACAGAGGTTTTATTATCAAAAAATGTTCCCAATACCTTAATTTGTCAGTCTGTCATTTAAAGACTTTTAGGGTTTTTTTTACCTACCAGTGCACTGGTTTTCATTTTTTTCTGCAAGAACTACTACAGTCTTTGTATTGAACTTAGCAGTGATATAGAATTGAACTGTATGTCAAAAAATTTACTGTTTTGTGAGAATTTCATGTTTTCTAGGCTCTGATTGTCATTAGATATTCTTTTTCAGTCATAGGTTTGCATTCAGTTGTTATTTATTTGAAACTCTGTAAATAACATTACTGACTAGATCTGGAAAATATCCTAAAAGATAAAAGAGGGTTTCCTAGTCATTATCTTGTTTTCCATGTTGGTAGAGTTGTCTTCCTCTTACTTTTGGGTATAAGAGGAAATTTTTTTGTTGTTGTTGTTGTTTGAAACATAAAAAATATTCATGAGAATAAAATATAATTAACTATGGAAGTACCGTGTACTTGTTCAGATATTCAGGTCGCTCTCATCCAGTGGGAAAAGTTGATCAAGTGAAACATTTTGTGGGAAGACCCATTCATACTTTAAAACATGTCAGCCTTGCAAATGTCAGTTCCTTCCATAGGAGTGAATGTAATGTTCATGATTTGCTTAAGAAATCAAGTCTTCTATGGTTCTCTCTCTTTGTAAAAGGCATACAGCAGTGACAATCTCGACACATTTTTTTTCCTCATATAATTAATGAGATAGGAGAAAGTGTCGATTATACAAACTAAGTTATAGGTGTACATTTTGATAGTGCCTGTAAATGTTGATCCAAAGCTGTACCATAAGCACTCCTGCAGCACCATTCCACTCCAGTTGTGTACTACTTCACTACTAAGTTCGAAGCAAATAGTGTTCAACTGTTAATTAGCTTTTTCACCTCAGTAACCATACACATAGACGTACAGGTTTTTAATATGTATTTTTTTCTTTTACCAAAGTGAACTATTCAAAAGAATAAATAAGGACATCACAAATGACTGGATGTGGAGTCCTGTGATCTGTTGGGGCTCATTGCAAGCCAAGCAGTTTGTGTTAGAGAATCTTTATGAAGGTTTACCTTTCAGTCTTTTGTTACTGCAGCTGTTACTGATTAGTGCAGCAGCTACTCTCTCAAGTGAGAGCGTTCCATAAAAAACATTCTCCCAAATTAAAACATGAAACTCATAAGTGAATGATAAACTTTTAAAATGTAGAGATAAGGTTACAGTAAGAGACTGACATTGTCCCATGTCTGTTTTGTTCAAGTTTGTAATAATACTGCTGAAGATACAAGCAGGTATGTTCTTTGAGGACAGAAATAAAAAATATCCCTAATTTATCAGTGTTTTATTTCTTTCTGTTTTTTTGTCGATATTTGGTTTTTCAGAATCTTACCTATAAAGCTGCAAAAGTATGGGATAAGTAAGGAATCTTTTTACCATGAAAAGATCTGAGCTCCAGTTCTACTAGGCAGGATATTTTTTTCTGTTAACTATGAAAGCAGTGGATTATAGGAATTACTAGTGCTTTACAGAAATACTTTTTTTCCTTTGCTAATTTGAACTATAACAACATTACATTACAAAATGACAAATATATATCTGAAAGTTTTAAAATCAGTATATGAACAACATATGAAGGGTTCAAACTCCAGCTGACTACACGTACTAGAGGTGTCATGTCTGCATTTTCAAATTTTTAGTTGTAATTTAGAAAATACTCAATCTTGTGGTTTAGGCTGTAGTGTAAGTACCTGGTATACATATAACTCCTTGTTGATATCACTAGTAGTTAGACAAATGGGTTCTCATTATTTATGTTTATTACTTCGTTTATCCATATTCTGCTTGAAATGGGAACTTTTTCAAATAATTTTTAGCCAACGTTCATAACAATTTGCAGATAGTATTTTTGAGGAACCATTGCATGCCACATAGGTGTGTCATTGAGGTCTACACGTAGTTATTATTTTTCTAAGATTTCTTTTTCTCTTAAAACTTTTTCTAAGATTCTGCACAGATTTACTATAATGGATAATGTATTTTTATATATTTTTTTAATCCTTAATCAGAACCCAAACATTATGCTAATATTTTGTTGTAGTATTTGAAAAGACTGCGGTTCCAGGAACTGGTAGTTGTGCATATAATAATAAAATGTAGTGTCTTAGTTTTAAGCCTTCCAGTGCCTAAAGGGACCTACAAGAAAGCTGGAGAGGAGGGACTTTTTACAAGGACATGGTGATAGGACAAGGGGGAATGGCCTTAAGCAGAAGGAGAATGGGTATTTATATTAGGTATTAGGAAGAAATCTTTACTGTAAGGAGTGTGAGACACTGGAAGAGGTTGCCCAGGGAGATTATAAAGTCCCTATCCCCAGAAGTATTCAAGAGTAGGCTTGGTGGGGCTCTGAGTAACATGGTCTAGTGGAGGGTTCCCGGCCCATGGCAAGGGAATTAGAACTAAATGATATTTAAGGTCCCTTCCAACCGAAACCATTGTATGATTCTGTGAACAGTGTTTCAATTCGCTCTTCTATACTTCAGTGTATTTTTAAAGGCCTTATGTTAATATGAGGAAGTGTTTCAGAATTGCTTACGTAGACAGATGTGTGTAATTCCATTTGTATTAATAAGAGTGGCTATATGGAAATATATGTCCAAGCATTCTAGGAGGTTAGCCCTTACCATGAAAATGTATAATGTTATTTACTCCTGGTATGCAAAATCTATTTTAAAAGATGGAAAAATACTATGATTTGCATTGCCATCTACCAACACCATCCCTTAAAGCAACATTTGACATTTGTCCAAGGTATACTTATTCTCACTGAACTCTTGTCTGTTTATATGATAGAAAAACATATTTAAATAAATGTTTAGACTGTATATATATATACATATATGTGTATACATACATACATACATACATGTATATATATATATATATATATATACCCCCTTAAATGTTTATATATTTCTATAAATATCCCAAGGTAACTTCTTAATAAATAATTACGTGGAGCAGGTATTATTGTTGGAATAAATCTGAATGTTCTGTTATAGTTACTTCTGAAAGGCAGGTTTTGCTCTTTCAGTGGTTTTAGAAATAAGCAAGTAGGATGTTTTGTGTTTTAGACTATTCCAAGCTGACTATTCTAGTAGCTTTAATTTATGTTTTATCAATACTTACTCAAATTAACCCCCCTATATACACAGTGTTTTCTAACACATTTTCTTCATATACCACTTCTACGTCAGATGAAAATATACGGGATGCTTCTGGTACATTTTATTTTTAGACTACAGATGGTAGCAGAGCTTGGAGGGTGTAGCTATTGAATAGAATTACATACACAAAGACACTAGTGTAATTTTTGAAAGTGGAGATGTCTTCCTTTGCTCAATACTGTAGAGGAACACTGGAGTATATTCATGTAATTGAAAAAATACAAAATGACATTTCCATGGAGGATGAACAACCTGAAGGTATAAATGGTTTGTAGATGTATTTATAGCATTTCTTGTAGACCATCCCACAGAATTATTTTTGACTTTCATAGTATCAGGTTATATTAGATGCCTGTTTACAGAAGAAAAACTGTAGATACCATTGTACAACAGAAATAGATTTTGAAGCAATTTCACTTGTATTACTTTAATCTTTACCTTTTAGCTCTGTATGTTTCATCTACCTAGTTCTGTAATAATTTTGATAACTAAGGATATTCAAATGTATGCAAACACATCTTTATAATTTGTGAATACATTTCTGCACTGTGAACTGACACCATTTAGAGTCATATTCAGTAAAATAATTTGATTCACTCACTTCCAAGCCCTGGGAGGTTACAAGAGAGTTTAATGAAGATCCATTAGTTGAAGACTGTGAAAACAGTTGTGTAGATTTAACTTTGCTGCATTTGATATGTGCACTCATGATCTAGTTTATGTAGCAGAACTATTGATGTTTTTAAACTAGAAGTATATATCCATCGCTTTCAAGATAAATTGCAGTACTTTGCAATTAGTATGTATCACAAGACACTTTAAGATGTTGGCTGAGATAAAGAAATAGTGTCTTTGTAGGAGGACTCCATGAGTTTTAGAAAGAACATAACTGAAAAGCTGTTAAAATATTTCATGCTTATTTACTATTAAGAATAAACTATATTTAATCTAGTTTCCAGTTTGAGGTATTTAGGTGTATTTAGGAATCCTGCTCACTAATGAAATATGCTAAATCCTGTGTTAAACAGATTACCACTGCTTTATGATCCTTTCAGATAGCCCTTGCCTGAAAAGATTTTTTTTTAGATGTCTGAGGAACCCTTTAATGGTGCTTTTTGTTAATTATCTTATGTTGTGCTTCAGTGATTCTTTTATTATTTCTCTTTTATAGATTTATCTACTGTGGTAACACCTTCCATGAAACAGCCTTGTCCTGTACGATTCACAGACTTGGCTCCTAACTCAGATTAAGTGGGTAGTACACATCTGCTTCTCTAGTTAGGGCTCTTAAATCGTTTCAGTATTTATTTCTATAGAATCATCAAATGGATTCTAAATTGGATAGCTATTTTGAAAAGAGGCTATAAGAAAGGATTTTTATTGAGGCCAAACCCAGCACATAATACGAGATTTTACTTGCCTTCAGTAGCAGTCTAAGCCCTTGCTCCTGCTCTCCTGACATGTTTGCTTTATGCCCTACTGTTACATCTGTAGAGTCACCAAATCTTGAATTGTTATAAGATAAAGTAAAAAGTTTATTTTTTCTTTGTTTTTAACATGGCCAAATCCTGGATTCTGGTAGCCATTCAGACACACGAATAATTATGTCAGAAAAGTGGAAATGTGGCACAGGGTGACAGTGACTGGCTAGAGGTACAGCATCAGAGCTATGGCCTGATGAAGTTTCTTAGTTTGCCACAGAGATTAAGTAGAAGGCTTGTAAAAATCTAATGGAGGTAGTTATTAAGAATATGAAATTTGATATCACATATTACTGTTTAGTGGTGAGGGAAAACGAAATAGCTTAATAAATCCCTTAAAAAAACCCCAAACAACAGAGACTGTAAAGAAGAAAAAAAAAAGGCTATACATAGTTTTTCCTGAATAGAAGAATGATATTTTAAATGTTGAAAGTTGCTTTTTGACTAATTTTTATTTAAATTGCTCATATTTAAAAACCTGTTTATCTTCTGTAGAATTATAAATTTAAAGAACGTAAAGACCTACTCCATTTAAAATTCACTTTGTACTGTCAATTTTTTTAATGCAACCTCTTTTCTGCAGTTACAGATGTTGGTAGCTATGAGTTGGGACACAGGTGAATACTCAGAAGTGACTGAAATTGTAGATTTATTACAAACTAATGACTGCAGAACACCTATAGTCCTGTCTGTATTTCCAGACTACAGGGTTCTCTATGGGTTCTCTCCATCTGAAGACCAGAAGTTTGTCACATAAACATGAATCTAATGATCCAAGAGAAACCCTGGAATAAACGTTACAAAGTCAGTTCTTAATGGAGTAGGTCTTCACATTCTTTACATTTGTATTTTTATAGAAGATAAATTCTTATGGTTTGAGTTTTCTTTTTCTTTTTTTTTTCCCTAATGGCTACTTAAATCTACTTGGAACTTTTACAGGTTTGGTATATTTGTGGTTGTTAGCTTGTAACAGTGATATATCTTTAAATACTTCAAAAGTGAAACATTTGAGGTTTGCCTTTAATTTCAGTATACTAAACTCAAAGAAGCTTTCATAGATGGTTTGTCTGAGTCAAGATGCATAACTGACTTAAAAAATTAATGTGCTCTATATATTGTTTGCAGTATATGATTTTAAATTTTATGTATTCTTTACAAAATGTATTTTATATTTCAATTTTATTACAAGTGCATTTCCTGATAATTTTCATTGTTCTAGGCTTCTTCAAAATACAGATATATTTTTGATTTGTTAGATACTTACATGAATTGTCTACTGGATTCTGGTTTAAGTGCTTAAAAAAATTTAAAAGCTGAAGTTGATTACTCTAAAATAAAATTCTGATTAAAATACCCTTTTTAACATAAAAATACATAATGAAATACTGAAATGAAAGTTCTTCAACAGACAAAAATAGAATTATACAATCATTAGAATTGGAGAAGTCTTCTAAAATCGTCAGGTACAACCATTAACTGCGCACTGCCAAGCCCACCACTAATCCATGCCCCTAAGTGCCACATCTCTACACATCTTTTAAATACCTCCAGAGATGGTGGCTCAACCACTTCCCTGGGCAGCCTGTTCCAATGGTTGACAACCCTTTTAGGGAAGAATTTTTTCCTAATATCCGATCTAAAACTTCCGTGATGCAACTTGAGGCCATTTCCTTTTTGTCATCTCAGTTTTTAGCTGGGAGAAACGACCAACCACTCCCCTTGCTACAACCTCCTCTCAGATAGTTGAAGAGAGTCATAAAGTCCCCTCTGAACCTCCTCTTCTCCATGCTAAAGACCACCAGCTCCCTCATCTGCTTCTCATAAGTGCTTCAAGACTCTCACCAACTTCGTTGCCATTCTGTGGACTCACTCCAGCACCTCAGCGTCCTTCCTGTAATGACGGGGTCCACAACTGAACACAATATTCGAGGTGCAGCCTCAGCAGTGCTGTATCCTATAGCATGTTGCTTGCAAGAATAATCATCTGGGGGTGTGAGATAATAGGTGAGAGAATTTTCAGGAAGATACATTTCTGCTGTTACAGGTCTGCAGATGTTGTTGCCCAGTTAGAGAATCCAGAAGTCAGTTCTGACACAGCCAACATGTCTCTAAATTATGATTTTGTGTATTTAGGAAAGGATAATATAGTGCTTAACTGTTTGCTAGTGATATATTACTATTGTGAATGTTCAAGTAGTCTTAAGACTACTTTGGGCTCGCCAATCTGAGCCCAAAATAACTGTGTTCTTTGGCAATTTAAATGAACAGGATCTTTTCTGAATTTTCACAGATAATGATAAGGAGGGCATTTGACATAGACTGTGTGGAGTTTCTCATTTACATCTCTTTCTGAGCTATGGGTAACCTGTGCTCTTGTAAACTTTCAGGGAATACCCAAAAGAGAAAACACAAAATAATGGGAATGTTTTTGAAGCAGGGATCACAGATATTTGTGAGGGGGAGAATTTCTTATCATTTAGTCACTTCACAAGTGGCTAGAAAAAGTGTGACTCAGTGAAGATGATTGTTTTAAAGGGAGTGGAGAAAGAATGAGTGAAGTACTTTGAAACTGTGAAAAAAAGAAATCAACTTTAGTGAGTTTGTTCCAGAGGAAGAATAAAGACCAACAGATTAATTTTGGTTTTTGAGCATTTATTTTGACTTACATTGTCAGTAGCCAGAATAGCAGGTACCATGTTATGAATCAGTATAAATGCATTTTTATGTCCTTTTTTAAAAAACTTAATCGCAGCAGTGAGCAAAAGTACAGTACTTTATTTTATATGTCAGGTGGTTAGAAGTTGGTATTAGACGTTTCTTGGCTTATCAGAACTTTTTTCCATATGACTGCAACCATTGCAGGGCAGCTGGACACTCAGTGCTAATGTACCAGAGCTTAATAATATAAACCACTAGCAAAAATAGTGCATCTGAACAGAAACCTGATAAGAAACTTTACACAATTGTCCCTGATTCATCGGTATGGAGATTTCTGAGCACTCGTGAGAGCAGGCATTTCTTGGGTAGAAGCAAGCTCCATACATACAGACACCTTAATTATTGCAGCACTTGCTCACCAGTCAGAAACCAGACTAGACAGCCCATGATGTTCAGGGATTTGAATCTAAACTTCTGATTACTTCCTTGGCCATCTACAGAAAAACCTACTGTCTAACCTTCTTACTGAAGTTGTAGATTCATGTGGCCACATGGAACAAGTATTCAGGAAGATTCCTTTTGTGAACATCCAACTGTAGCTATCCATTCTGGTTTTTGTGCTATGTAGTGAATCTTAAATGGCAGATACAGTCCATGGGAAAAGAAACAAAAATATGAGATTCTTCTTTTTCAGAACATCCCCATCAGATTGCTGAGGTAGGCTCTTTCTTGTTAATGCTCTGATTTTTATTTATGAATTTCAGATTGTTAGCTGCACAATGATTCATTTTCTTGTTGAAATTAAAAGGTGTTTATTCTCAGTATGTATGTTACATAATAAGATAGGGATGTCTTGTTACATGTCCACAGCAGTGTGGATTCAAACCATCTGTGGCTGAGGAGAGTCTGTATGTACAGATGCAAATTTTGAATGCTGATCACTGTACAATTTAGGCAAAAAATAACCATTATCACTGTTAACTGTAATTAAACATTTATCTGGATTCCATGCTAGCTGACAGCATCAACTGAGTGTTTAGGTGTTCTGCCTTGTTGTCCTCCTTACTGTTACTAGAAATTGTGGTGCTGGGATTGTGCTCGTATCTTTAGACCCAACACACTTCTCAATGAGAAGTCCTGCTTTAGGAGGTGAGAAATCATCATCTTTCGAAATGGAGAAGTTAAGACATTGATGATCTTTAGGTATCTTCAGGAATTGTGTGGCTTATCAAAGCAGGTAAATATGAGTAATTCCCTCCAAGGGGTCTACCCAGGGTTATAACATAGGCATTTGATCTAATTATAAATATTTTAGTTAAAACTTTCAGATAATTTAAATATTTTTCTCCCTCCATTGTCAAAAAATGAAAACTTTGTAGACAAAGGAGTCAGTCAGACTTGCATTTTAAATTACAGGAACTAAACTACTCATGGGATACACAAAGCATGGCTGAAGTTTCAGTAAGTGCAAACACAATATCTAGCTGGTTCTTATTTTGCCCATCAGAAATGAATCAAAACTCTGGAGGAAGGAAATAGAGTTTAAGTCTGAAAACTTTGTCCTTAACCTTTTTTCTCCCTTTCATTTTACTGGGAGTGGAAAATTAGGAACATGTCAGAGTGCACTTAGAAGATTGTGGAATCATGATAATTAACTGTGGTTTCTGCCACAGAACTCCTGTTAAGAGTATTCCTGTGTTATGTCTTTCTAGTCTTTATTTCCTTTTGTATTCCCAATAAAAATTATGTTCTGGCTAATGTCTGTTTTCGGGAGCGGTAGCTGTAAATTAACTTACAGAAGAGATGATGAGAAGCTTTTCTGAATTGCTTTTCCAAATTTGAATTATAAATGAATAGATCTGTTAGTTATAATTGAATCAATTTTTGGATATTAATTGCTTCCTTAGCATGTGAGAAGAAGAAATCCATATTCATCTATAAAAGTCCCTAATTACGTTTCATAATTTTTCAACAGAGCAACTTATTTGTCATTTACAATATAAGTTCTTAGAGAAATAGTAGATGTTTAAAAGCATTTTATACTTTGGAAGTGCATTTTGTAACAGTGATATTTTTCTATTTGTTGGAATTTAATTAACATGACATTTCTTATTATTGTAGCCAGATATATGGACACGTGTAAAGCAGGCATACAGGCAAATAACCTATTGCAAGCTTAGTGTCCTGAATATTAAAAGCTATGTAAAGCTGAACATTATCAAGTTGTTAAAGCTAAGATCAGACCTGCATCTTTAGAAGCTGTTTGTATGACATTCTAGGAATTCAGCTGATACATTAATAAAGACATGATTTCTGACAAGCCTTACATAACTATATTGCTCGTGTCTGGAGTCTCCTCACCATAGTAGAAACCTTCACCAATTTTCAATAGCAGAGTAATTGAGCTGTACAGTCAACGTTTTCACTTCAATTATGGGGAAAAAAGGCCCTAACTTTCATAATTATGACAGTATTTTAGTAAATGTGAATTCGATAAAAAGTCAGATTCATGCCTTTTTTGTGCTAAAGACAATAGCTCTGAGAAATACATCAATCCCACAGTGGGATTTGTCACATGTTATGTTTTTGGTGTGAACATTGTACTGTTTCAAAGATGCTTACTTTAGCAGAAATGGAAAGAAATATGCGGTGTTGTCAGTGCAAGTCTGTGTACCGTAAGTGAGCTGACGTAAAGCAGCCACATTTTGTCAAGGATAGCTAGGAGAGGTAGTAAAGAAGTAAAGACTTAATGCCATGTATTTCCTGATATAACTGAGTTACATGCTTAAAGGAAATCAATGGTAATTTTTTGGAATAAATTTATTAATTTTCATCATAGTTTAAGATCAGACATATAGTCAACTATGTCCCTGCATTGTAAGGGGGGGTCCAGTTCTTCCCCAGCATGAAGAACTTCAGACTGTGGTTTTGAAAAATGTTTTTCTTGCAGTTTAGCCTTTATTTCCCATGAAAATTGTCCGTTGGTCAGTTCCAAGTATCAAGTAAAACTGGCTTTAAAAAAAGGGCAAATAATTTCCTGCTTTTAGAAATATCTAATTATTTTAGTCCTTTCAAAGCTGGGAAAATAGCTAATGCAATCCATAAGTTTGCCATTTTTAAAAAACAGGTTAAAAATAAAAACAGAAGACCATGCAAAGTAGATTAGTAAAATGTACATACTATGTGGTTGACTACAGCATGTGATACTGAAAGAAAAAAAAAGAGAAAGTGCTTTTTACATCTTCTATCAACATTTCTTTCTGTGTTTTTATCCTCTGTGTTGCTAAGTGTTAGTCCAGGAAGCCATTGACCCTTCAGTTAATTAACTTTTTTGCCTTCCAAAAATCTGCATTTTTGTATCAGTGATTTTTTTGGTCTCTCCCTTGCTATTATAAGATGGTTTCACAACAAAAATATTGGAAAAAGGGAGGCCATGTGACACAGATAAGATGAGGAAAAAGGACTTCTGTAGGGAGTTCATGGCTGAGAGAGAACAAGTCCATCAGGTCAGAGAGTGATAATGTGAGTTAGTGTCAATGATAAGACCATGAGTGTTGAACATGCCTTTGAATATAAAGATGGTCTTGTGATTTGAGCACCTGTGGCTCTGGTGGCTTACTCACACTGCTTAGATAGTAGCCCCAGACACAGTCCCATAGCCATTCTTGCTATATAATGATTATGTACCTCACCTGAGGTGATCAAGAGTTACTTGCAGGACATGATAACTATTGAGTCAGCAAATACTAAAAGATTACATAGGTTCTGTAAGAACTGATTGTGTGTCCTGGTTTCCATTTGACCTTCATATTGTCCTAAAGGCAAAGTATGAAAGTACCATTGCTTCCTTGCAAAGTTGGGTTCTACCTGTAACGTTTTGCCAAAATGTAACATATTACCAAAACCATGTTTTATGGCTTGCTAAATTTTGATGGAATTGTCAAAACACACCTTTGTAGTCCCGAGAACTTGGGAAAAGAAATAACCTTTTCAATGGGAATGGTTTCATGATCTCCCCCATTCACCCTTTTTCCTGAAACCTGTTTGCTGCTTGATATTGAACTCAGCATCCTTATATGATTCCAGATTTCTCTTGCTTGTGTTTTTTTTATTTCATTGACCTATTCACTTTTGCAAAACAGTTACCTGAAGATAGACCATTTTCCAGTATTGCTACCCTAGTGTCTCCAACCAGGGAACATTTGGGGAAGAGGTACTTGGATGAGTACCTTAAGTGATTATCTCTTCAGTTTTGCTAAGGGCTGGCATTACGTTCTGCCTGACTTTAAGCAGAGGAATTATTTGATGTGGAATCTAAAGTAAATTGGAGAAGGATACTGAGTATGCTCTCATTAATTTTGACTCCAACTCTGTTATCCTAGTTCAGTAATTTTTTTGCTGTGCTTGCTTCCTATTTGTATAGAGTTATTGTAATTGGATTTATTTTGGATTACTTGTTGTGTTTTTATGGCTGACTTGCTGTAGAAGTAAAAAGAAGAATACATCTTTTCGTATGTCTTATGCTGTAATTAACAAAATACTACTTTTCTGTCTGTGTTGAATTATTACCGTATTAATTATTCCATCACTTTTCTGCTCTGTTGATAATCTTGTGTATTTGTTTTGCTCAGCTGAATATATTATTAAGAGGGAAATAAAACTGAAGAAGTCACTGCTCAGACTATATTTAATCATACTTAGCACTGCAACGTCATGTGTCAAAAGTACAGCTAATGATCAGCTTGGTTCTTGTTTTCTGGGTACTTGCACAGTTAGTGGTCTTATGTTAGTATCCTCTGGCAGGTCAAATAAAGATGTGATTAGAAGCTTACTTTTGATAATGAATAGAAGAAACAACAGTTTTGTTCAGAAAATATAAATGCAAATAAATACTCTCAGGCACATGGTGTGATTCTTAGGGTGCAGGGATAAGAGTTTGAGTCAATGATCCTTGTGGGTCCCTTCCAACTCAGAATGTTCTGTGATTCTGTAATATTTTATAAGCAGATGTAAAAAATGGGAAACTTCTGAGATATAACTGAATACTGGACAGTAAGATGCTAAAGTGAAGAACACAGGGAAAAAGAATTCTAATTGTTTATAGCTGTCTTCCTTGATGAAAAAAGGATTCTGATAGGGATAAAAAAAATTAGTGTTGGAATATTTAGATCTACCTGAAAGACACCATGGAGGTGGGAGAAGGCAGAAGTTAATTGTTTCTAGTGAGAGCTTAAATTGGCAGGTGCTTTTCTATATTACAGTCGTGTAGACATGGCTACTCAAAAAAAAATGCAAATTTAGTAATAAGCAACAAAATTATTTCAGTCTTTTAGTACAGCCAGAAATCACTATTTTTAACTGGAATTGTGCTTGAAAAATGAGTATGGAGGATTCCTAAAGGACCAGCTACAAAAAACCCCCCCTAAAACTCACAAAGCAGAAATAGAGGCCTAGAAGCAAGTACAATTTATATATAAAGACAGAGTCATAGAAATCACTTGCCTGCATATTTTATTTTTACTAAAATCTCATCTGAGTAATAATTTCTCAGTAAATTTGGTGCCATTGTTCACCACTTAATGCTGAGTTGTATCTTAGTAAACAGTTAAGGGAAAATGCTTTCAAGTTGGAAATACCAGTGTTTGGGGATTACAGTCAGATAGTGGCAATTGTTAAAAGAATATAGCAGTGAGTAGTTTCTTACCAATACAACAGCTGCATTTTTTTCCTGGTGACAGTCAGCTGCTTGCAGTGCAGCATGCTGTACAAGCAGCAGGCCAACCCCCTCCACAACCTTGGCAGGTTTTTTGTGTGGTGTTTCTTGTTTTAATTGCATGTTTCTAGATAATTGTTAACAAATTTCTAAAACTATTTTTAGCTTTAGATCCGGCTAAAGATCCATGTTTGAAGATGAAATGTAGTCGCCATAAAGTCTGTGTTGCACAGGATCAACAAACTGCTGTTTGCATTAGTCACCGAAGGCTTACGCACAGGTAAATACTTCAAAAGTTAATCCTGTAGACATTTTTTATAGTGTTCATGACTGACTTTTAAACATAAATCCATTATAATTAGTTTAGTTACTTAAACACATATAAAAAGAGTAGAGGTGGATTTTAGGAGTAATTATCTATGCATAGTTTGATTATAATGTTTAATATTTGATTTTTTCAATAGGCTGGTAAACTAGAAGGGGTACATATTTAAATATTGCAAGCTTCTGGTACAAATACATTTAGGGAAATACCCACTGTGCCAGTAGCAAAATAAAGTGATTATAATAATGTCCTGCTGCTGTACATTACTTTGACATCATCACTTCTTGTACAAAGCTAGAGAACTCAAAACTGCCTCTTAAAGTGTAGGTAGCAGCCTGATACAGTGCAAGTTGTTTGAGGTTGGGGTTTTTAACCCCCTTTTTTGTCTTCTTCTGTGCATTCCAATTTTATTTGCATACTGGCCCGGTTAAATATAAGGAGAAAATACATGATAAATTAATATATTTTGTAAATTTATCTGGGGCAGAACTACAAATATGTAGGGCCTGAACCGTACATTTAGTTGTGTCATGATTTTTGTGTGCTGAGAAGATGGAGTCAAGTTGCACTTTGGCTTGAGATTATTAGGTTTTTTTGCACTTCTTTGTGGGAAATGAGACATAGTAGAATGGCTAAATTTCAATAACTTGGTTTAACTGTCTGCTACAGTGCTCAGTAGGGGCTGAAAAGATGTAAGGAAAATAAAAGACTTCCTTGTCTGTTGGAAGAGGATTATTTCAAGTACAGTTTCATCAATGATGTAAGAAATGTTGTTCTGAGTGTCTAGTTATGTTAAATACATCCATCTGGAGCTTTTCAAAAGAGCAAGATAGTACATAATCAAAGGAAAAGTTTAAACTGTTCTTAATCTGCAGCTGAAGTTAATAAAAAAAAACCTTGACAGTATTTGCAGAGTTACACTGTTTGTATTAAACAATCTCAGTGTAGAACTAGGCATTTTAGTTTGATAAAATACTATATAAGTTGCAAGAATTATTAGACAAAGCTAGGTAGTCTAATTTCAACTGCACTCAAAGTGTCAGGAATATGTCAGTGTTAACTGTCCAAGAAAACACAACAATTTGAAATTTCTAAGAGTCATTGAAAACAGTGGAAAAAAATGACATCTCCAAGTATACATGCAATAGATGAGGACTGAAAACTTTTTTAGCTTAGATGAAGATATGTACTGTGGTTGCATTAAGAAACTTTTTGACATCAGTCTTCATCCCTGTATTGTTCCTCCCACAGTTCTTGGTACTCTTTTAGAAAGGTAGTATTTTAAGAGGTAAAACTTGTCTGAATATAATACAGTAGATAATGTGAAACTTTGGAGTGGCACCAGCTTGGTGATTGTAAGAAACGCTATAAGTCTTGTCTTGTAAGCTAGATGAAGCCAAGACAGGGATTTCCTAGGTTAGATCTTCCTGTTCCTCCAGATTATCACATACAAGGAGAAATAATTTGCTTTGTTCTTTCTTTCTAAAAAGGTTTTCTTCATGCAGTCTCTGACCTTACTGTATATGGTGGGATAAGAGTATGAATAGCATATACACAAGCAGTCATGTCTGCTGGGTCTGTTTACTGCTATTAATTTCTTTAGCCTAACATGTTATTCCTTTGCTGGTATCTATAATTTGTTGATTTTCAACAGAGCCGTCTGTTTTTCAGAGTTCCCAAAGGACTACTCCACTCTTTATAAGTCTTGGTAAAAATTTGCTAAGAATGGTTATATTATCAACTGTCCAGTTATATTATCTACCTGTATCCATTTCTAACATATCAGTTGTGCGCAATCTGTTGGGAATAAATATTTGCAAAATATAATCCCAGTAATTTTTCCTTTTTGCTTAGTTTGTGTGTGTGCACACGTTGTGTTCTTCAAAGATTGGATAATGTAAATAAGTAAGAAAAGGCATCTGGAGGTGTTTTCTGGAATAACAGTTGAGACCTTTTTGATGGATTACTGGGAACTCTTCATAGAAAAGAACTTACCTGTAGATTTCAATTTGGACATATTTACTGTATAGATCCATAGATGTTCCAGAGATTATTCCCAAGACTCTTGTGCAGAAAAAGTATTTTTAAGCCTATGAATTGATAGAGTGTCAAAGACGATCCTCAAGAGGCAGACAGGGAAGAGTAGACTTTGCATACCTCCAAGATAAATAAAAACTTTATGGGCACCTTTGAGCTACCTCGGAGAAAGAAGCATGAAGTACAGTTACAGCTGAATAGATTTTTCTGGGCTATCATCAAGTTGAAATGCTCAGATTTATAGTAAAATTATCTATTATTAGTAGCAACATTCCCAAGCAGTCCTGTTATCTGATTCATAAACTTCTGTATATAAATTCTGTTACCTTTTTTAGGTAATTGCATGAACACAGAGGTTGCTAACGAGTGAACTCTGATAATTGTATCAAGTGGAGAAATCGATTTAGTAATTTCTTTTGTTGTTTGTAAGAAATCGACTTGCAGAAAAAAACAGGTAGGCATAGACATTGTTATTCAAGTCCATGCTCCCAGGTGTTCTTATCTGTACAGTACAATCTCCAAACTATTGTAGCCCTATATGGATTGCTGAGGGCACTTCAGTACCACATAGTGAAGTATGGGTGGATGTCCCAGCCATCTGCAAGGCTGTTAGTGACATGATATGACAAGGTCCCAGTAGGATTAATTAATGTGAACAGCACACTTTAGTGATGATTGTACTTGTGCTTTCAGAACTATTAACCTTTTTATTAGCTTGAGGATCTCAGCACTGTGATCTTGCTGCAGTGTGCTTGCCTTTGAATGGTTTCAAAACTAGCTACTACATATCACTGCCCTTTTCATGGAGTTATGTGGCAGACAAGCCTATGGTTTTGCTGGTTCCTCAGTTTCCATGACAGATGAGATCATGGTCTTCCCTCAGTTTAATCTCAAGGCTCATTTCCTTTTCTGGTAGACTGCCAAGATGGCAAGTTCTCTTCTAGCACACTTCTGCGGTGCCACAGCATTCCCAGACAAGAGCTTCCTTTATGTACTGTCCTGGAAAGACTGAATAGTGACAAAAAGGTGAAATAAGTGTTGTAGATCATTGGTCATGAGAGTAGTTTGGAGTACCAGAGCTTTAGAAATTATGGGGGGCATGCTTAAAGGTGGAGGATTTTTGTTGGTAGCAGATAGCATCTCTGCTGGCTCTAACTGGGGTGGAAGCTGTGTTCTGTGTGCTACCCTCTTAGCACTCTTCTTTCACCCTATGAAAGAAAGATGATGTACTTGAGGAGGGGAAAACATGCAGGATGTATATATAAATGTTATTTATCCAAGTACTTCCATGTGGATTGCTGTGGGAAGGGAGTAGCTGCCTGCACTAGACTGTATCATAAACAGATAATTCAAAGTATGGTGTAAAATAGAATTTTTCTTTGCTTCTTTTAAATTTGGGAGTTTGTCATCAACTTTTCCTTTGACTAAAAGGTATTTTTCTATCTCTTTGTGCTTTCCAGTTTATTGGTTAAGTGATAGGCTTTATGGGGGAAAAAAACCTCTAAAGACTCTGTACATGAAACAATGAAGTGCTTTGTAGTATACCTCATTCAAATCCTGATACAACTTGTAGAATATTAGAAAACTAATACTGGGATATGTTGATGTGAATGTTATGGTCACAGGCAGAATATTCATGATACTAAGAGAAATTGTCTACTTTTTGTATATGCAGAGCAACAGGTGGTAAAGATAAATCCTTAAATCTTCATGTACTGCTTGTTACCATTTTGAGCAAGGAAAGAAGGGATATGTGCTGACACCACAACATATAGGAGCTCATTAGGGCCATGGAAGATGGTAGCTAAGCAGGCTTAGGAAAGTGGAAAAGTTAATTCAGCACTAAGGTATAACAGATTTTCAGGTCCTGATGAATAGTGTGTTAACCTTCTCTTAGATTTGAAACAGAAAATTATAATATTAATTGACACATACTGTAATTTTCAATAAGACTAATATTCTGTGGATCATAGGCTACCGTATGAAACAAAACAGTGTATAGGTGAAGTTCTAATTAAGTTCTGAAAATGAAGTAGTTGTGAAACAGTTTTGAGCCAAGGATCGTGCTCCAGGGAAAGCCAAGCATGTTTGATATATTAGAACCCAGTGACTAATATTGTACTTACTAAACCTAGTGGAATCTGAGAAAACAGTCTCTTTTTCTTCTTCTGTAAGTACAAAAAAAGTACTGCATAAAATTGATTTGATACCTTAAATCAATCAATCCTTACATGTATTAAATTATTCAAAGCATTCAAGGTGCATGGACTTTTTCTAGGCACATGTGGATCTGTCTCTTCTAGGAATTCCCCACCAGAGATAATGCCCCCTGCCCCCATTGTGAAGGTCCTGCTGTGCTCTTATGACTTTATGTAAAATGTGCAGATCAACAATTCAGTTTCCTGCTACAGCAGAAATAGATTGCATTTGTGTCTGCCATGTTACATCCACAGCATGTTAAGATGGAGTAGGAATGTTTAAAGACTTGACAGCTCTTACTTGTGTAAGGACACTGAACTTCCTTTTTCTTCCCATTGGATTTTTTTTACCTTCTCCAATCATTTATTCTTAGGTTTCAGAGTAGGAAGCAATTGTAACACAATTCAGGCATTTTAGATCCAGTTTTTATTTCATGTATTAAGTATAGGAAATCTGTAGGGAATTACTTAGAAACAAGGGATCATTGCTTTTGTAGAACATCTCTTCATTTATGATTTACTTTCTTTCTCTTTGCAGATTATACCTTTTATGCCTTACAGTCATTTATAGTCCTTTCTCTATCTTGTTTTTGTACTGTTTTTTTTCTTCTTTATGATAGCAACTTATACCTATGTCATTTTAATAATGTAGGGAAGGTGTTCATAAGAAGAATATAATTTCCTTGTGTAGAAGTGCACATCTTTTTGGATGTTCTTTACGAGTAACTGATTCCCAGTAAATATTAACAGCAACAGATTCTGATGATACTAGCAATTCTAAAATGCCCCACCCTATTTTATTAAGGTTAAGGTAGGAGAGAAAACTTAATCATGGTAAAAATATTTCAGTTACAGATGATGATCACCTGGAAAATGAGAAGAATTCACTAGTCATGAGTACAGAGTAATAATAAGAAAGCATTTATTTAAGTTAAAATAAGAAACAAAAAATTATAGTGGCTCTTCCATTAGAGCTCCACAACACAGGTTCCAGAGAAGTGTGCAGAATGAACCTCTATAAGTTGCACAGCTGGGTAGAAGGTGAACAGTATAGAGGGCTTAATGATACAGAGCTCACTCTCTAAGAATTAGTGACTTCATCTTAAGAGTTCTGTAAAATGAAGTTAAGTTTAGTGACAATGGTCCCCTGCCCCAAGCCTGTGTGTAATAGGACCTGAATTTAGTGATTAATAAAAATTTTCTGGTATTTTTGCCTGTGGGCTCAGTCTTCAAGTTACCGCAGTTTCACTATTAAAGTGTATTAAAGAGCGTCAGTTTATTATAGACTCAAAGAAGCTGATAGTGGTAAAGATGTTACATCACCTAATTTAATTTATTAAGGTAGAGGAGTTGGATAGCTTGATAGATTTTGTGCTAACACTTGATCTTGTTACAGCTTCCTTTAGGGTTTTGAGTTAAGTGACATTTTTAAAGTGCTGATTTGATTCAAATAATTGGTCGACTAGACCATTTTCTTGCCTCGGACTCCTACCCTCTTACAGTTTCTCTGAAAAATGCGGAAAACCATTCTAAATGCATTTTTATATGAGGTAGATTAACAGAAATTCTTCCCTAGATGTGTTCATCTTAGTATTATAACTTGAGGAAAACTTTCCATCTCAGCTTGGAAGTGATGAGTGTTGGGCTCTGAAGCATTAGATGGATTAGCCTGGATGATGTGACAGCAGCTCAGAGTAACACTGATCCTACTGGAAAGCAAGCCAAAACCTGTTCTGTTTCCATGGATGTGGGTACTGCATGGCTAAGATTATGCTCCCAAGCATAACAAGTGACAAAGTCCAAAAATACAGGCCTGTTTGAATAAAAATGCACATATGGACACATGCATACATACGTGCACATACATACGAATAAATATATACACATGCCTATGTATTCTTTTTGTTCATATTGTATGGATACACGTATTCCAGATTTTCAAAATATCATACTTTGGACTATGAGGTACAATAAAAGAAAGAGGTTTTTCAATTTGTTACCAGTAAGTTTTTGATTAAAAAAAGGGAAAAAAAAGCTGTGATTACAAATCTGTAGTTATATTAAATAGTGTGAGCAGTTTTGAAAGAGAGTCAGTTAGAACTGACATGGAAGATTCATTTGGTTAGAAAGAAAGGAAAAGAAGAAGAAGGAACAGTATAGCTTTGTAACTTTTCTGTATCTTTAGGTGCTGCAATGCTTTATTATGATTAAAAAAAAACAAACAGCCTTTCAAAAAACTGAAGCAAAAAAAAAAAAGGACTTGCTTTGAGCAGATTTTGTGAAAGTTGCAAATGCTACTATTTAGGATGTCATCATTTCACATTATAATGCTGCTGAAGAAGGCCAGCTGGTGCAGTTAAGTCCCTTATTGGAAATTTTAGTCTGATTCATTACTGTGATTTGTAGTTGTACACAGAAACACTTAATCATTCTTATCCTCCAAGCTCTATTGAATCTACTGAAGGCTTTCTGGTTCTTTGCATAATTTGTGCTGCCAGTCTGCCAGCTTGGCAGTGTTTCAAGCTTGTTGCATTATCTGTGTTTGTTTGCACAGGAAGTGTTGCTGCACGTAGGCTGAATTTATAGTAATTCTTTTGTAAAAGGCTAATGAGCAACACTGCTTCATTCACAATGCTGACATTATATAGCTTTGATTAGTCCAATTATTGTGTAACTATGCATTGTGATCATACTTACACTCTACAAAGTACTGAAAAGGAAATTTGCTTAGCTGTAGCTTAATTGAACTTGCTGAGAAAATAATTGGGGCTCTTATGGACTTAAGAGAGGTGAAAGTTTGAATATTTTGGAGATTTTTATATGCTATGCAATTTAATTTAATAAAGTAAAACAAAGGTTCTTTTTTACTCTCTGTTTCATTTCATTGGAAAAGGAAAAAGGTGACTAACACTATGCATCGTACGTTTTGCATATGTTGTGAAGGTCTGCTCATTCCTTGCTGATCATGTGTTTCTTCCATTCATTTTAGTGGGGAGTTTGAGGAAAACAGGATCCTCTAATGGAATTCATTCTCTCTCTATATGGAACTTTTGCTAACACTAGTGGAAGATACATATGTAAATTGCATTGTATATTACAGTACCAGTTTTGTCCATATCAGCCTTAAAATTTATTAAGGTTGTAACTTAGACTCAAAAATTGCTGTCCTTAAGAAATTAAAAAAAAAAAACCCAAAACCCACAAAACTCCCCACCCAACATTTGTTTGTAGAAATATAAAATATGAACATTTTAATGTTTGGAGATTTTTTTCTTAGTATGTAATATGTTTTGTAGTAGATCAAAGCAAACTTTAAATAAAGGAGACTTAAACAGAACTTCTCTATCTTATTTATTAGCAAAACACGTGTTTTCCACAATACTTTTCCAATTCAAAATCCATGATATGCCTTTTTTTAAGGCAAATATGGAGTCCTATGCTGGACTAATTCATATGGACTTCAAATTATTTAGTAAGTCCTGTACCTACTCATGTTCTACCTGTTCCAGTGCTTGTTCAGATTCTCAATTTCCTGCACTGGATAATCAGTTGGCATGATGAATTTTCTGTGATCATGAGTGTCCTACTTTCAAATTCTACAATGAGATTATAAATTAGGATTGAGGGTTTTTTGAGGAAAATGGATACCTGCTGAAATATTTGTTTTTGTCTTGCTGACAGTGGCTGAAGGCACTCTCAGTTGTACCACCCACTAAAAAGCAGTGAGTTAGGACACTTTTGTCATAAACTAGATCATAGGAAAGAATATGATGTTTTATCTAGGAAAGCATAGCTCTTAAAGTGTACAATTTTTATCTAATCCTGGGGGATGTTAATGTGCTGTTCTGTTAATAAAAAATGTTATGTTAGCTTTTGTTGTGTTTTTGTTTTAAAATGGTCTTTTCCCTTACAATATTCCTGTGAATATACTTAAAAAGATTGCCTTTTTGTTAAAAAATTAAGAATGATGCAGGCAGTGCTTATAAATGGTTTATCTGTCCTTAACTGTAAAGTTGTGATTATAGTCCATAGCAATAAGAATCATTGTGTACAACTATAAACATGGAAATAATACAAAATTATAAGAATAAAATCTTTGAATATTCCTTTAGTAGAAAAATTAGGGAAAGTCAATTCAGGAAGAGTTCAATGCCCCTTCTTAAAAATACCTGTCAAACTTGTAATTTGTTTTTATAGTGCTTTAAAAACTAGCTACCAGTATCCGTTTTCAGTGTACTTTATTAGAATAAATTATCAATTTCAAATTAGCTGATGCAAACTTTTGTAATCAGTTAGTGCTTAATTTGGAATTTGTTGTTGGGCTGTGTGTTTACAGGGTTGGGTTTTTTTGTCTTTCAGTGTTCCTGAAATACTCTTAACACTGGGTAATACAATATAACATATAATATAATATAAATACAATAGATCTTCAGGATGCTCGTATGTGGAGGGCTCTTTTACAGTTTTAAAATTTAAATCTGATTATAAATAGGGGGTTTTATTACTACTTAGCATCACAGCATGTGTTTCATGTTATTTGAAGGTTTTGGTTCATAAGCTGTGTTTAGAGGCTCAGAATATATCTGCTGTATTTCTTATGTACCAGTGGTGGGAAACCTGTAAAGTGCGTGAAACTGAGTAGGAGTAGTGTTTAGGGAACAGAAAGCGTACTAATTGCCATTTGTATAGAACAATACACTTAAGGTTTACAATGTTGAAAAATACACTAATTGTAGTTGCTGGAGATGTTTGTCATCATGAAGTGAAATATTTGCACATACTGCGACTTTACAGTAAAATGTATTACTGCTTTTGGAAATGAAATAGTGTACGTAGGATAGTAAAGGCATGTCAGGAGTCACTAAATGTTTGTCTTTGTTACATGGTCAATTATATAAGGGGGTTTGGTTTTATAAAATGTTTTATAGAATGCTGTAGTCTGCTAAAAGAGAACAGTAATACTTTACTTAGAGGTATGGCTTTTTCCGCAGACTGCTATATATTCTATCTGAGATCCTTTTTGCCTAAAAAAATGCATCTTTTTTTTCTGTTTTATGTCAAATGCTACATATTGGAACACTTACACCATACAAATACTTTTCCTAAAACTCTTATGCACAGTGGTAGTAACAATTATAATAATAAATTCTTAAAATAACAATATAGTTAAGGCTGGATTTAAAGCTTCCTAAATCTGTGGCATCCACTTCCTTAATTCAGGCAGTATTTATCCAGTGGTTTTGGGGATGCTTTGGTTTTATTGTACATGGGCAGATTATCCACAAGATACATGGTATTGTAGATTCTGTGTCCAGAATTCTCAGACAGATACTCTAATTCTGTGTAGACAAAACTTCTAGGTGAGGCAAAGAAGAGATTGTACCCGAGGAGACCTGCGGTCACAATAGCTGTGACTCCAGCATGTTCTGGTTCAATCCTTTGAAGGAGACTTTTGTCAAATACAGACCTTCAGTGATATATTTGAACATCCACAGGCGGGTAAACTTTGGAGGTAAAATTTATATAAGTATTTTATAGTAGTAGAGTGTTGGTTTTTATAGGATTGCAGAAATGCACAGAATTCAGGATATATCATAATTTTATAGATTGACTGTTACCTGAAGTTGCAGGTACAACAGCAATAGATGAATACCTACTTTGTAACACCTTTCTAATAGACACAGACTTGGCAACTCCTAGACTGTTCCACAAAGTAATAAAAAGCAGACAAACATAATAAACAAAAACCACCCCAAAGCAAACTAACAAAACCACACAGAAAAAGAAGTCTCAATTTTCTCCTGTGTTAAGGACAGCTTTTCTCCTCTAACTAAAGGAGTAGAGCGATTAATAGACCACTGAACTGGTTCGTAGCACCTATAGATCAAACCATCCAAAATTATCATCTTGGGGCATATGTAGTAATCAACACTTAATTTTCACTTTAATTTAAAGTTATTTAATTCTTTATGTTTTCAATCATGATGGTGCATGAGGACATAATTTTTCTGTTCTGTTTTCCAATTATTATTCTTTCTCAGTTAGCTGTAGATTATTTTAATGCAGAGCCTAAAATAACAAGTGTTGTAAAATACAGCTTTTCGAATCTTAGAAATAATGCCTCTGGAAAAGATGTGTCACAGAGGAATATACCTAGGTGGGCTTTTTCTTGGCAGAGAGCTCCATGCATGTGAAAATTTAAAATAATTGCCTTTATTGTAATTCAGGGATTACTTCATTTCATGATCAGCTGAAGATCTGGGCGCCTAAATTTTTCTGAAAACACTTGCACATCTTGAAGAACACATTCCCCTTGCATTTGTCTTCACCACTTGCCCATTCATTTCCAATTAATGTTTATTGGACCAAGATTTGCATACTTATGAAAGCTAATTTTGATCCTGAGATTCAACCCTAGTTATGTTCTAAGCTTTTGCTATTGGACTTTTTTTTTTAAAGATAGCTCCAGACATCATCTCCTCTTCAACCCCAAACTCATTGGTGCAAGGAAGAGGCAAAAAATAGAAAAGATTATTTCAGAGGAGATTTAAGCTGGGGAGTAGAATGATAAACATATGACTACAGGAAAGTGATATCCTGATTTTTCATCTTTGGGGCATTCTACTAGGATCTCTAAAGGTATGAAGTTACATCCAAGATGATCTGGATGATCTTAGATATCATAAAACAAACCTACATGTTAGGAATTAGGATGTGAGGGCTTGCTGTTCCCTTATTCATTTTTATAGCTACAACTGGAGACCTCTGTACTCTCTACCTTTCTTATCCATGAAATTCCTTCATAGAGAACCAACAATAGCAACACTTCCAGCATGGCTTTAGCCCTTTTCCTTACAGATTTAATGTTTCTGGAAAACTGAATTTCTTTCATATTCTAGAAGTGTATGGACATCTAGAAGTTATATGAC
Organism: Corapipo altera; assembly: GCF_003945725.1. NCBI lineage: Eukaryota > Metazoa > Chordata > Aves > Passeriformes > Pipridae > Corapipo > Corapipo altera. Next base: position 14,333,861 of record NW_020884876.1, read on the forward strand.
ATCATATAACCATTTACTTCAAAATAGAAATGCTGGAGGTTTTTTACCTACACTAATGTATTTTTATCATGCTCTAATTCACCTCTCTTATCTTCAAATTGTAAAACAAGGTAATTTCTGTTAGAATCAATAATGTCTATATGTTCAAATAAGAAGCAAACACAAAGTGTCATTATGAAGGACTTGGAAAACTAATGCACATGCTGTACTTATAAAAACAAACAAAACTTGAACATTTATAAAGAATGGTAAAGAGAATAGTCTGTAAATGTTAAGAAATCATTTTGAGTGAGGTCTCACAATTTATTTAATAATGGTATAATGTAAGGCCACCTTGAGAGAGGACACATACCAGAAACATTTTATAGCTGTTAAAAATATGATCAAAGACCTGAAGAGGCTTTTGGATGAAAAGACACTGGAAAATGGCCACTTAGCTTAAAGTTAACTTAGTAAAAAGGACTATGACAGGAATTTATTTCTGTAATCATTGCTCAGTTAGTTTCATTTATCCCCTAAGAATAACGGAAAGGGGAGAATGCATGAGGCAGCAGATTCTAAACAAATTTTAGGAACCTGTTTAATTTCGAAAGACTACTGCCACAGAGCTCTTGGTTCACGTTGTGCTTAAAAGGAAGGTTGAGAAATGTGTGTGGAGAGCTAGAACAATCCTCTAAGCTAGAATACAGGTAGGACAGCTAATTTTTCTAACATGTAGCAAAACTATTCTTGGCAATAGAGTTGTAAATTTTACCTCTGATCACTTTCCTGTTAAATTCCTTTTAGCTGTTCTTTTCCAGCTGCTGTCTAAAAGGAAGTTCTTTATTTGATCAGCAGACTGGATGCTAGTCCAATTAGATACCACATTTACTCTCTTACCAAAATAATTCAGATATGAAAATACAGAGTAATTTATATATACCTGAACCTATAAAGATTGCAATAAAAATAAAATTTGAGGTAACTATGAAGCAGAGAGGGAAAAATGCCACTGGAAAAAGTAGCACTGTCTGCTCTCAGGAGTTTTAAAATTTAAAAAAAAAATAAATTCTTCTCTTGTGAAAGCAGATGCTTTCCCAAGCAAATTATGAAATGCTTTTTCTGCCCCACAGTGGGCAGAAAATATGTTTCCATTTATGTCATCTCTCAATAGATTACTTTTATCTTTTCCCATGTAACCACAACCTTTTTGTCACTCTTAGTGCATTTCCGCTTGGGGATTTCTAAGCTGAATTTATGGTTGGTCTTCAAAATATTTGGAAACATGTTCAGCTCTGAGGCTGAGTGGTGAATTTGTTGTTTTGCGGTCATGACTTCGAAGATGAAATTAGTAATCTAAATCACAATAAATGTTGTGTTAATAGTTTGCAGAATACCAGGGGTGCCCAGCTGAGGCACCAGCAAAGGCCCCAGTTGTATGAAGATGCAGACCCTCTAGGAGCAACTGAGCAGAGCAAAACCTGAGGCCTTACATGTCTTATTTTTCAGTTTTTCTGAGCAGCTTGAAATAATTTTTGAAATATTCAGAGAACTTTCCAAATTCTGCATGATTCAGAAGGAAGAAGTCAAAGTTTAAGCAAAGCCCTAAAAGCTGAACCGCAATTCTCTTGGTGTCACCATCACATAAATACTGATTATTGCTATTTTACCTTTTAGAGCATGTTTTTATTTCTTTAGGATTTGCTCCTTTGGCATTTTTCTTGTAATTTTATATATTCATTTGCTCTCTCTTCAAATAATTCTTCTCCATTTTCATATATTACTTTGCTCCATCACAGTACTTCATGTTTTCACTCAGCCTGACTTAATGTTCACAGAGTCATGTCTGAAACCTGAAATAAGTCCTGGTAAGAGATGCTTTATAGTGACTTGAATGGAGAAGGAATAGATTATGTATTATCCTGTTGGTACCACTTTGTGGAACTCACTTTAGAGTAATTTAAGGAAGGGAGAAAGAAAAAGTAAGAAAGAACCTATACTGAGGATGTTTGTGAACATTAATAGGAAAAAAATCAAATTAAAATAGGAACATTACCAACTTTCGTAACAGCAGAAGAACAAGGTATATCTAGCTTTTTGGCCACCAGATTATTTTGTGGAATTGAGTTGAGTTTGGGTTTTTTAAAAGACAGAATGGGAAATATAATTCTGACATAAAACAGAACTTTTGTCATGTTAGACTAAATACTGTGAGACAACATTACAGTAATTATTAAAACTTTTTTTAGCAGTATTACTGACTGTTTGTTTTTCAGTGATGTACAGATATTTCATTGTGGATATTTCTGTTTTATATTAAATTTTCATCTTTAAAATGGTCTATTTATATGTGTGAATTAGCAGACTAGAAAACCTCACAATTTAAATCCCTTTGATTTTCTTACTTCAAGCAATAGCACAAATAATCGTTTATGTTTTAAAAAAAGGTTTATTTATAGATGCCAATGAAAATAGATTTACTTTGTTTTAAACTGGTTTATTTCCAATACATCAACAGCCCTGTCTCTGTGAGTTTAATATATTTATGACAAAATCAGATGATTAAGTAAAAGCAACTGTGAATTAATTTAAATTGCAACTTTTTCAAGCTGTAAAAGTCCACACATACAGTATATCAAAAATGCTAAATTATTTCCTAACTACAAAGTGTGATTGATCTCGCATGAGGGAAGAGCGAGCTGGGAGCATGGGCAGCAGGAGCGCAACTTGCGCTTGCCAGGCAATGAGAACGATAGATTGTGTGAGAATCACTCTACAGGGTTCTGAATATGATCAGTGGAATATCAGGTTACTCCTGTAATGGCGAAAGAACATTTTCGTAGCAGCCAGTGTTTTGAACCAATAAGAAAATTATCTGTTTTCTAGTGAAAACTGTTCTGTAGTTATGTTCAACATAAAGTAGTGAGTCGTGTAGGATTGGCCATCCTAATAGTAGTATTAATCAAAATACTATAATTATTTGGCTATTAGGGTTATAGAAGTGATTATTAATTATTTTATTATGTTTCATTTAATCTGTTTTTCATGGTTAAATTATTTTTCTTTACTCTTTTTTAATGAATCATAGGCATTAAGATGCTTTCTGGTGGCATAGGGCTATCATACACAGGTAACAAAAAGCATCATATTATGCAAAACAGATTCTGAATTAATAACTTTGACTTCTCTCTCAGTAATACAGAATCATTAAAAAATGAAAACAACACCTGACCTTGCAGTTTTGCAAATGCAAAACATACTGAGACATAGGACCCACATTTAAGTGACATTATTCAAATCAGGTTATTGCACTTCACTTGTTAAGAAGGAATTTTGGGTTCCTGTTCGACAAAGTATATGAATGTAACACATGACACAATCCTCTGGTTATTAGATGAAATTCTTAAAATTATCTTTATTGATTGAAGAGAACTGGTTTCTGTCTAAAAAATAAAAGCGTTTTCAACTTCATTAAATAATGTGTAAAAGAAAAAGATTGTTTTGGTTTCAGTGTTGTCTGTATTGGAAAATGTTGAAAAATCTCTACTTTCTTTTGGAGCACAAATTAATTGATGTCTTTTTCCAACAAAACTAATACATAGTGAGTATATTTGTATTCGAAGAAGTAAACTCTGCAAGGATGAGTACACACAGAAAATCTCTGTAATGTTCTGTCTTTGCAAAGTAGGTTTGAGAACTATTGAGTAATTCTTTGAGCTTTATAAAATGAAAACAGTTCTGAAAAAATATAATAACTCTAAGAGAAATGATTAAAACATCACATTACGACAAGGTCAAGCACTTAGCATAAAAAGCACTTGTGAAAGACATTTGCATATCTTGGCAAGTGGTCAAAAGGTGAAGTCTAAGTTCATAGGTTAATATACGCTATTAAAAAATCTTCCTAGAATAATACATTGTTGTTTTGCTAAAGTGGGATATGTGTGCGCATAAATCTCAGTTTCTTTTTTGATATTACACATACATTATATCCACTAAAATATTTATTAAATTATTTGAGGCCTTCATTCTGGAATCACTTAAAATTGTGAGCATCCCATGTAATCATTCAAGCTGTTCAAACCTTCTCAACTTTATTGCTCTTGGTTTCTGCTGTGGAACAGTTAACTATTGATTATTAGTGAGGGATGTAATGAACTTTTTAAGATTTTACAGATTAAAATAATAATAGAGACCCTTTTTTTTTTATAAATAGTACTTAAATAACTGTGTAAGGTAGAAGATCATTAGTTTCTTACTGTCTGTTCAGTCAGTAAAAATGTATATATGTACTGAAAGACGTCATGTTTACTTCATACTTCCATGAATTGAAAGAAATCTTCTAAACAACTTGAATTAGGAAAAATAGTTGGTGAATTGATAAACTTAAAAATTATTAAGTGAATATTGCCAAGGTAATTTTGTATGATCTATAGTATGTGAAAAAAATAACTAGCAAAGGAAACATCTTTATCATATAAATGACAATATATGTTTTTATAGTTTCAAAAGAACTGAAAGACCTTTTTCTGTAACTTCTGTAACTTCACTGTTCACCATCTCCTATGTTGGAGGCCAGAATAACTATGTTGAAGAGTCAAATTAGACATCCCATGATAGTTGGGTGGATTGTTCTGCCATGTGTATACACCCGCTTCATCCAAGCTTTTCTTCCATCGTAGGCTTAACTTGTGAAACTAGAGTTACAGTCTTTGCTCTCCGGAGTTCAAGCAGATTTTGTAGGTAAAAAGGCTCTGTAAGCAGAATACGTGCTACCTGAAAGTATAAAAGTATTTATCACCAAATAGACACAATATTTAGCTAGGGCTAAGTTGCTTTCAGACTGTATGTGAAGATGCTCTCCAGCTCTTGCAGGGTGCTCAGTGGGTCCTTGCTTACCTGACAGTTTAAGTACAACATGTGTAGACTTCCATGACTCATTGAAATGGGCTGATCCTTAGTATTGTTTAAACTTCTGACTTTGTGTTTGCTTTTATGATTTTACAACTTTTCATACATGTGGCTTGTTTTCCCTCCACCTCGACTGACCTTATGTCAACAATCTTGGTTCTGTCTGCAGTTTTACCTTTCTTATATTCTATGGTTCCGCTGTACATAATTTCTGACAACTCTTTCTCACAGTTTAGTAGTTTCCTCAGAAGTCTGTGCCAAGGTTATTAATCCCTGCCATAATAAAACCTCAGTCCTTAGGAAGAAAGTTAGGCAGTTAGCTGTGAGTTAACTCTGTGAAATATGTGCCAGTCATGCCTGTTCTCATGGTTTGAGTTGCAGATACTTGTGGGGTGATGGAGTGTACTTTGGTCCTTCATTGATCAGCATGTCTGGGTTTCTTAGAGGCAGTGAGAATATGGTTTATGCTCAAGTTTTACCTTTAGCAGACAAGTCTAAAGTTTTGACAGCCTCTGTGCCTCAAGACTTCTAAGTAAAAGGATTTGTGGAGTAGGCAGGAATAAAAGGTGTAAAGTACACAGAAGTCATACAGGAAATTACTTATATATCTGTGACTTTCTTATTAAAACAAACAACCCACCCTGGATTGTGCTGTCCTCTGACCTGATTGTCCACTAGGTAGTTCAGTATGTATTCTGAAGCCATGAAAATAAGGATGAAGGATGTCTCCAGTATCACTAGGTGAGACTATGCTGATTTCAAGGAATTCAACATTTAATACCAATATGCTATGGGAAGATGCACTCTTGTTCGTTATTTTTGTTTGTACAAACAGATTTGTTAGTTCTGTTCAAAGTTGGGGTAAAAATGTTAGATACTAATCTATTTAATTGTCTCATTATCTAGATATTGTTTATGCTCGTGCCTCATGTGTTTCTCTTGAAGTAATGTTATATACCTGCTAATTTAAACAGATCAGAGCTATTACAGATATTGAGTCAACTTGCATCTCTGTCTTTAGAAAAATCTGTATGCGTGGGTTTTGTGACAGAAAATGAGGTCTGTGATATACATGAATGCTTTCCACATCTCCAGTATTTGCTAAGCCAAATCTGCTTCAGCTCTGTGTATGTGATCATTTCTAGTTAAATGTATAGGAAATGCATGGAACTATGTCAGATCATTTCATAGTAACATAGTAGGCGTATCTCTTGACATTTGAAAGAAATATCTCAGTAGTATATTGACAACTGTAGTTTTCTTCCAGGATGCTTCTACATGAAAAGGCCACTTTGAAGGAAATCCAGCCAACTCTAAGGAAAGCAAGTTAGATTTTATAATACAGGTGTTTTTTTTCTGATTATGTTAATCTGACACAACCTGACTGTGTCCTCCAAAGACCATGGCAAAACATAATCAGACAGTCTCTCTAAATTGGAATAAGTCTAAAATCTTCTAAAGATGCAAATGTAGTTATCAGAGAAGAGTTTGAAGAGTTCTTTCAGAGATAAGTTTTTAGTAACTCAGATTTTTGTCTACTAGTCCGTATTTGAAGAAATGTGTTTGAAGATTATCAAATCTAGCTATGAAATACCGTTTTTCAAGTGAATTCGGCACTCATGCATTTTATAGATATCATTAAATATGTCATGTTACCAAAGAGTTGCTTGAAGCTAAATTATAAATGGGTTATATTAAGCATTCTCAAAGTATTTGCAGGCACAATCACTGTGTATACAGGAAGGTAAGTTTATGTATGCAAACAGGTACATAGGCTAAAGTAATTGGGCAGATTGGCTAATTATGTTTCTAGGCAGACATGCACAGTTGGTATATGCAAATTAATGCAATCACAAGCATTGCTGATAAATGAAGCCCATATATTTCATTTTACCCTTTAGATGTCAACAAGGTCACATAAGGTGGAGCTTGCATATTCAGTAATAGTTATTTTACAGATACCAAAGCCCTTTTCAGGAAATTTAGAAAATTTATCAGTGGAAGAGGTTGACTTTCACGTGGCATCATATATTTATTGTGACAACGTACTAACAAAGTGTAAGAGCGTTTATAGTGTTTGCAGTGGAATCACAAAATTAAATGGTAAAATTTCATTAGCTGCAAGTTGTAGTGGTCTGGATTTTTTCTTGCATGTTGAATTATAATAAATACAGGGAAGAAACAAGTGATTTATTAAAGTGAAGTAACCAACTTCTTTGTTTGCTAATTTTTTTTCTTGTCTAACATTTTAAAATGTAAAAATATATTGCTTTATCTGCATATCTCACATTAATGATAACCAATTATTCATACTGGGGTTAAGTATTGCACTTACTTCATGATATTTTGACATACATCAATGATCTTAATTCAACATGATTTATGTCATCACAATAGTTTCTCAGTTATTTCCATGTCAATAGTTTGTATGCTGGCTCATTGCCTAGCTATAAAAAAAATAACCACAACACCTGGTTACAACAAAATAGTCAACAGAAACAAATCTGATGCAGTTAAATTATGGTGAAAGAAAATGTTTGAGTACATAAGTAAAATGCATTTTTCATGTATTTTATGAAATGCATGTATCTACCATAACTAGCATTAAAAATACTTTTAATTGACTTTTCATATTTTCCAATCATCTCAGTGACTGACAATCAAAAATAACTATTCAGCATCTTTGATAACGCAGAATCTAGTTTTGGCATTATTGTGCTAAAGCTTCTGAATAGATAACTATACAGACCATTTCCATGACGAGGTATCTCTGGATTGATACCTTCAGAGTATCATTTTTTTATAATTTGTTTGTCATTGTACATTCCATTTCAAGTTTGGAAAAAATACAGATATAGGGTTTTTACAAAAATATTGTTAGTTATATAGAAACCCAGGTTTTGATAACAGTGATCTGCTGAAGGTCTTAGGGGACTTCTGTGTAAAACAGGAAACATCATGTTCTTCATCTTAAATGAGTACCCTGGGATAGTCTGCATTTAAAAGCCTAACAAAGCAGAGGTTAGTTGAGGGAAGGTAATCTATCTGACTACATCAGATATTTTCTGGTTTTTTCATACCTCTTCACTCGTCACAGACCTGTGATTTCTCTGTTCAAAGCTTATTCTAATTTCCATTCTCCTTGCGATCCTTTGAGACACATCATTCTCTTTTCCTTCAGGTGATTTTACTTATCTCCACCCAAAAGGGCTTTTTGTTTACCTTTCTCTGCCTTTTCTTGTCTTTCTACATCGAGAGCATGCACAAGAGTGCACGGATACTAAAGCACCACTAGTCCTTTCTTCGACATGTTTTAGGCATGAGAGACCACCATGTGTCTCTCAAAATCTGCTTCCAGTTTCTGTTTTTTGCTGATATCAGTAAGTTTCTCTCTGATGTCTGGAACTTTTGACATGGATTTGTGCAGCATTTTAAAGTTACTCTATCTCTGATAAACAGAAATTACATCATGTTAATAGTTGGGACACTGGTCCTATCAGTAGCCTCAGGCTACTGGGGCATTTCTGAATAATTGTTAGCCATAAAAGTAATCAGTAAGAGAAAGATGCAGCCATCTATATAATCTAATGATGCTGGAACTCATGTGAGTGATTGGAAAACTCTCAGTCAAGTGAGAGGAACAGCAATAGTCAGATTATTACTATGTATTGTGCATAAACAAAGATAAAGTTCAACTTTGCTTTTTCTTAATATAATAGAAATAAGATGATTTTTCTTAGTCTTCAAATTATGCAACTCAGCAGAAAGGATTGCTCTTTATTCTTAATTAGGGTGGTATATTTGAATTGTTTCCTTTTTTAATACTTCCTAGTGGACATAAAAACTTCCTATATTCATATTTTACCACTCATTATACTACACATAACTGAAGCTATAACTGACTTTTTCACCAGTAACAGACAGCTTCTGTGTACAGCGTTTCAGGTTCCTGTTGACACTCTAAAATATCTGTGCAGTTCAAAATTTCACCACACAGCATAGTCTGAATGTAAACTTCCATAACTTCTGTGATTTTTTTTCCTTCTAAAAGACCACATTTACAGCTGAAATTATGCACAGCATAAGAACATTAGCATAGCTTGAAAATGGGCTTTTGTTTCTGTCATCACCACTTTACTGTTAGGTGTGTGCTTTTAGCTTTTTATGCTGCCAGATATAGAACCAGAGGATGAGAAGTTTATTTTCTCACATTTATTTTTATTACTCCAGACAAGTTCTTCTCAAACAGTGATTCATTACTAGCAAAATAGTTCTAGATTATCTGTAGGTTAACCAACCTGAAAGAGTTCTGCTCCATTAAAGAATATTTGATTTGAGTTTTTTATAGGTTTGAACATTTGTGTGTATCCTGATAAGTCATTGCTGTATTCTAAGTATAATCAATTTTAGATTCCTCACTAAGATCCTAAGCAGAAAACACAGAAAATCACGTGTTATTGTTTAATTTTTTTTGTTTATATGCAAGAAGTTAATGTGTAAAACATATTCTTTGATCAGTCTGTGAACTGGGCAACTCTCATAAAACAACTGTTTCAGGATACAGTGGCTGCTAAATACTTTCATAGTTGAAAAAAACAATTGTAAAAATTAATGAATAAAAAATAATTCAAAACTACAGAGAAAAAGCATGTCTGTCTGAAGATGACCATGTGCCACAAACTGAAGGCTAGCAAAGTATTCTGAAGAAGCATCAGTGACTTATTTTAGACTTCTAGTCGAACCCAGTATAGCTGGGTTAAAATGATCCATCTGGCTCTAAATATCTGTTTGTATCAGCATATACATATATGCTTATGTAGATTGATTCTGTACCCTATTGGATTACCTTTTTTTTTCTACCCTTTGAACTTTGAGTGTTGACTGAATTTTAGAAGTTGTAATCTGTGAAAGGCAGTGTTCAAAGTGAGGCAGACAGTACTCTGAAGGACCACCTACCTATAGTATTTTATTTATAGTATTTATTAGAAGTATTTATTATATAGTTTTCTGAAACTTAAATGTTGCCTCCTTAAACACCAGTATTGATACAACAGTTCTAGTCATACTATTTAATAACAAAAAGAAGAGTAAGTGCCACATAAGTCAGACATCTTTCACTCATCAATAACTGTAACATTAACCAAACCACCATCTTAATCACCTTTTTCTACTAACTTAGAAAGTGAAATCACTACAATGAGTAATGTACAAAGGTGAGCAAGACAAAGACATTGGCAGCTCTTCACTTAGAAGAAAACTTTGTGTTTTAAGTTACTTATGGCTTACTGTTTGTAAAGGCTCATTGAAATACCCTGAAATATGTTCTATTTTTACTACTGCTTATCAGAATTACATACTTTTTGTTTACTTACAGTATGAAAGAGGCTGGTTTAGGCCATAAACAGTGGAGGGGTGGTCCCATTTCATCAAACTGCAAGCAGTGTCCAGTAGTTTATACCAATCCTGTTTGTGGATCAGATGGTCACACATACTCATCTCAGGTAAGAATTAAAGAAAGAACTAAATTAATCTTTCATTGTTCCAGTCCATTCCAGCTCCTGGAAAACAAAATACTGTATGATAACAGAAATCAATATTTATTTGTTTTGGCTAAAATATATATTGCAGACTGCAATCTACAACAATTGTAGTACATTATATGATAGAAAAGCAAAATAGTAGCAAATTCTAAGCAGCGTAAACCACTAATCCCTGGAGTAGCACAGTGTAAGAGTGCTCCACAATGTAACAGAGCTCCAGGTTAAGTCTATCTGCAGCAGACACCGTGGCAGGATTTTGAGGAAGCAAAAAAGTGTTGTGTGTCCCCAGCTGGGGGTGGGATAGGTATTTTAAGTCAGATTTTCCAGTTGACCATTAAGGGTATGCTTTACGTTCCAGGTACTTAGGCAACCTAGGTGTAGCATACACAGAAAGAAAATGTAATAATTTAAATAATTTTTGTATATCTTTCCTTGCAACAGCATTTTTTGAGTTTTCAGATCATAATCAAATCTTACTGCTGTACTCCTAAACTTTCCTTTCTTTTCTCTCATAATTATTTGGAGACAGAATAATAAATTTAAAATGTTACTGTTAGTTTACCCAGACTTTTTTGGATGACAGATTTTGTGCTGCTCATTCTGAAATCCAGGAATCATAGGACTGCATTAGTACAGTGCAGAGGTGAAACTTGTGAGATGACGGGACTTCATAACGCTGAAAACAAATTAATTTTTTTAGTATCCTTTCTTAAAACTTTCAGTAGGAGAATGTTCTGCCAGCATTAACAACTGAGTCCTCTCTAGCAGAAAAAAATGTGGACCTTTTTTCTCAGAAACAGCATGCAATTCAGTAATGTAAGAGGAGCTACTGTGTTGTGTCTTACTGACACTGTAGCCTTACACTAACAAATTTTTTCATTGCTAGATAATATCCAGTGCTTCAAGAGAACTATAGTAATAGATTAAAGTGATGAGATGGAAAACCTCTGTGTTTGTTACTTATTAAAAATAAAATTCCCTAAAGCTTTTTAAACAAAATACATTTAGGGTATTTCCTATTATTTAAAGATTTTTAGAGCTACCATTTACTGTATAGAAGTTTTTGGGGTTTTTTTACTGTAATCACAAACTACATCTGAAGTTTACAAAACAGAATTATTTTCCAGGAGTGACTGGCTGTTGGATTGAACATCAAGTATCCTCTCAGTGGATAGTTTCTTCTTGATAAAATAAAACCATCAGATATAACTAGTGCTTCCTAAACCCTGACAATTCTTATGCTTTTATCCTAAATCTTATGTTAGAAAATGTTTTTCTTACTACCTTGAATTTTTAATTATAGGAATTTGATCTAGAATCCTAATTTTTCTTTAAAGAAAACAATTAAAAATTTCTAATGCTTACACCAGGATATCTGAGACCTTACACATGAATTTTGGACTCTTTGGTGTAGCAAAAAATTAATTCCTTTCAGTGACAATTTGACTTTAATTTAGGAATCTTGAAAGTGTTCTTATTTTGATTCACAGTAATCTCCTGGCTATGTTTTCTTTTTTTTTTTTTTTGGTATGAGCTAGAAGTGTGCTGACATCTTACTACATGTTAGATGATACTGTCATTTAGTATTTATTTTTCCTTGCCAATGTGAAGGTTCAGTCAGTCTTTAGGTCTAAGCCTAGCCTGCACATAGATATAAAACAGATGGTAGTCTCTACAATTTTGCAGTTTAAGTAGGTGAGGTAGATAAGTTGATATAGATGATACTGGATGAGCAACTTTTTATTTTTTAAATACTGTATACTTGATCCATTACAATCTCTCTCTGTGTTCTTGCTAGTGTAATAAAAACATTGCCTCCAGTTTTAACCTCTTTGCTTATGTCCTATTTTATCATATAGGAATGCTGTATTATAAATAGTCCTGTAGGTAGAAGTGATCCTTCTGGCCTCTCATGATCTGGTCTGGAGTAGGTGTACAGAAGTCTGTAAATATTGCTGAGATACACATATTTTTAACTCAGTTCATATGCTAAAGATGAGGCTGTGCTTATCCAATGGAATGATTGAGAAATCAGTGGATTAAATAGATACACTGTGCTTCCATCCCAGTGCATTGTCAGTGCTGCAGTCAGTTCAGTGGTACGTGATCTAACCTCTATGTCCCTTTAATGCATATAATGCAGAAATAATGCAGCATCAGAGAGGTTTTGAAGGGTTTCCTTTTGTCTTTCACTTCCTCGTAATGGTAGATTTCAAATCTAAGTTTATGACAGCAAAATACTAAAAAAATTTATTACCACAGAAGAGCTATATTAGCCTATAAATATTTATTTTTATTTCATGTCAATGATGTGAGGATTCTATGGTGCAGTTTCATCAAAATAGAGGTCCCCTTGCAAGAGTAGTGGTTTTAAAAGTTGACATAAAGACAAATATTTGTGTTCCTTTACTCTAGGCAAAGTTTAGTTTCATTGTGTCATCAAGCTCTAGTAGGAGTTTATACACCAATTTTCCTGTGTTTAGAATGTATTCATCAATGACTCTGGAGAATTTTATAATACATTTTCTGAAAAAAAGTCATTAAATAGTAGTACTATTGTAGAACACAGCCAGTCAGTTGACAGCAGTCAGATGGATGCTGATGTGGGAGTATACCCTCGCTTTTCAGAATAAGCCCATGCAAATGCTTGTATTAAGTTATATAACTAGAGATATTTCATACATGTGTTTTGTTTTGGAAAACAAACAAAAGGATTTTATAAAAGGTGGACTGTCCAGAAAGAAAGGTTATCTTCTAAATTGAGCTTTTCCAGAGTTGGGTAAGGATGTTTTGTTTTCCACTCATTTTAGCAGGACAGGTTATGTTTACTGGGTTCTCAGCCCACAATTAGTCACATGCAGTCAGTGTAAAAGAAATGCAGCAGATGTGAGATGTTCATTATTACCATTACAAGAATGTTGAAATAAAAATATTACATGCTGAAATGTTGAGTAATCAAAGTGAACATTAATCATTGTCTGAGAAGAAATTCAGTATAAAGAGATCCTACCAGGGTGGTGTTACAATTTTAACTTAATAGACTTTAAATAATACCGTGTGTGTTTTACGCTTGGTCTGTTTTTACCTTCTGCATTTCTCTAAACTTTGGCACTTGAAAGTGCATATGCATTTTTACACTTAGGAATTCTCAAACAGTGCTGTAGCATAGAGCTTTGGTACCCCTGTATACTTGACATTCTCCATGAAAAAAGCCCATACAGCTTTTGCAGCCTGTTTCTAGCTTCATCTTTCCTGGGATGAAAAGGGAAGTAAAACAGACATGGAGTGCACCTCAGATGGGGTGTTTTGTTAAAGCAACCCACCTGCTACCATTCTTTTACCCAGGGATGCAACTCAGTGCTGTACAGCACACGTTGTAAAGCTGGTATAACTGTGGATGAGATGATGATGCTCAGACTTGAATGCTTCTGTTGGAACAAGTCTCCCATATTGTACTATATTATTACTGGACCTTTTGAAAAATGGCCATGAGGAATAAAAGTACAGTCATTCAGATGGAATTGTCTTCTGAGTGTTTTTTGCATATTTTGATTACAGCTCTGGTATTTGGTATAATAGCCTGAAGTTTTCTTTCTTAAGTTGATTGTGATTGACAGTCCTGCTATAACAAAATCTAAACTTAAATGACATCAGTGAACAGTGCTTTGAGTATTTTGAAAGGAAAACACCACAAAAATAAATTAATCTTTGGAATATGCTCATTGCGCCGTGATTTAATTTCAGAATCACTTTGACAGTTTAGTGTGAGCAACAATTTGCTCAAGATGATTTTGTATTGATTGTGAATTTTTTTATGGAATACATTTTCTCGTACCTATGAAAACTTCATGTTATTGATGATATCCCTACATATGTAAATAACAATAAAAATCATATTTTGCAAAACCAATGAGTCTCAACTAGCTTCTCAGACTAAGATAGAAAATGTATAGAAAAGTAGTCAGAAAAGAGGATAAAAATTCTTGAAAGGCTATACAGATAGACAGGTATGTGGATTTTGATTTTTTAATATTCAGATATTTTCTTCAGTCCCCCAAATTATGATTCATTTCTCATTAGAAGCATTGAAAGAGAGTCAGTGGATGAAATCACACTGTGTGAAGGGCTGAGATTAATACTAGTTGTTTACTCCATCCACATTTTGTTTATCATTCGGCATGAACCTAAATTGCTAGAATTGCTAGATTTTTATTCTTATGACATCCCATATTAAACATTTTTCTTTTAAAAATTGTTGCTACCTTTATTAATTTCAGGTATTTTTAAGACTTTTACTTAATAATCTATATCTCTTAGCAGTGTGTTTGGTATAAGACAACTGGTTTGGAGGAAGCATAAAATATATGTATTGACGTTTTTAATATTTGATGTTATTTTAAAAGATTATGATTTTATAAAAGTTAAATTGATTTAAATATATTAATTAACATATTTTGAGTTTTCAGGTCAAATGCCTGAGCTATTGACAGATCTTTTCTACTTCGGAAGAGATTGCTAGAAATGGAATTGACATTACAAAAGAGATGTCTATTTCGTAATAGTGAATGGAAGTTTTTACAAGCCTGATGATTCAATGTATGTCAGTCTTGCTTCTTAAATTGGGCTAATCCACTATGCCTTTCCATTTTTATCTGCCTTGTTACTAAGCAATCCACTGTAAATTTAACTGTCAGTTGAAATGTAGCCAAAAATAATAAGGTTAAATTGTTGCCTGCCATCTTTAGTAATAAAATAATGTAATCTCTCTGAAATAAATTTATGACAGCATGCAGGTCTTTAGTTTTGCAGCTGGAAGAAGCAGCTTCTTCCAGGTGCTCTGCCAGCATTGATTTGTTTTTCTAGTAAAAGTGGATTTTGTCAAAAAAGGCCTCTCAAAATTTAGATTTGTGTCTCTACCCCAGGCAACACCCAGCCAAAATCATCCTATTCAAAGTGGAAAAATATAATCAAACGGAACAAAGTGTTTAGCTTCTAAAAAGATACTCTTAGACACTGTTGATGCAGGTCACATTTATACTTAGCAAGAAACTGAAATATGATAAAGTTTCATGTTTCAGACACCATAACAGAAATTTAGACCAGCAGAGCTATAAACTAGTCATGTTGGCACAGAGAAAAAGTCCTAGTAATTTGGTAGATATCTGTGAGGTAAAATACCTGTAACATTAAAGAATCATCTTCCAAGTCTTACTTCTTTTTTTAAATTTGTAATTTTAAAAAGCTCACAATGAAATGTTTTAAGCACGAACCATTACTATGCAGATATTTCACTGAAAACAAATTCAGACGTACCTGATTGGTTGATTTTTTCAAGTTTTCAGTAGTCCTAATGCTTTAATGAGAACTTACTGTGTTTTTATATACTTAAATTTCTCTGTTTAGAATACCTCTATAATTTTTGGATTTGTTTATAATTTATGGACATCTGTAATTTATGGATTTTTAAAATTATTATTGAAGGGGGGACGATGTTTGTGGAGTCTTCTGATATGCATGCTAATCTTATTTAATGAGCTTTAATGAGACATATTTAGCATTCGGTATTGTGATACTAAATAAATACAGGAAAATACTGAAATAATACAGTTCTTTATCCACAGAAAACTGTCTGGACAGTTTTCCACCAGACAGTTTTCCACCAGACAGTTTTCCATCAGACACAATCCACCAGACACAATTTTCCATCAATCAGTTTTCCACAGATTGTCTGATGAGGTGCCTGGTAACCATATTCACTTCTCACCCAAAACCATGTTACTTTAAAGTTTCTAAAACCACATATGGAACTACACATCTAGAAGTTTCTGGGTTGTGTGAATTTTGCAATATTGGGTGTTGCCGTTAAGTTCCTGTTCACTTCAGGACTCTTTGAAGCATTAATGTACACCTGCCACCCTCATTCTTGGGGGAGGGGGGAAGAAAACAAAAAACTAACAACAACAACAAAAGCCCAACCACAAAAAGACGAAAAACCCACAGTGAAACAAAGAAGAAACTGAAGAAAGTAATAGTTGATATTCAGATATGTTAAAAAATTTAGACAACTCTCAGATTCCTTCAGGAAACCTGCCTTCTTTCCTCCTGCATCACTTGTCTTTCAGGGGTGTGATTCTGATCTATCCCAACTTCAGTCATTTCTAGTAAAGTGAAGAACTGTCCAATCTGTTTATTTTTAACATGTCTAATGATTTTAAGCTGTATCTTTTCTGCTAAATTTTCCAAGAAGTTAAGATGTTGCTGCTTGCTCTGCTTGCTTGTTTTTCTGCATTATCCTTGAGATCAAAGTGAGATTAAGTATTTTTTAACAAACAGGTCTACTGTTGGATGAGATCTATAACTAAAATTCTCCAAAGAACAGATCTGGACATTGATGAGAACTGAGAGGCAGACAGGGATCTGAAAAATATGACTGAGTATCAGAGGTAGGTCCCCTGCATCACAGAACATGTTAACAAAAAAAAAAAAAAGTAGGTAGCATCTTACATCATCATGGACTTAGTGGAAGAGAAAAATAAAAGTTAGTGTAGCAAAATTTGTCGCTCTAGCTCTTCCTTCAGAACATGACATATGAAGACTTGGCTTTGTGTGATCCTGATGTTAATCCGTATGTGTTTGGCACAGAACAAGAAAAGTATTCGCATCTTTTAGAAATTAAGTACTAACAGTAGAAAGTGGAAAGATTTAGGCACAGTTCTGTGTACCTCTACACAAGATGTGTCTCTTTAAGCTCAAAAAGAGATTTAACCTAGGGAAAAACAGCCGTGCTTTAGAATAATAACTCCCACTTGTACAACACCATGTTTCTTCCCTGACAGGGTGAAACGTGGAATTTCGTAAATATTTTTGTCACTGATAGCACATGGAGCCTTATATTTTGGACCGTTTAGTAAATTAAACCTAGTACTCTGAGTTCAAGTGGATTTTAGCATACATTTTTAGCTGGGAAAAAAAACAGTAGAAAGCTGTACAGGTTACATGCTGAGAGTGCCTAGATGTTTCACCTAAATGTAACTAGCTACACAGAATTTCTTTTTCCTTTTTTGCTTTCTTCTCCTCCCCCCCCAGTCGACAAAGTACAGTTTAAATGTCTGAAATTTGGATGGGATAACCAAGCATAGACTAGCTAGGTCTGTGCACATTACTTTTATTACTTTCATTATTTTTCCTGTAATTGAAGACTAATCAGCATGCCCTTTAGGTGCTATTTTAGCTCACATACAACTTTATAAATATTTCAACTTAGATATAATTGGATAAATTGAACTTGTTTAATTAGTATTGCAATCAGCCAGCATGGCTTAGGAAGTCATATCACATTAAAAATACAGTGATAATGCATGTTAATAAGGAATAAGCAGATTCTTTTAAAAAAAATTCCACACTTTTACAAGCCATTTGTCTTATAAGGTTTTATAGCTTTGCCGTTATTTTATTTTACTATTGGCATTACTCAGAAATTTGAGTGTCAGCTGAAAATCAGTGATCTTTATTAGCTGACTTTGACCAATATAGTCACCTATTTTTTAGGTGATCCTGTAGGACAGTTAAATGTTTTTATTCACACTTTAAATTTTTCTTGGAATGTCTTCAAATTTGAAGCAGGAACTTGAAAATGTAAAGTTAGTTTTATCTGAACAATATTACTTTTTCTATCTCTCAAGGCATTTTCTCCAAATTGCAAAACTGAATGCCAGCAATGAGGTACACCAAGGATCTCACATACATGCAGCGTTGAGTGACTGTAGCTCGGGCCTGATAAATATGATGGAGAAGTTTGAAACAGGGAGCCTGATGAAGTGCTGAGATTTGGACTATACAGGCAAGAGCTCTGAATATAAGCCAGGATTTATGGACTTAAGTATATGCATGTATATGTCAGAAAAAGAATTTTTTTGTATTAAGCATGTTTACAAGAAGCTGTCAGTACATTTTCAAACTGCATCAAGTATTTAAATTTTTTTAATAAGTCAAGATCAGAAGGAGTAATATGGTTATATTTTTTGTATCTGTTTTTACCCCTTTTGTTAGTAAGTTTTTTAAAACACTCTAATTTTTTTTTTTATTTTGAAATTTATTCCTTTCAAGGAATATTAAAATAATAATTTGGATATGAGGTAATATATTACATTTTTTACACAAAAAATACTAGAAGCATTATTAGTAATAATTTACTGGAAACAATGTGTTTCAAGTAGGGATATCACAGGGTTTTGTCATTTTGCATTAATTAAGCTTTGCATTCTCATTTGATGGTATAAAGTATTAGTTAGCCTGTTTGCAAGATGTATAGAGTAAGATGGTGAGCTACATATTTACCAAACTGAGTAGATATCTAAAAATTCAGATGACTGATTTTAAAAACAGATAAGTCCTTAGAAGGATTTGCAGAAGTTCCTAAGCATCACAGATCTCTAAGAACCTGTAAGTAGGAAAGCGTAGATAAGTAGGTGCCTAATTTAGATAATCCCAGTAGGCATCAATCAGCATGTTTCTATGACTTAATATGATTTCCAGGGTGTCCGAAAAAGATTGAATATATAGTTGACCTGATTTCAGGCTTTTCCTTTTATGCCATTGCACTGCAGAGTGCTGAAGAAAACAGGCTGTAGAGCTATAAGAGGTGAACAGGAAGAAAACTGCATGCAGGTTTTCATTTTGTCATGAAAATTGCTTTCTCTAGTTCACAGCTTTATAAACAATGTATCATCAGTTCTCTTTCAACCACTAAAGATTTTCTTTGCTCAGGGTCTTGTTTCAGTATACACATTTCCTTTTGTTCTCTGGTCAAAATGCTAGCTGCATGTCTTTATGGTTAATATTTTTTAAACAGTTGTTTTCGTTTGTTTACTGAAAAGCTTGTTATGCAAACTCCTGTTGTTTAGGTAAGTAATACACATGCTTAGCAGGTTTCTGATAGACAAAAGAGGCATCTGTAGATCTGGATGGCACTTCATAAATAGATTTACACGTTAATTTTTCATTTCTAAAGCTAATTAGTTGAAAATGTGGTATCTTGGCATTCTGTGTAGCTGAATTTAGCTTTACCTTCTTGTCTGCTTCTTCCATATTCTGTATCAGGTGACGGTCTGTGTTGAACTGGACCTGGAACATATCTGGTCAACACTCACTCTGCCCACCTCACCCCTATGTTTGGTGACAGAAATCACCAACCCAGTTAAAGACTGTAGTTTCTTTACAGATTTTCTTTAGGAAACTCAAATCTGAGGCCATAATTTCACATAACAATTTGCACCAGATACAATAAAAGCAAATTTTGGGCAGCAGAATGTATGTAAGCTTTGCTAAATAGTAATAAAGTGTGAAAATGGGAAGTGTGGTTAAGTAAAATAGCATGAAGTCGAAAGCACACGGTACTGAGTACTGGTAATCAGAGGTTATCTGTTCAGCTGTCAGAGACAGCAGGTTCTAACAACAGAGAGAAATCAGATCTGTATTGATACATGAATGCAGACCTCATGGAAGAGATTTCTGCCCATGAGATACATGATGATACTGGAAGAAATACATCTTCATGGTACTTCAGCAAAGAGCTCTTTTCTCAAGAGATCCTGTTGATTGCAGCATACAGAAGTCTTCTGACCATTAATTGTTAATCATCTAGAAAATAGATAGGAAGAACTGTGGGCATTTTTTGGTAGGAACATGTCAGTATAAAAGGATATTCCAAATTCTCTCTGTAATTCTATTTGTAACATATGAACTGATAATTATCAGGGGAATCTGAATTTAATTATTCATCTGTGTATTTTTTCTTAGAATTGGATAGCATGTCCTATTTAATTTTTAAATGCACAAAAACATCAGGGACTTCTACAGAGCTGTCATTGAGATAAGGTACAGTTAAAGGTGACAAATACCTTTCAAAGATGAGACACTTTACAGTTGCGTAAGTATCAGTTATTGGTTGTCTAAAAAGTAATTTTCTAAATGCTCAGTATTAAATGGGATGGTGTTCTAGAAACATTTTAAGTGTCAGTACCTCAGCAGATGAAAATTTCTAAAATACTAAAAATTCACATTGAATTCACACTTTGTACAGTACTACGGTTATTTTTATTTTGTAGAAAAGGTGTATTGATGTATCTGGCCAAACTTCAGTCTCGCAGGCTCAAAGGTTTGAAGCACATAATGGACGCACTATGAATGAATACCCTAGCAGTTAATTTCTGCTGACTTGTATGCTGTACCAAATCTCCTTCCAGCTGCCCAGGATGTATACATGTATACAGTGGTGGAAAAGAGAAATTGGAGGGGAGTATCTGCAGATTGTACCTCAAGGCACTAATGCATAAGCTGCTGTTCCTTACTTGCCAGAGAAATCACATGTGCCCTCATTACTAGCTTGAGTTAGATTGTTTAAAAGCCACTAGGTATTCCTGGCAAGACAGTCTTATTGTGGAAAAATGCTATCTTGCACTGAGATTGTAACATTCTCAATAAGGAGTGGAATTAAATCAGTGAGAAAAAGGAAATTGATAAAAAGATAGGAAATGCTGAAGTCAGTGTTGCGCAAGCACTTTGTCTTCCTCTTTGGCTAGACTTATAATGTGATCTTAATTCTGTTGTTAGTTCTGCAGGGCTCTTCACTCACATAACACACAGAATGGACATACCTCCCTTTTATCTAATCATTAAATCATTTTCTCTGCACCATTCAGTAAAGTCTTATGTTTTTTATTATGTGGTAGCCA
Organism: Corapipo altera; assembly: GCF_003945725.1. Taxonomy (NCBI): domain Eukaryota; kingdom Metazoa; phylum Chordata; class Aves; order Passeriformes; family Pipridae; genus Corapipo; species Corapipo altera. Next base: position 14,355,024 of record NW_020884876.1, read on the forward strand.
CACAGTTAAACTAAACTCCTCATCTACTTTAATATGTCTTCATTCCTTGTACATTTTTGAAATCTGCAAAGAGTAACTAATTTACAGCTGCCTCACAGACAGTCCCTCTGTGTGATATGAGTGTCTTTCTACAGATAGATGTTTCTGCAGATGGAAGCAGAAAAATTATTTGTGAGATGTGGATATCCAATTAAAAGATTTTTTTTCATGTTTCACATCGCATAACATTTATATATTCAATTAATTTTTGTTTTAGTTTATCTAAAAATATTTAGCATGTTCCCAAATCATATTTCAGGTTTTCAAGAGCACATATACACTCAGTGCCAAACAGAATTTTGCTGAAGTAAGTTATCCAAGATCCATAGACCAGCATAGGCATTACTTTCCTTTTCTTTTCATGCCATCTCCCTAGTTCATTCATTACACATCTTTAAATCTCTTCAGTAAATGACAAACATTTATGCAAGCAATAGTCTCTTCACACTGATTCATTCCTGGAGCAGGTCTGTCCTGTACTTCCCAACTGAATAAGCTTGATGCCATCTGATCCACCCATTTTCTCAAAGCAAGATAAACTACACAGGTGTCATTCCTGACAGATTTATCTAATCCTGGTTGTAACGACAATGAATAGGATTCAATAAACTTCTCCAACAATTTAAGACATCACTACCCTTATTAGCAAGTCTGCCTAGTATCTAATCTGATACTTTTCTGCAGCAATTTAAGACAATTATTTCTTGTAACATTCATCATGGTATTCTTTTCAGGTATCTTTCAGATGTCTTTTACCTGTTTGACAGCTGTTATATAAATCATCTTTTCTTAAGACCCACTCCTTGAGCCTCTTTTTGGTGACAGTTTTCTAGGCCTCTCATTATTCCTGTTACTCCTCTTTTCAATTAATTCTTGTCTTGTTTGAAACCTTGTCACAGAGCTGTACAAGGTGCTCTGTTTTAAGTGCTGCCAGAGCTCTGTGAAATTACTCTACATGTTTTGTAGGTTGCACTCATGCTTATATATCCTGGTATGGTAATGTTTTAAAACACTGTTCAGTTGTTCTTAATGATCACTACATTCTTATTTTTCCTTTAGAATGGATGTGTAGCCAGTTGCTCCAGCTTGTATTTAAAACATGATTATTTTGTATACCTTAGAGTAGGACATAGCAGTTTTCTGCATTGAATTACATTATATTTTAGCCTATTTCCATAATATGAGTATTTTTATTATGTTCCTATCTTCTGAAGTTACTCCTCATCCATGTTTAATAGAATATCTATTAGTTCATCATCCAATCGATTAGAATCATAGAATAACCTGAGTTGGAAGGGACCCACAAGGAACATTTGAGTCCAACTCCAGGCCCTGCACAGAACAACACTAAGAATCACACCATGTTCCTCAGAGTGTTGTCGAAGCACTTCTTGAATTCTAGCAGGTTTGATACTGTGACTGCTTCCCTGGGGAGCCTGTTCCAGTCCCTAGCCACCCTCTGGGTGAAGAAAACATATTCCAAATATTCAACCTAAACTTCCCCTGAGACAGCTTCGTGGCATTCTCTCGGATCCTGTCACTGGTCACCAGAGGATGGAGATCAGTGCCTGATCTGTGTCCTTCGTGAAGAAGTTGTAACTGCAATGTCTCCCCTCAGTCTCCTCTTCTCCAGGCTGAACAGAACAAGTGACCTCAGCCACTTCTCATATGACTTCCCCGCAAGGCCCTTCATATATTTTGGTGCCCAAAACTGCACACAATATTCAAGGTGAGGTCTCACCAGTGCAGAGCAGAGCAGGACAATCACCTTCTTTGACTGGCCGGTGATACTTGTGTGATGTCTCCCAGTATCTTTTACTATCAATGTATTTTTAAAAGCCCTTTTTACCGTCCCTGACAGTACTGGCCAACTTCAACTCTAAGTGAGCTTTGACCACATGTGTTCTCTCCCTGCAGTGGTAAGCAGCATCTCTTTACTTCTCCCATGTTCTCCCTCGCCTGCTTGACTTCCAACATTTGGGAATTTCCTGCTCCTGTGCCTTTAGTAGGTGGTATTTAAAAAGTGAGCATCACTGGTGGACCCCAGCACCTTCAAAAGCATTTTCCTAGAGGAAATTAAAAGACAGAATAGTTCCATGGTTGTGACTTAGCCTTGCTAAAGTCCACTAAGTGCAGTCTTCCATTTTGAGACACTGAGTGCTACTCTTGGAGGACCACTTGCAACTAGTTTGATATTCATATTACAATAGATGCACACAAATAACCATAATATGGCTTAATAGGTTGCAATGTAGAAGAGTGTGATGAGCCTTGGTAAAATCCAGCTACTTGCAATCTGATATTTCTTTGTTTTCTAGAAGTTCTTCCATAGAATGAAAGTATATCTATTATGATTTGCCTGATAAAACCCCATAGCATGGTCCATCTTCTTTCTTCTATGTGCCCAGAAATCAAACTTACAAACTGTTTTTTTTCTGTAATTTTTAAGATAATATTTCCCTCCCTTATTTCTTTCTTCATCTTTCATTCATTTAGTACATTTTCTGTCCTTCAGAGTTTCTCAAAGGCTATGAAGTTGCTCAGCCAGTTCAAGTATGCAAGGCTGGAAATATAAAATTCAACTAATCTGAAAACTTTTAGAGCATATAAGTATTCTCTAAATGTTCTTTTTCACTCAACATAGAGATTTTACCTCTGTGTAGGTGACACATGTATGTATGTGCTGGCATATTACTCCTTTCTGTAGAGGTTTCCTGAATATTTGAAGTCATCAAAAAGTTATATATATATGTAACAATGTATGATTGTTACCTGTAACTTGGTTTACAAATACAAGGGAATTTAGGATATTTGGAACTTAATTAAAGTGTATCCTGTGTTTGCATTCATGCCAGTCAAATGCACTCAAAACCAGTAGGGTTTTTTCTTTGTATTTTCATTTTTTCATTATTTTTCCATGGAAAAGTAGGTGGGGTTTTTCATCTTGAGAAAAAACTTTAGGCTCTTTATATGTGCAGTATACAGAGATCTATTTGGCAGCCTTTGACAGCTACTTTGCAATGGAAGGTGGAAGAGCTTAATGAAATATATTACTATCGTTTAATCTTTGAAACTCTATAATAATACTTCTAAGAGCAGAGCTCATGTATATCAAAATAACATGCACTGTAGTAGTTGTACCAGAAAGATAACTGTTCTCATCTTTGCTGTTGTAACAATAAAGAAAGCTACATGAGTCATGTCTAAAGATGACATGTCTAAAGATACTCTTTGAAGTTTTTCCCACAGATTTTAATTGCTCATCTCTAGTTCACTAAATATCTACTTTGTGCAAATGGTGAAGAATGTCGAGTCCATTTAAGACTGAACAGGTTTTCAAACAGGCAGAATATGAGTGAACAAATTGCATTTTTCTATGGGACACTTGACAGTACAGAAATCAGGAATTTTTCATCCTGAAATATATTGTCAAGAGACCCTGTGGTACATGTTTTTTGTCTGTATTGAAGTGATTTATTTTCCTTCAGCGTTTTGCAGCATATTGCTCTGAAGTTAAAAATACTTACTCTTCTGTCTTGAAACAAGTCCTTAGAATCAAGCATACAAATGAGACATGGTGAAACTACAGCATAGAAAACTAATATGCTAAGAGGAAAAGGGAATCAAGATCAGAAGATAAAAAGTTAGATTTATTCAAAAGCAAAATGGAATTTTTTCATGCATATGAGGGATTGTGAAAAAAGTAGCACAAGCAGTTAACAGTTTATTAAACCAGTTTAAATAAGGAATATTACAAAATCTAACAGATGAGTGTCTTGAAAATTTCATTACGTATTTTCCCCACATAGAAAAGTCACTAATAAAGCCGAATAAATAAACATTATTTTATTGCTATACATAATGTAATATTTCATGTATTGTTTTGCTATTTAAACTATTTAGATATTTTCCCCACAAAACAAATTATTTCGTCACCGTCTTCAACACTACCTCTCCTTTTTTACCACTACTTCTTGTGTCCTCATAGTCTGTAGGTTTCTATGGAGTTTTTCAGGTATGTTACTTGTTCTTCTACCAGCCTGAGAGTAACATGGAAGAAAGTTTTTATTTAGCTGAGCTATCTTAGCAGTATCCCAGTGCCCTATTTACTTGTGGAATGATAACAAGATGTTTGAACCAGTTACGTTCCTGGTGTCATTAGCTGCTGATATGAAATTGTCAGAACAACCTGGATTCATTTCTGACTTCTGCAAGCACCATGATTTTCCTTTGTTTCTGGAAACAATGAATATATCTCTGCTGCCTGCTTGCCCATAAAATGAGTTCACTGAGTAAAATTTTATCTTACTTGTGAATGGGAGTACTGATTTGTAAGTGTTGTGTGCTGACCTTGCAATCAGTATTTCAGGTATCTGTGCCTGTGGCAGGTGTTGAGCATTAAGGTTTTTTTAACATTTAAAAAGATAACATTATTTGCAAATAGGACTGAGTAGTCAACTTAAAAAGAAAACAAATCAAAAGGACTAAACTCACAACTCATGATGTTAGCTGGAGCAGCTATTGACTATTTACTACTTCAGCTACATTCCGGTGAATCAAAGTAGAAGCACTGGAGTCTGCAAAAATAATCTCTCAAAAGATTAAGTCAGAAATTAAAAAATTATTCCTTTTTTGGCACTCTTGATAATCTGCTTCTCAGTAAAACAAATCTGGAATGCGTTTATATGTCAAGTTTTAAGTGGTAGTCTCACTAAAAGTGGAGTAATCAAAACCTAAAGCACGGCTATCTGTAGGTAGGTATGACTCCTTAAACTACTTAAGATTGAACAATAAAAATTCTCAGATCTTAAAATGAAAAGATACCTCTTTTTAACAGAAGCATGTATTAAATTTGGGGTGTAATCCCTTCCACAAACTCCAAATATTGTTTTGTATATTAAAATGTGAATTAGGTACTGTTTGGAAAGAGGGCTGGTGGGCATCGTAGCTAATGGAAGCACTCTCCTGTACGGCCAGGATAATTGTGCAGAGATACAAAAGGTTGTTTCAAAATCATCATAGGCAGGTGTTTGCTTTGCTGCCATTTTCTGGTCCTTTAGGAGATATTATGGCTATATAGCTTTCAAAGGGAGCAGTTCTGTTTGTTTTTTGTTGTTGTTGTTGTTTTTTTGTTTGGGGGGTTTTTATGCTTGTTTGGTTTGATTTTGGGTTTTTTTGGGGGGGTTGTTTGGTTTTTGTTTTCTGCTTTTAAATAAAAGGTTTTTTCAGTGTTGTTTTACTTTAATGGTGCCTTTTTGGCAAAAAGTAAAGTATACTTCAGTTATTCAGATAATAATGATTTTATGAAAATACATAAAATGTGCGGTATCCTTTTCTGTCTTCTTTTTGGTACTGGCAGTGCAAAAAGGTATTATCAATACAGTGATGCAGCTCAGCTTATGCTAGGTAGAGAACTGCATGAGTGTGTGGCAGGACTGGAAGTCTGACTGCATGAAAGGTTGATGAAGTTCTGTAAATTCCCAGCAGTTGTATCTGCAAACTAGTGGAAACCTCAAGTGCAGCCTGTCAGAAAGCTTCTTGATTCCTATATGGCTAGAGTGCTCCCACTTCTTACATATTTTTAGGAGAGAGAGAAACTTTGATTCCATGATTTGCTGGAAAACCTGATAATTTTATAATGGAATTGCATTAAACTGAAGTTAGATAACCCTAACGAAAGATAAGTCAGAGAATAAAAGATACAAACTCTGGTGAGACTGTTCTTCTGAAATGTTGTGATGCATAGAAAACACTTTTTACTTGTTACTTGAACTGGTTTTCTGACTCATATTTCTATGTCATTTACCTGACTAATGAGACATATTCCATCTTTTGTTCAAGGATGAAGTGTTCTCTGTAACCGTCTTTCTCTTTTTGTTTCTTAAAAAGCTCTTTGTACATGCTTTTTTCCCCCACTTTGTTTTTGGGTTTGTGTTTTTCCTGATAATACATTGGCAAAATACCAGGGAAAGATCTGTATGTAAGGAACTGTTCTTTTGGAATAAAAGTTCAGCTTTTCAGAAAGAATGACAATGTGCAATGATGTTAGTTTCTCTGTATATGGTTTTTAGCTACATTATATTTGTGTGCTTGATACAACAATTCCATTTCTTGGTTAGATGCGGTTAATTTTTATATGATTTCTGGATTGGAGCTCCTAAGTATATAGATCAGAAGCAACGAAACTAATCTGTTTCCATACTGGAAAAGACAGTCACTATGCAGAATTACATCAGATGCAGCTTTCCATTTTATTCATTAATGCTTTTTACTAGGATACTGTCATCTTAAAGACAGAAATTAAGTGATAAATTCTTTAGGAATTCACTACCAATTGCTTCCTATCCATAATTAATATTATTGCTGTGTTTATTTGCTCATATAATACAAATAAAACCAATGCACTCTACTTCCATTTAGCATGGATATTAAAATCAGTCTCACACCACACATGCATTCATGCTTGAATCAAGTCTGAAACTGTAACCAGGTTAGGGACCAAAAACTTTGTACCTTTATTTAATCTAATTTTTGGTACGAATGTATCATATACTGCAGAAAACTTTTCATAGCACCTGTGTCTGCAAAGATTTAAGCACAATAAAAAATTGCTTCAAAATTCTTAAAGTTATAATTTTCTGTTATATGTTTCTATTAATGATAGTCATTCTCTCTCCTTACAGTGCAAATTAGAGTATCAAGCCTGTGTCTCAGGAAAACAAATCTCAGTGAAATGTGAAGGACGTTGCCCTTGCCCTTCTGAAAAATCCACAAATGCAGCCAGAAGTGATAGGAGAGGTGAGTGATGGTAATTCGTGTAATATTTTTAACAGCTGATTTCCAGAAGGAAGTAAGATTTTGCTCACAGAAGATTACAGTTACCAGAAACACTGATTATTCTTGAATAAAACCAGCTTTATTTTGTTCAAGGTCTTCTTTGCCAAGAGTTTTGAAATTGTACTTGAAGTAAAATACCACAGTGTTTTTCAAATGAACTGTTGTAGTATGACATACTACTGTTCTTATTTTGTTCTTTTATACTCCTTGAGGTGCTTATGGCTGTATTTAAGACAAAGAAAAATTCATTCCTTGCTTCTTCATGTTTTCAGTTGAATATTCAAGAAAACAAAGTGCGATAGAAAAAAATGGAAACTTAAAAGTTCTTGTTACTGATCATAGGAGCAAGTAGTTCCACTATGGAACTATTAGTAAAGACTTCATTATATAAATGAGTCAGTTTGACAAGTGCTTGATATGAATAAATCAGCTTCCTTTTGGACCATGAGAATAGACTGCTAGAAAATGAAGTTACTTTGTACTCCTCCTTAGCCATTGATGCAGCTGAAACAAACTGGTGGGAAAAAAGTGGTGGCTAAGCATATTTGTATTTCAGTGGCTCCCAGGTGATTTTGGAAGGTTGTTGTTAAACAAAGCGTGATACCATCTTTGGTGCTTCTGAATAAAGAGCTGTCATAGCTTGAGGTTTTAGGGCACCATGGACGTGAATTTACCAAGAGAAGCATGACTGGAGATCTGCATTTGTTTCTTTCTTTAGACTGATCTCTGTTAAATGCAATTTTTTGTTCTTTCTATATAGTAACACTTCTGATGAGTAAGCTAAAATTTTTATGCACAAATATCATTAAAATACAGCAGAATTAGTTTTTTAAGATTGGCTTGTTTTTCCTGTAGCAACCTTATACTGATAAAAGAAACCAACATTACATTCCTGCATTATGTTAACGTTGGTATTTCACTATAGTTTGATGCGCTATTCCAAATGTATTGTGCAAGAGTCTTACTGTTTCCATTATAAACTGTAGCTACTGCCAAAACTATTTTTTTCCTAGTTTAAAAAATAAATTAATGTTGTTTTAACAATGAATAGAGATGACCACTATAAACATTAAGTTGTATGCATACATACAAATCAATTAAAAAACTGCTCTGAAACACTCATTTAGGTCACTTTTTTGGTCTTCAGCAATGTAATTGATTGTGTAATTAAATATTAATTGAATATATGTAATTAAATACTTCCTGTGCTGTAACCCCTCTGCAATATTATAGTGTCTTGATGTTTTTTAAGGCATTAATTTACAATTTCAAGTAGCACCTTTAAATAAGTAGATAAATCTGTCATTTGCTTGCATTGTCAGACAGAATGAAAAGCACTGGAAGACACAGCACGGTACGGTTAGTGTGGCCCCTTTAATAAGATATATAATGTAACCCCAGTGTGGTTGCAGTATTCACTAGCAATAATTTCTGCATCTCCAGGATGAATATGGGAATAATTCCTTAACAGTGGGCTTTAAGCGAAATTAGGATAATAAGCTGAAAAGAATCTCTCCGTGAATAGCAGGCCTATGATTCTCCAGTGTTAGTCTTTTAATATGGTATCATTGCCCTCAGTTTTTACCAAAACAAGATTAGTGTTTTCTCTGCTGGAAGTTGTTTCAGCTGATGCAGTTATTTTTGTCCTTGGTGTGTCCGTTCAAGCACATGCTGTTTTTTGTACTCCTGTACTAAAACACTGAAAAAAATCTAGAGACAATTTTTTTTTGCTTCAAAAAAATGGAATTGTTTTTAATTAGGATTGAACTCTTCTTGAAGATTTATGCTGCCAAGGGATCAAGATTGCTTGTGCCTAGTTATGTAAAAGAGAAGGAAAAAGGTTCCCATGTGTATGGGAATTAACACTAATCCCATCTTGACAGAATGTCAAGGCAAGCAAAATACAGGGCTTTTCCAAATGCTACATTTTATTGCAACACTGAAATTTGAATATCATTTTTTTACAAGGCCAAAGGCCAGGAGACTTGAGAAATACGAAAGTGAGCTGAGTATCATTACTGAAATTTTAGCCATTTTTGTGACAATACAAAATTTCTTAAAACGGCAGTTCTTATAGCAGAAATTATAAGAATACAAGTTCTGTCTTTAAGTAGCACTCCATAAAGCGTTCTAACAGTTGGACTCTGTGATCTTGGAGGTAATTTCCAACCTAAATTATTCTATGTTTCCGTGATTCTAAGCTGTATACACATGTCAGTTGCTTACAAAATTGACGAAGCCAAACAGACAAAGTAAGATTATTATTCCTGTTTCAGGGATAACTGAAGTAAGGGTTTCCTAATATACATCCCTTATCTAAGGCAATTGTTCATCTTTTCAGATTAAAAAATTTACTGACTTTTTGGTGTATCAGGAGAGCAAAGCATGTCTATGAACTTTTTCAGATAAGTCTTGGTGTGGAATCCCATAATCCTTTGGGAAGCAAAATTAAACCAGTACTCAGAAAAACAGATTTTCCTTATAAAATGTATGTGAACCTAATCGTAAAATCATAGGATGCTCTTAGTTGTAAATGAATTCTAAAGTTTATCTAATCCATATCTCTGATGAATGCATGAAGCAGATGAAGGCATCCGGGTTTTTGTGAAAGCTGTCTCATTTTAATGATACATTTAGAAACATTGGATCTAATTGATGTTCAGGGGCCCTTAGATTGAATCCATACATGAAAGGGCTGAGAACTTCATCTGGAACTAGATGTGTAAGTTGTTGACAAAATAAAAGTAACAAGCAGAAAAAGACACAATAAAATAAAGATCTTTCTTTGTCATATCTTTGTTTTGAATTTAGTTTAGAGAAAGCAATGGGTATCATATAAACTATAAACTACAGTAAGCACTCCAATATTGTTTTAGTTCAAGATATTACAAGAAAAAAAAAAGATAGGCAACTGTCAGTTATTTTGTACTGTTATTTAATTGATATTTAATTCATAATTAATATAATGTATATTAATACATTTAATTATTGGCGTAGATCAAGAACTATGTTGCCTTTTTTTCTGCAAAAAGAAATAATGCAGTCTGTGGAATATGTGTCTTTGAAAAATGACAAAATTTTAACTGCATTTACTTCTTATATCATTTAATGTGGTATATATAAGGCTTTATATATATATATATTTACAGTATAATACCTTATATTTTCTAGCTGACTGAAAGAGCAGTTCTGAAAACTCTTAATTTCTGAAAAATCTTAACTCTTAACTTCTGAAAAATCTTAACTCTTAACTTCAAAGGTATCTAAGAAAAGCATTCATTGTAAGTTGTCTTAAATTTGCTCTACTCAAGAGTACCTATATTGGGAAAGTTTAATTATTCTTAGTATAAAAAAACTTGACAGAGTGCCTATGTTTTATTTCCCTGTTAAACTACACTAAAACTGTGATAATTGTGTGCTGTGACATACCCAGGATCCTGTTCTTCCAAACAGACGATTTCAAAGTGTGCTACAGCATCCTCCTGGATTATCTCTTTGTATATCTTCATCATAGAAATAAGGTTGGGATTCTACCCTGACAGAGAGTCAAGGCAGCTGGGATATGCAGTCATACCCAAAAGCTCAGGATCAATTGAAGGTCCTGCAGTCTAAATGGCAAAAGCTATGGCATTATGGGTAAAATACTGAATATTCATCAGCTACTGAAATAGAAGAATTTGCTCTCAATAAGTTTTGAGTTAATTTCTAATAAATCCTGTGATAAGAGCGCACTTGATATTTTCACTAAAATAACAGAGGTAGGCTTATATTCATGGAAGAAAAAAAAGGGCTTCTCTTTATTTCATCATCTGAGGAGGACTATATAGGTAAGACTGGAAGCTTCTGTAAACATCATACTCTTTGAATCTAAGCTTTTGCCAGGTGAAACTGAAAAGGCAACTGATATTGCATGCTGAAAGGATTTTCAGTTAGCATATATGAAAGACTTTAATCACAGAATATAGGTGCTCTCTCAGCTGTATCCTGTTTTGCACTGAATACTACTGAATTGTTAATTACTGTGGAGAGATGAGGATAAGTAACAGTAGGATTAAAGATGCTCTGGATTCTGTTTCATTCTGTGTGCATCAGTGCTTGAAAAGCAAATAGGGGGACAAATAGCAAAAGAGGACTCTCCCAAATCCTCTCATTTAATTTGCATAACATCATCTTTTCAGTACATGACCTCCACCACTCTTCATATAGTACAGGTATAGATGCCAAAAAAGAGCTTTTGTTTTGTTTACATTCAGAGAGTACACTGAATGGTTTCCAGACTTAAAAAATAAAGAGATCGAGGGCCAAAAATAATGTTTGTGTTAACTCTTTAATCTCTACTTTGTATTTTTGCCTTTCAAAGACAGATAGTACTGTTTTGTAATTCCCTTTTTCTCTTTTACCAGATGAACTGCAGAACATCAATAGAATAAAATCTGTATTCAAACCAACATATACTAGACCAATTAGACCTGATATTATCGGTGATCAGTTATGGGATAGTCAGAAAGAGCCATTTGTGTGAGACAATGAGCAAAATTCCCATCTAGAAGGTGAAGAGATTCATGCTGTGTCAAATAAAACAAAGATAGCCCACCAAACAAAATTAGTGTTATATTACAGTGCTGTTCGGGGTTTATTTACAAATATATTAGTATGTTTTAAAACATTTCCTAAAAGATCTAATTGTAACATTTAATTTTACACTTTCATGCTTGTTACAGAAAGTAAGTGACTAGCGTATAAAAAGATGTACAAAGAGAAGCGTGCTCATTTTCATCATGGGAAAACTGTTCTCAGTTGTTAGCTTTCTCTGAAGAATATGTACAGTAAATGGAAGGAGGTGGTCTCCGTAGTCTGGGAGTAGCAGTAGCAACATTTTATATATGTGACAAATTTGCAGTAGGTAATTGTCAGCTTTCTCATCTTCTTAGCCATACATTTATATTCAATAAAGTATTTTATTATGTAATTACTGCTGCAGTTCTATAGAATGCAACATTAAAAGAAAATCTCTATGCATTTTTAGTTGCTTAATTTTCATTAGAAAATTTTACTGATTTTTCTCAAAATAGTCTGTAGCGGAAGCCTGAAATACAAGAGCAAAACTATCAGTGGTATCAGTGGAAGCACTCAAATTAAGAATGTGTCTCATCTGTTCTGGCATATACTGTTTGAGATTGATATCATTTTGTAACAACAAAAATCTAGGCTAGTATGTCTGCTCTTGCCTTTACTACTGGCATCAACATGAATCTTGTCATTGATGTAAATGTAAATAGGCTTTAACATTGTGACTCAGTTTCCTTGTTAGAAGGAAAGACATCATCCATAGATAAGCTTTCTTACTCGACTATTTCTGAACAGTATTAATGCTTTGAAACCTTTTATGATTTTAAAGATACTACAAAACTAAAATGTATTAATGTATATCTATTTTAGTTCTTCAGAAGCTATTGACTTAGCAGTAAATGCCCATTTTGCTTTTATTGCTTTTTGTACTAGAATACATAGTTTTCACTTGTGAATCTTAAAGCTGTTCATCTTAGACCTATATTTGTCCAGGCACACAAGCTAAAATATTGGTTTTCACTTTTTTTAATTCATTATATACATTTACAGTAATGGTGAGCTGTAAGTATAGATTATATATAAATTGAAGCTGTTTGAAGATAAAATGAAAATTGATGCATTGTAGATTTTTATACTTTGAAATTTGGTCAGCCTAATTCATTAAGGATGGGGTTTTTTTCCCTCTGTTGTATTAAGGATGAATGATGGACCACTTTTTACTTGATCTTCAATAAGAAGTACTGGTTTTTTATCAGATTTTAGTGCTTTGCTATATATTTTATGAATGCTAGGTTATTTCTGAGATAGCAGGCTAATAATCTTAGCAACAGTTCATTTGTATCTGTAAGTTATTTCTATATCTGTGATAAAAAGGGAATATGCTAGCACAAAAATACTGTATTATTGCAATTGTAAGACATCTAAGATTCATTACTGTGTTTGTGTAATAACAGAAATGCAATGGAGCTAATTTGTTTTGTCTTTCAATGTTAAGATAAATTTTCTGCATGAATCTTGTTTATATTTTTGAACTTAATATCTTTTTTGCTTGAGTGATGCTGAGCCAAGTAAAATTGTCGTCAGTATCTTCTTTCATTAATCAAACTCCATTCTCGGACTTTCTAAAAAGAGACCACTCCATCATAATTAGTAGTAATCTACTGTAGTGTGATTAGTAACAATCTAATGTGGTGTAGAATGACAGAGAATGTGTTTGGAATGAGAGTGATCTGACCTGTATGCCCACAATCCTCGGTTCCCTCCTCATATAGCCTGAGCTTAACCAGAACCCACTCACATGCCAGGCTTCCTTCCCCTGGAACCCTGGGAAAGACTGGAAAGGAGGGGTATAGGCCACTTGCTGTATACTGTCTGTGTGTGATGTGGAAGCAATGAAGGGCCAGTGGAAGGACTTTGAAGGACTGGAGAAATGGAGATGCAGCTGTATAACCCGTTGTTAGGCTGTAGAACTGGCTCCATTTGTCAGTTTTGCTTCAGATGCATGTTTCTCCTGTAATTTCAAACTTCTGCATGGAACAGTATGTGTTCAGTTTGTTTTAAACACCTTTATAATTCAAAAAGGATAACTAGAATTGGTTAGTCTATTGGTTGATGATATTTTGGCTAAAAAAATTTTGTTTTTGCTTTCTGTTCTTACAGGGATTAAAATGTTTGGGAACAAGCAATAGAAATACGTGTCTTGCTGAAAAGAAGTGATATGGCAAACGCAAATAGAGCAATGAAGCAGAGACATTCTAGTAAAAAGTATACTATTAATTCAAATCAGAGTGGAGCTGATAGTGTGAAAAAAAGAAAACGGGTAGAATGTGCTTGAACAGTGGTTTATATTTTTTTAATTCTCTGCCATGAACTCATAATTGCAGAACAAATTAAAATTCCATTGAACTTGACTGTTAGAAGGAAGAAGTGAAGGATTAAAGGGAGATTGTCCATCCCATAATAATATAGTTTATATAAAAAAGGCTAGAGTGTATATGCTGTGTTTATGAAAAATAATCCACATAACACTGCAGAACATATTCAAGAATACTTTGAAAAAGGACATTTTATTGTTACCAGGATTAAGTGTAATCCTTAGAAAGGATTTTTAGCTGAGTGCTTGTTGTCAGTATTGCAAAGAGCCATAACACTGAAGGGAAAACAGGAATATTACATACCTCTCACTGGAAACAACTCTTTGCTCACAGTTCCAAGTGCCTTTGCAACAGCAGTCTACCCTAAAATGACCTTGTCTTTGCTCTTTATTTCTTTATTTGAACTGCTTTGTTATTTCCAAGTCCTTCCACTTTTTATGGCTGCTTTTGGAAACCTTGTGTACTCAAGCTATGCAGCTTTGTCAAATCCAGGTATGTATATCATATCCACAAATTTACTTTTAAATGGAAAAGGCTGAGGTCTCAAGGCTGTGGAAATCGGTTCTAGCCTGCTGTGGTGAGCTGCCCTTCAAGAAGTTACTTCTCACATTTCTTCTGTTAGCAGCAAACGAACACATAACTGGAGATCTGGCCCTGTGGTCAAGTATTTGTGTAATGCAGTTTTGGATTTCTAAAATAATGTTAGTGTCGCATCTCTGCTCACTGTGTGAGTATTTTTTATCAGAGGATGCCGAGGGCAGGCATGTCCTGTGCTAGTTGTGGCTTACAAAACAAGTGTGTATGTTTGAGAAGGTGGGCACAGCTGGAATGCCTCGGTGACCTTGTCCATCCTGTGCACAGGAAGCAATTTCAAGGTGAACTTTCCAGACTTCCTTTCAAGTAAAACTAGCTAGTCCTCTACAAATAAGTGTAATACACACGTGGCATGGACACTTAGAATAATGTATTGCCTGTTTTGTAATCCTTGATTTCTGTGGGGTTGTTCAGACACTCAGAGCCATTTAGACCCTCTGGTTCTTTTTAGGTAAAGACTCAGTATGTGCAAGATGAGTAATTAGTCATTCAGAGTTGTTTTCTTACTACTACAAAGTAGTATATACCTTTAGTATATACTCTTCGTATACTTTTCACAGAGGAAGAGATTCCTCTATAGGAGGTTGCTTTAAAATGAATTATTATGAAAATTTTGATTACCTTGGTTGATTTCTCTGTTTCCTTTCCCCCTGTGTTTTAGTAAGGGGAGAAAACCCAAAGAACTCACATGATGAATATGTCCTTAGAGGCAAAAATGTTAACCTTCAGTGTATCAGCCTGTGGTTTTGTGCTGCTGCAGTTTTGAGAGAGTTATACAAGCTAACCTGTTGATGAAAGAAGATAATTAATGATGTTTCATTTTGTGTTTTATAATCATTAATTTTCACTTAGGTCTTTAAACAATTAATGAACAAAGTCAGTCCTAGTGTCCCTGAAACACTAAAATTATTTGGAAAGTTTAGTCTGTGTAGCACAACAAACTCTATTAATAAACTATTATAGGTATTCATGAGATCATGCTTTTTGTAGAATATATTCATTATTTTATTTTACTCTCTGCCAACCGGCTTTCATGGATTATAAAGCTGGAAGCTTAAATATAGTCCAGACCATTAAAATGGTGTTGCATTCGATTATAATGGCTATAATTGCCTTAATTATGTAAATGAAGGGGCCTTGCCAATCTTACAATCCATTAAAGGCTTTAGAAGTATGTCACAGTAGTTGTATTGAAATAAATAACCAAAGAGATGCAGATGATATGCTGAGTATCTGGATCAGCATTGTCTTTCTGTTAATGCAGTGTAAAATAAACTAACAGGATGCTGCTATGTTTGCATCTTCATTACTGATGTAATGGTAATTTTTTTTTTACTGATACTATTTTTATACCATTGATATGCAGTAATATTTAAAAGTCTTTCATTGCTGATCAATAGGAGATAACAATAAGAGAAAATCCTCTTCTTTTTTTTTTTTTTTTTAAATCAGGTAATTATTTTTGACTAGTTTATTTACCCCTCCTTACTTTTGGCGAGTAAAACATTTAGTGCTGATTTTGTAACCTGATTCTGACTTATTTTTTCCTGTAATTATATCAGAACTTATTGGAAGTTATTTGAGATCCTTAGGAAGCTCAGGAATGGACTCATGATGGTACAGTAATGTCCTGAAGGAGTGTTGGATCTGTGAGATTCACTGAGTTGTCTTCAAGTAGGAGGTAAACCCAGTGGTATTTAAAGAACATTTGATACCCTTTTTGCAACCGGTTCTCAGTAACATTAATTGAATCTTTAGTATTTCAGTTTCCTATTTACTTTACTACTTCAACTGTGCTATCTGTGCTCCATCTTAAATAGCTGCAGTATCGCTTTTCTGAAGTGACTGTTCTAATAGCTGCTAGAATTTTGATATTTTGTTTAAAATATCAAAGTCCTTTAGAAGACAGGGATTAAAAAGTCTGGTTTTGGCAGCTATTGCTAATGTTTCTATAGTTGCTACACAAAAATTGACAGAAATAAACAGCATCAATATCCTGGCGATGTGGTTGCCCTTTCTAAATTTTTTTTTTTTTAACAAGCGTGTTGGGTCTCATTTATTCTTTGAAGCTGACCTCTGTCATAGTAACTAATTTCTACTTGAGCTAACTTTAAGCAAATATTCCAATAATACATTATGCAAGGAAAAAATTTTACTTGGTATCAGCATGTCCCTACGTGGTTACACCATGTCTTCTTTCTTTCAATAGTTAAAATATAATCAGTTAATTTCAATAGTTAAAATATAATTACACATAAAAGTACAAGTTTTCTCTAAGAAAAACCTTTCTCACTTCTCTTGAGCATACAGACAGGACAATACTGATTTACTGTTTCACTTTTACTCTTTTTGTATAAATATTTTAACGCTCTTTCACAATTGAAAACCTAATTCTTTTGGTTGGTGTAATGTTTTGAGGCACTACTGGAATGGTTTAATGTGCCTAGTGTGTATTCACTGATGCTCTGAAAATGTCTGTGTTTTAAAAGTATGATGACACCTAAGCCATGTTCACATCATCTGATTATCCTACTCATTTCAAGCTGTGATAATTTCTAAAAGTTTGAAATGATGATACAATGCTAAAAAGAGATGTTACAGTTTCATCCTCTCCAGGACAATCCTTACATACTTCGGACTGTCTTTGAAAATACATTTTCCTTTTTCTTAAAAAAAAAAAAAATACTTACTTTCTATGCAAAATTGTTATTTTACAACTCTTGCTAGCTTTGAGTCTTCATGTAAGTTACTATAGTTTTACTCAGATTCCTGGTAAGGAAATTTAAACAAATATGCGCTAGTGTCAGCAAGATCTAAATCTATTTCAGGTGATACGTTTTTATATCTTGACTGCTTTTACTGCCAAGAAGGCAGATTTTATATTTGTAAATAAAAAGATTTTTTTGTATTGTTGATGAACATTATGAAAAAATATATTAATGAAATTATTAAATCCTACATGCCTTAAATTATAATAATTACCCAACAGTGTTGCATTTTATCTGCATCAAAAAATACAATATTTAATTTTATTTTTTCTTGATATCTTAATTTTATATCCCAGATGCAGACTACTTTACATGTCAGAAATCTGCTAAATAAAACATTTAAGTCTTCATGGAAAATGAAAAACCCAACTTCTACCCTGAAGGCACCATGATCCATGAAATTAGCTGTGGCATCTGTTTTAACTGTTGTTCTTACTGATACTGCAAGATCAAGTGCTACAGCCACCTTGCATGCAGGCATCAGCAATTGTTCAGTTGTGTCAAATTGTAAGCTTTGGCTCATTAGCATGGTGGCACCTTTATAATAGAGTGAATGCTAAATAAAAAGCATTTGGCTTTAAAACATAACACCCCCTAAAATTAAATGACTTTGAAAAACAAGTTTGTATTGTGATTTGCTGGTACTGAAATATGTTTTTGTAGGAAGAAAAAAACAAACAAATATCTGCTAAGAGTAGAAGGCAAGTCATAAGAAATCCTGGATTGATAGATCTTTAATGATAATTCTTGTCAAAACTATTTGCATTATTTATGCTCTTTAAATAGAAGTTTATTATAAATTCCTGAGAATAGTAGTAGAGCATGAAACATTTAAAAAGAGATTTGTAAAGCCAGCTTTGAAGGAAACTAAGTAACTTAAGATGGCTTTGTTCTGTTTGGTCTCTTCAGCAGAGTTGTCTTCTTTTCCAAGATTGGGTGTAGATGAAAATTTTAAGCAGGTTTGTAACACAGTTTACTATGTCTCATAGGAATCTGATTTTTTGGGTGTAGTTTTTCTTTTAATGTCAGTATTTGAAGTTGATTACCCTCTGTAGTATTTCTGTCTACGCAGTTTAAGAGGATTAAAAGATACTTCTGAGATAGATGCCACTAATAAGCTGTTATTATTTAGTTACCTTCTTTCTAAAGGTTTAGCTTCAGAAGAGGAATACCAAAAGAGTGTGTGGTTTTAACAAAGCAAACAGAGTACTGCTGCAGCTCAGAAAAAACAAAGAAGATAGTATTACTTTTTCTGTGTTGTATTTCACCCTGTTTGAATCTGTCAAAGAGGTAAAAACCCACAGTTTATACAAGTATATCCAAGTCAGTTGGGATGTTTCTGACAGTTTAATTAGTCATCGGATCATAACTAGACTTTGTAGAAAATAGGATACAAAAAATTAGGAAAGCAAGTTTAAAAGAAAATTACTACAGATTGGACTAATTTAGGAAGCATTGTCCACCAGCTCTAAAGACTACTGGTAGGTAGTTTAAAAGTATTTTTTCTGAGTCAAAAGCTGAAAATAGCCAACAGAATGAAGTGTGTCAAGGCTAAAGGATGCAGAGAGTTGTCAGAGATGAGCATTTGTGACAATTCACTACCTAGAAAAAGAAAGCTAAAGATCAATTCAGTTATTCACAAGATTATTGTGTACATGTGTTTATTTCTTGACATCTCTAGAATTTCATTCTTTAGAGTTAAAGTTAGATTTTGTAACGCAAGCATTGTTTTACCGTGTCTGTAGTTCATCCAGATAGTCATGTAATTGTGAGTGAGAGCTCTCACTGTATGTAAGAGTTAGCAACCTGGACCTGTTACAGCAAGCACCTTTGTAATGTTTGTTTGTGGGCAACATGAATCTTGTCATGTAAGATGCAGTGGTCACGTTTACCTGTAGAACCAGACTGTCTTGATATCCTTAACATACAGCATGTGAGGTTCTCAGAATTTCATTGATGTGAGTGATGTATGGGGCTGATTTCTTTAGCTTGTTGAAAAAGGTTCTCAGGCAGGCATTTAGCATGCAATATTGAGTAAAAATAGTAATTCAGCTTTCTAGCTGAAGTATATCCCCTTTCTGGAGAGCATCCTAATTTTCTTGTGTGGAAGAACTATATATTGCTACTTTCTTTGTCCTTTCTGTAGGTCACTTTGTACTGTTTTGCACATACTATGTAACACTTCATTCTGCAAGTAATTAAGTCTAAGGTATTAGTCTTTGTAAGTTAGGGGGTAGGATAGAGTGAATGATAAGCATTGTTACTCATTTATCTTAAGTTGTTTAATTTGCTATTTTAGTTTGTTGATATTATTTGAAGTTACTTCAGTCTTCCACATAAAGATTTGTAATAAGTGATACTCAGTGCCATAAACATATTTCCTTTTTTTTTTCTTTTTTAATTTAAGCTATTTCTAAATTCCTCCAATGTGTTGGGAGATGTTTAAAATCAGTTGTGTTGTGTAACAACAGACTTTGATATGACCGGGATGTCAGGCTTCTGATTTGCTCCATTTCTCTTTTCAAAACCAGAAACAAGTACAGAAATAAGCTTGACGGCGTGGTGTGTGGAGGTGGAAAACTTCATTTAGCGTAAAAGGAGACAGGAATACCTTTTTTCCTCAAAATAACCTGTGCAACTAACACAGAGAATCTGAACAAAGATCCAGTAATTGAAGAATTAAACTGTTCCATCTCTTGAGTTGATCTTTGTTGAGATGTTTGAAATTATCAGTAAAATACTTTTGCTACCAAACTTTCACCAGGCTACACACCAGTATTACAGAATCACAGACTCACCTTATGGTTGAGATTGGAAGTGACCTCTGGAGGTCATCTTGTCCAACCCCCCTGCTCATGCAGAGAACATGAGAACAGGTTGCTCAGAACCATGTCCAGAAAACTTTTGAATATCTCAGAGGATGGAGCCTCTCTGAACAACCTGTACAAGTGCTCAGTCACTCTCAAAATGAAAAAACGTTTCCTCATGTTCAGCAGAAACCTCCTGTGTTTCACTTTGTGGCCACTGCTTCTTGCCCTGTCACTGGGAACCACTGAAAAAAGCCTGGTTCCATTTTTATGTCCTCCCTCCAGGTATTTATATACATTGATAAGATCCTCTTGAATTTTCTTCTCCAGGGAAAGTGATCCAAATGCTTTCAACATTTCATCATGTGAGATTTTGTTGATTCACAAAATGTAAAACAAAAAGTGCACATTTTAATTAGCTAACCAAAGTTGTCTCACTATCATAATAGAATCTCAGGACTGATTTTGTCATATTCAGTGACAATTAATGAGACAATTTGGTTAGCTGTGAAGACCTGTGAAAGAGAAAAAGCTTCAAAAAGTGGTCTGAGAACTATAGCATATATATCTATACTTAACAAACACTAAACTTAGTTCATTGTGCTTCTGTGTGCAAATGAGTATATTTCTTCTTTAGCCAAAATACAGAGAAAGAAATACAATCTGATCTGACATTTTTGAGGAACAAGTTGAGAAATGTGTAGCTTAGCATATAGCATAAAATGTAGTCATGAAAATGTGATTTTTAACCCCAAATATATTTATCACAAAAAATACTTTGTAATTTCGAAGTGATGATGTAAATCCATAAATTTCCTACAAAACTTTACACAATTTACAGTGATTCTAGATTTATATGTTAGCTTATGTCAGAGTTCCTATTTAAGAGAAATGTCTTCAAAAAATATTGTGTGCTTACATGCACACACAGTGCAAAAGTCTATAATGCTTCACATATATATATATGTATATATATATACACACACTATATGTATGAGGCACCTAGAACACTGAAATTATTCTGTGAAATTGAGCACTGTGATTTTTTTTTGAGGGTAACATAGTCATATACAAGATAGACAGAAAAGTACAATCAGTAGTAGTAGCCTAGAAACCGAACATATTTTCCAGAACATGAACTCATAAAAAGTCTTGCAAATCATAAAGCCTGCATCTGCTTCAGGCCCAGTGATGTAACGTTCAATTTAATCCGACATAAGCTTTTTAATAGGGTAATGATTTATTCTTGACATTTGGACAAAAGACACAAGGAGCCTTGGAAGTAATTTTTAAATTCCTAGCTATATATATATTTATATCTAGAAGAAAGTTGAGGATAAGTGTAAGGATAAAATTATACTGGATTTCATTACCAAAGAGGTCATCAAATAATTGCACAATCTACTATTCCTTTTTTCTGTTACTCTGCCTCTAAGCAAGATTTCTTCAGACTGGAAGAATGTTTCTTTTGCAGTTTAGGGCTTTCATAATGGAAATAGAAATGCATTTATCCATTAAGAAGGCATTTGCACATTTGCAAAGAGACTGATGGTGTTGGCATACATTTGTTAAGCACTAAGCCAGTCCATGTGTGCAGATCACCTGCACTGCATATACAGTGAGTTTGGTGTATCCCGGAGGCTTGCAGTTTAATGACTTCAGAATTGTATACCCTTCTGGGAGAGCTGAATATGAAATGGTGTGATCAGAGCTTCTGATCTTGTTCTCATATAATCGGAAATTCTTTTTTACTTTCAGGGTTTTGGGGTAGATAAAAACCGGCATTCTTAAAAAATTGAAATATGGGAACCTCTTTCCTATATTGTTGAGCAGTTTGTTTCAGTGTACCACATGGACATGGATCATTATGTTATATAAAAGTGAATATAAAATCCTTATCAAGCATTATAAATGCTCATCAGTGTTATTCTGAACAATGAAAAATTCCTTTTGCAGTGGAAGCCAAACAGTAACTGTAAAAAACAAAGTGTATCTGCCTATTGTGATCTTCATAGATGACCTATTTTTTGCTATCAGTGTCTCAGTGTTAGACTGCATTATTTAATTTTTTTAAAATTTTGAATTTCTTAACCTGTGACATATCAAGCCATACAAAAAAGGGATATTTTCCTGAAGACTATTTCCTTTCTTCTTTCAATACTGTAAGAGAAAAAGTTTATATGCGGACTCAGAAATTACACATAACAGTATTCATTTTCTTTGTAGTGATTGCATAAATGTCATTCAATTAATTTAGATTAAAATGTTCAGCATCTTACCTTTCTGTAAAAATGTTTTACATTTTAGTATTTTCAAAAAAAGAATAAATACTGTTTTGGTCCAGAAAAAAAAAAAAATCAGTTAAACAGTATGAAAGATATGAAATGATGAAAGGTGTTCTGTTACGGAAACATGTGCTGACTGACAAATAACTTCTTTTCACAGAAAAATTTTCAAGACCAAAGTGATTAAATGGGACACCTGGATTATGTGCTGTACAAGTAAATATAAATAAGGTGTGGCTCATTAGCTCTTGACACTTCAAAATGTGAGGAAGTAAGGAAAGAAGCGACCTAGAAAGGGAAAAGGGTAAAAAAAGAAAATGTGAATAGCAAGGAGATGATGATTCTATATTATGCCTTAAGCTTGGGAGTTTTGTGCAGAGTTTTGTGCCCACCAGGGCACAAAAGGCTATATAAGGCTTGGCTGCCTTATAGGTAGAAGAGAGGAGAAGACCTCATTATTTTTTTATGTTTACATTGAACTATATGTTTCTGTCTTCTGCTGAATAGGTGACCTGGTTTTTGTTTTGTTTTGGAGAGTTTCTCTGTGTGTGTAGAAAATGAGAAACAAATCAAATCTAGATACCTTATGTACCTAGTTGACTACCTTTCAGAAAGATTTTGGAGAGTTTGTGTAAATTGCTCCCCTGTGAGACATTATCACTGCCTGTATCCTCAGGAAGTTTCTTGTAATTATCATCACTGCTGAGTGACTGAGTAATCAGAGGAGCTGTTGCCTACATCTTCTTCACAGGTGATTGATGTCAGTGTCTTTTGAAAATGTCAGGGTTTCTGTTTCCTTGTTTATTAATTCCTTCTAAGATGCTTACCTAACTCTCAGGCATTTTTGGACTTAAAGAAGTGGCTAGACGTTCAGTACTCATTTATTTTGTTTTGGTAAGCTGTTTGTTTACATCGGATATTTTACACAGCAGTTTCATGGTGGTAGCAGGTGTGGTTTTGACTTCTATGGACCAGGTGCTGTACATTGGTATTATTTGGACGCAGCTCCCTCATGCTGACTAATACTGAAAGAAACAGTATTGCTAAGTAACACTGGACACAAGTTTAAATTGGGAGAGGGACTGGCTGGAGAGCTGCCCTGCAAGAGAGGCATCTGAGGGTGCTGGTGGGCAGCAGCTCAGTGTGAGTCAGCAGCGTGTCGAGGCAGCCCAGGAGGCAAACCCCATCCTGGGGAGCATCAAGAATGGCACAACCAGCCAGTCAGCAGAGGTGACTGTGCCACTACATTCAGCCTTGGGGTGGCCTCTCCTGGAGTGTTGCGTGTGGGTCTGGGCCCCACAGTTCAAGAGGGATGTGAAGGTCCTTGGCTGCATCCAGAGGAAGAAAACAAACCTAGTGACAGGATGGAAGGAATTTGTGTAAAAAATAGACATAATTTCACATTATAAATATTTCTTACTGCTCTTACTAGGATGTCTTCAAAACCATTATCAGCAGACATTTGGTTATTTTTTAAAATAATTAAAATATTGGTTTTGTTTTGAAGTCTCAGCTACTGATGCATTATTTTCAGATTCTTGCTCATGTCACAGTCACTGTTCCGGACTGCTTGCAAAATCTGTGGAAGTGTAAACACAGTGATGCCATTATTATGGCCAATAGTTTTGAAGTCTCAGATGCGGTAGTGAAGAGGTTCACAGTTGATGACATTTGGCAGTTCTTTTCAGCTGTAGGCAGTGGTGCTGATAATCAGCACATCCAGTTAGTTCAAATACCTTTCATGGCTTATGATTAACAAGTAAAACTATAACTGAATAGATTACTGCCTGGCATCTCTAATTGCCCATACTCTTTTTGTCTTGACAGGTTCTTAATCACCATATGGAGAAACAATATACATTCTAATTATATCAATTTTGTCTAAAATAGAATACATTGTCTTGAATAGATTTTTTTTCAAAAAATGTCATCTTTTTTTAAACAAAAAGGTTATATATTTTCTTTTCTTTTACATGTTGTAAAACTTACAATATGTAATTTTTCGTTGTGAAAAATGTCAACAGAATTGTTTAAAAAACCATCACTGTGTTGATCAGTGTGAGAATTCCCTTCCTCTTCGAAAAACCAAGTAGCTGGTCTGGACAGCACCAAAGGGGGCTGTCTAGTGACAGCACCAAAGTACTGGCTGTACTGAAATCAGCAAGATGACTACTGATTTCAATATGATAAGTATTTTAGGATAGCTTTTTTTGTTTTGCATACGTATGGTGCTGATTTGTGCCTACTGTAAGCAGTTCCTTTCAAAAACTTCTGTGCTTGCAAAGTAGCCATGCAGATAGACTGCATGCAGGGAGACAGCAGTCTCATGCAAAAAAACTGCAGCTGGAAAAGAAGCATTTCCTGAAACCTGTCATGACTAGTATATTTCTTCTTATACTAAACATGACATGATCTCTATATCTGGGCCACAAATTTGGGGGTGAAGGAATACAGTAGAGCACATAAGGGTATATTCCCACTTAAAATAATGTATCTCATTGCTTTGCTCCTTGACTTTGTCCTTCGTTATCCACACTGTTAGTTCAGTGGCAGATTCTCTGCTGAGGTAAAGTAGCTGTTCCCTTTTCAGACGTACTTCTGGGAATAGTTTTCTCCATGGAATTCTTCCTGCAGAGTGTATGAATAAAAAAACAACAGATTTATAGTCCTTTAACTTGCAAATAAATGGTATTCTATCAGACATTGTACCCTCCAATATTTTCACACATTCACATACCTCACCAGTGCATACTTCTTATATCCTTATTACTTATTTATAAAACAGCACTGAACAAGTTTCCTCTTCCTCTCCAGAAATAGTAATTTTAAAGTAGGATCACTGTTGGTAATACAGGATTTTTGGATTTAAAAGATGTATAAGGAATAACCACATTAAAAATTACCAAGGCTAAATAAATTTATATTGCCATGAATATTCATATACATCTCATAAAAATTCCCTGATCTGCATAAGACATTAATGAACAATCCATTTGGTGTTCAGTGCAGAGACTAGCTAATCATAATTGCACTTTGCTAACATATTTCATAAATGCATTTGTAAACATTTTGGATGTTGGTACCCTAATCATATCTTTTTTAACTCATTACTTTCTGCATTTCTCCTTCAACTTTTGATTAGTGAATTTGTGTGGAGACACAGCTGCAGATCTGCAGATTACGTTTACTTAAGTAGTGTTCTCATTTCATTGAGGTGGTGATACAGTGTAGTAGAGTTTGCATCCCACTGCATATGGTTCAGGTGCCAGGGAAATTAGGTCCTACTGTTAAATTGCTGTATAATGGATTAACTGTCATAGGTTTCTTCAGTAGTAGAGAAAGAGCTTGTCTACCTCTGTTGGCCTCATTTTAGGGAAGACACAAATAGGTAGTTAGATTGAAGTGATTCTACCCTCTCAGTCCTCACTGAAAGGTCTAAAGGCAACTGTGCTCTTCAGTGAACAATTTAAGGTGATTAAGAGCGATTTTAGTGATTAAACATTCAAGAAGAAAACACAGGCAAATGGTTAGGGTAAGTACAAAGTGGTTTAAAGCATCAAATCACAATCTAAATACAAAAAGAAGAAAATTACTGCAATGCAACCTTGGATCTGTTAGACTTAATTGGGATCCGATAGGATGTACAATTCCTTTATGCAGAACAGAGTGTAGTTAATTTCTACAATCTAATGGTAAAATTGATGGGGAGATAGACAACAGGTTATCAAAGGCATGCAGTGCCTTCGGAAAGCTTCATAAAAGAGTTTGGCGAAATAAACACTTGAAGAAAAGTACAAAGATCAGTGTTTACAGAGCCGTAGTGCTGTCTACTCTCTTATACAGATCTGAATCATGGGTCGTCTACCACCACCACCTGCTTCCATCAACGCTGTCTCCATACAATCCTAAACATGCACTGGTCAGATTATGTGACTAATACATTTGTTCTAGAACAAGCAGCAGTCACAAGTACTGAGGCCATGTTGCTGAGAACACAGCTGCGCTGGGCAGGGCACATCTCAAGGATGAAAGACCACCGCCTCCCTAAGATCTTGCTTTATGGTGAACTTGCCACCTGCTGCCGCATGAGAGGAGCCCCAAAGAGAAGATACAAGGACTCCCTGAAACAACATCTCAGCCTTGGCCATATTGATCACCATAACTGGTCTACTCCGACCTCCAATCAGGAGATCTGGAGACACACCATCTATAACGCTGCTGATGCCTTTGAGAACACAAGCAGGATCACTCTTGAGGAGAAGAGACAGCGCAGAAAGATTCGTGCCTTGCAGAATATACCACCTAAGGAGTCTTTCTGTTGTGCCTTTTGCAACCGGACGTGCCGATCTTGTATTGGCCTTTTTAGCCACCAACGTGCTTGCAACAAACGTGGGTAGAGCCCTTCTCAAATCTTCGTTCAGGAAGCCCGGCCATGATGATGATCATTTCTACTAATTGGTAATTCTTGAGCACAGTGTTCAATTCTACTGTCCTTCCCTGCCAGAGAAAAAGTGCAAACCAGTAGACAGTCATAGTGAGGCACAATGATAATTTTCTCTCACAATAGAAAGAAGGGTCTATCAGTCCCTTCCAGGTTCTGTGTGCATAGTTGCCTGATATGGTAGACTTTCAAAGTCTCTTATCAGTACTGAACATTTCTGATTTCAGAAATATCTATTTTAAAAGACTGAAATAATATATACATATTTTTAAGTTTTCTTTGTAAAGAGCGTTGTCCAGGAATCCTTTATCTTTGTCTTCTGTGATTCGAAGGTTTGTATGTCAAATGCAGTAAGTCTTTGCAGGACTCTGTCAGTCATGACCTTGAAGGAAAGAATGTCCAGACTTTGTATCAGAGCCATGTAGTGCTTTCAGGAATCCTTAAAACTGAGTTCAGAAAATGACAGCACTTTTGAGATATGGCTATCTGGAAAGCTTTCACTGCTAAGAGTGGAGTATCTCTTTGCTATCTTTTTTTTCCCTATCTTCATTACTATGCAATGTACAGATTAATAACATAATTTTCATCCTCAGAAATTAATAGTTCGGAGCATGATGAGAAATAACCAACACTAAAGTTAGCAGCACTTAGCAAAGGAAGACATATATGTATATTGACTATCCTCCAGAAAATAAATTACCAAATTCCACAACAGGTCTGTGGTACTTCTGGCAGACTAAAGAATTAGTATTGTCTTACTTATTTGCAATGCTTTTGTAATTTCATATATTTTAAGTTGAAGATAGAGTATCTTGACGCATAATTCTGTATGTTGTAGTTACTACTATTTTTCCTGCACTCAGAGATCATTGTTATATTTAAATGTGAAGTCTTAAAAACTGTTAGGACACAAAAAGATGAGATTTATTTTATGAAAATGTAATTTAATTGAAATAGTTTTGAATTTTATGAAACATTAATCATGAGTGGAATGTGAGTATGGAACATTAATTTGAAGCAGTAAGAATAAGCAGCTGCAGTTCGCTGATACGGTATCTGCAGCATTTGTATTAATTATCTCATAACATCGACTAAGTGAAGTAGAAAATTCATTATGTTTAGTTAAATAGTAAGGAAATCAGAATGCTTTTATTTGTTAATTTCAAGGTATCTTCCAAAAATCACTGACCCTAGAGGTAACAGATGGCTAATAAACATCAGCTTATAAAAATAGAAATATACATATGAAAATTTTCAGTTTACAGCCTTTCAAAAAAAGAAAAAAAAAAAAAACAACGAAAAAACCCAAACCAAACTCTTCTAACTGTACATATGGGACTGTAAAAAGATGACTGAAATGACTGTCTCATCCTTTAGCTACAAGTTTGAAGGGATTTTTGTCCTTTTGTCAAGTGTATTGGGTTTTGCTACTACATTTCATTTTGCTATATGTTACTCGTCCCATTTGTATCAGATGATGCAGAGCTAGAAATGCTGTCCTATATTGCAGGAACTGTAAGGTCACTTGCATACAATTCTGAGACATTTAGAGTTAGCCAAATGGGTACTAGCCCTTATTCTGCAGCCATTAATTTTCAGTTCAAGCAATATGAATTCCTCAGGGCTAAATTCATAAACCTAGGCAGACTGGCAACCTTCCAGGGTACTGATGCTGAGTAGGTATGCTTGTCATAATGTTCCAGTTTACTATAGTAGATACTGTCTTTAAAGGCAGCACTGAATTCTAATGGTAGTATTAGGGTTACTGTACTTTGAGAAGTACTTTCAAATGCAGATGCTGGAATTGTAGTTAATCAGTGTATCTCAGGTGTTTAACATTTACTGTGCAGCCATACGGTAGTGCATGAATGGTAGGTAACACACTGAAAGGTATTGGACTGCATAAGCATCAGCTGTGCACTGCTCTAAATAATCCTGCTCACAGCTCATTCAGAATTGCTGCTATAACCAGGTTTCTGGATGTCTAGCAATCCTGTACAGATGGGTGCAATCTTCAAGTTACAGCATGAGGAAATGCTCTTGTACTTTTTGGGGAGAACAGTATAGAGTTACAACATAGGTGATAGTAGTATATTGTTCCTTTCTAAACTGGGTAGTCTTTAATACAGTGAGGAACCTTAATGTGAATTGCATGATGGTCACAAGGCATGAATGACTGGACACTGTCCTGAACAACCTGATGTAATTAGACCTACTTTTAGCAGAGAGTAAGACTGAACAACTTCTGGAGTTCCCTTTCAGCATAAATTCTTCTGTGATTCTGTGGTCATATGCAGTGATTCCAATATGTAGAAAGTTTGAAGGGTAAGAAGTCTTGCTTTAGCACACGCTGATTGCTGAGTTACCCATCTCACATAATGCTAGTCCTGAAATATGTTCTGCATGTCTTTACAGCTTTCAGTAATGCTATTTTTACGTCATTAATTAGCTTGAGTTGAAAGGCACTGAAATAACACAGACTGATACAGAATTTTCAAATGTTTTACTTTCAATCAGTAAATTATATTCAAATGCCAACACAAATCATAACATTCACTGTATGTGAAAACAGATTGAACAGTTGGTTCCATCTAACATTTAAATAATATTTATCATAAAGATATTTCTCGATTAAGTACCTATAAGTTTTCAGATGCCTTCATTTTTTTCATAGTCATAGATGTTGGTTTTAGAAGACAGTCTCATTGTTCGAAATGACAGGAGACCCCAGTAACCTTTGAGCTACTGACTTCATACTACCTTGTACTAATTCTTTTAGTGGCTACTAGAATTGATTGTAATAGGAGGATTGCCTTGCATTGTCATTATACAAAAACAGAAGTGCTTCTAGGCAGATTCCTGACTGGATTCATGTGATTTAATATGCATTTTTTGATTACTGTCTAACCTTCTACAACCTTTACTGTCTGTCTTTCGCCATTAAAAATTCATCTCCCAGTCTATCAGGTGAAATCATAGTCTGAATAGATCTGTATTATCTCATCTTGACCTATTTTAAATCAGTACAGACCAATTTGTGCAATAATTTCAGTACCATGTACCTTCACTGGGATGAAAAGTCCCTAAACATATTCTAGAATTTATCAACCCATTCATTAATATAATTTTTCCTCATATAACATAACCCTGAGCAAGCATGTTTCAATGGCAAATAGCATCCTAGTGAACGGATTGGTAGGTTGATCATCTCTGCTACGGAATATGAAGTTTATTCACATAAATCCACACAAGTTAAAGTGGAGTGCTGAGGCAGGTACTGTACTGAGGTGTGATACAGATTTAGAAACAAAGCCAAATGTATGCATTGTCAGTAAATATACCTGACAATTTTTGTGTCTTAAAGACTTTACTTAAGCGTAACTTAACATTCTGCAGCCCAGCTTCTCTGAAAAACAGTTGTGTTTGTGATAATGTGTGGATACTTTTCTCTGCTTCTTACGACTTCTGACGACTTTCTACTTTATATCCATTACAAAATGTTCTGAATGTTCTTGGAAAGTCATACAGAACTTATTGGTAAGTTTCTGTGCGAGAGGAAATTAAATTGTTTATTTCACTATTTTATAGGCTATTTTGCTGCTTTCCTTTTTACATGTCAAAACGGGAACAAAAATCTGAAGTGTAATAAGTGCTTTTAGAAGAAAAAAATTTATATATTTGAAGTTATTCAACATTCAGAGTCCTATCTTTTGCATGTGGAAGTTGTTAAAAAGGATTTTTTAACTTTTTAATAACTCACATTGTAAGACTTCAGTTTTTCTGTGTATATATGGCTGACTTGATACATGGAACTTTAAGTGGGATTCTTTCTCTACTCTTAGGCCCTCAGTTTATGCAGAATGTACAGATATTACCTTAGAAGTTTTGGCCACAGTATGGAAATATGACTTTATTCTGAAACAAAAAAGAAGAGAAAATTCCATAGTAACATCATTATTATCATCATTATTATTATTATGTTAAGAAGTAATATGGAATCTGTATACTATTTGCTATAGAAGTACTCAAATAGCTGATAGTAAATAAAGTTCATATTTAAGCATCACCATTTTTTGTTCTTTGAATTACCAAAAAAAATCTGTTATTTTCCAGAAATTATGGTCATATATGTTCATGGGCAGTGATATATGTGGCAAAAACCAATGCACTTTTTAGCATTACTTCTGTATATGTGGCATTCTTTTTTTTGCTGGACTGAATGTGTGAGCATTTAGTGTATACTCACATTTTGTGTGGGCGGAAGTATCTTTTGTTAGCAAAAAATTGTCTGTCCGTAGTGACTTGGGTACAATGAAGTCATTGCTGACTATCCACTAACTGTTTAGTTTTTTCATAAATTAATTTACTAACTAAAAACCTATGAACAGAAAGGAGTAGATTTCTTATGGTCAGTGCTGCTTCTTAAATAAGACAGTAACATTTATCACATCTATTCTTTTGATAACTATTAAATGATCTGAACTTTTTATATTTTGATTTATTGTCTATTCTTTCTTTTCTGATATTAAATTTAGATGCTTCCTACCTTTTAAAGTTTGAGCAGAGAATACTTCAATTTCCAAATAATTTTCAAATCATTTCAGACATGAATTTTATTACCTGCTATATAGTTCACAGAAACTGTAAGATGTTTTATAAAATAAATAACCTTATGCTAGGCTGATGCACAGTGTCACACCATTGTGCTCTGATCAATCGACTGCTGTACAAGCTCAGTTCAAGGTATGGGTGAGAGAAGGAAGAGGTGGGGGCAGCAGGCTGCAGTGGGAGCAGGATCTTAGCCCACATAGCTCATCTCACAGTTTCTGTGGAGAAGTCTCTGCTACTCCCTTGCAAGAGATAAGGTAGGGAACCAGAAGTAGTGCCAGTGACAACCACTCTCATGAAACAGTAATTTATGTGTAGCTGAGACAGGGCTAGGAATGAGAAAAGAAAGCTGCTACGTCCTATCTCACACCTACTTCTTCCAGTGGCTGCGTATTATCCAGCCACTGTGTTAGCCCCTTCCTTTTCCAGGGCAAGAAGCACAGGAATTTAAGAGAACAAGCAAAAAGCACAGGATTTTGTTAGGAAGGGAAAGTAAGAAAAGAAGAGTTTATTCAAATAAAGTCTCAAAGAAGTGAATCCTCACAATGTCTCATCTAACCTTGCTTAACATTAAAACTGACAGGCCAGTCACCACCTCCCCGAAGTTCTTGTTCTACTTCCCAGACTTACTTTCCACCAATTTTTTTCATTCATCACTGTAAATATTTTCTTCCTGGAAATAGATTTTTTTTTTTAAATTGGACTTTTTGCAAGATAGTCAGGCAAGAAAACTCTGTAGCCGATTGGTAGAGAAATATAAATATGTTAGACCATATTTATTATTCAGTGTCTATTTGAAGTTTACACTATGTATATAAGCTCTTAAAGCAAAATTTCCCCCTGGACTATACCTGAGTATGGTACTTGCCCTGTAAACTAGAAATTTTTCTGTTTTCATTGAGAATGACTGCTTGATGTGCCTCTTACCCTTGTGGGATGGTGAGTAGCCTGATCAGATTGATCCAGATAAAAAAACATTGAAGATCGAATCCGGGTTAAAACAAGCAATATTCATAATGTATTAAGTTATGGTAGCACCTATCCTTATGAATAAATTTGAACCATACCTATAAAGCACAATTGTACAAAAAGCTCTTAAAAATAACATTGATCTTGCGTTGTTCTAGAATTTGCTTTTATATATTCATGCAAATCATACAAAAACACTTTAATGGAAATTTGTAAAATATGCCTTCTAGCATATAATAATAGAGTTATATGCAGTTTTGCAATTTGCTGTTCATGCTTATGACAGCTATAGATCTGCTTCCAGATTATTTTCCTAATGTAATAACATGCAAAAAAAGTTAATAGAAAATTTCTTAACATGGAAACAGGTTCATACAAGTTGAGCTGTTCTATGTACTGTGTTAATACTAGTTAAATTTATTTGGAATATCCTTGAAATACTAATCATAGTATATTTAGGAATACAGTATTTGAAGCAGTAAATATATTAAATGTTTGCCCTGACCTGAAAAAATATGTAATTTTAGAGCTTTTAAAATTCATTTGAATATATACTTTTAATAAAGAAAATGTTATGCAAACTTAAAGTTGAGAAGTTGACTTTCAAGATGCCACATGAATTGCTGCTTATATAAAATACATTGTAAGCAACACTGCATGTAAAGAAGTAGTTTATGTGATGGTTCATTTCTGTCAAGCTTTTACATACATGTCTGTGTTGTGATAGGTTCTACTACGTGATGTAGCTTTAGGAACCCTCAAAAGAATTCGGTCTTTTCCTTTGAGAAAATTTCTCTGTCAAGTCATTAGTCTTCTGCTTCTCGGTATTACCAGATGAGACAAGTGGTGCAGCTTTCCTGCCACTGTCATGGCTTAAACAGTCCAGGCACCTTTTACCTAATAGCTGAGGAAACGGGAGCTTTTGACCCAGAGCTGCTCAAATGCTCTTCTCAAACTATTGAAAAAGCTGTGCTACTTTGAGGATCTATTTACCGCTTCTAATATGTTCTTGTATGCTTGTATGTTTCCTGCTTTGTCATTTTCCAGTATAAAATGTCATGTTCTAATTAGGTCTGATGTTATTTGATACATTCTGATTTACTTGTCAGAATAATACTGGCTTTTTGTTGCAGTAATCAGAATATAAAAACTGAGTTATCTTCATCTGATAGTTTTATGTTTCAAACAATATAATGTAACAGAATATTTAGAGAGGACCATGTGTAAGTGTATCTGTGTTCTGTGTCATACTGTACATGACAGTGGCTAGTACTATATGCCGAAACAGCAAACTCTAGTTTATTCTTATACCAAATAGCCAAAGAATGTACTGTCTCCTCTTCTTAGTACTTTATTTTTATACCTTCATGAGTTTAGAAGATTATTAGCTTTGGTGTGTCTATTTCACTGCTTCTCCAGAAAGGAGGAATTCATACATTCCCTCCATTTTGCAGCTACCATATGCATCTTTCTGTTAATGTTATTCAGAAGTTTTTAATTGTAGCTGACACTTTCTCATGCTCTCCCTTATATTATATGTATACACACACACACATTTCTGAATATGTATGTATGTGTGTCTGTAAACAATGAGTTTATACGCTGGCATCAGAGGTTAATCAGATTAGCACTGCGTATAGAGAGTTTAGAAGTAGATGGAGATAGTCAGGTCAGTCCACCACATTAATGTAGCTGTGTTATTTCTGGGACCTGTGGTGATATTAAACAGTATTGTACAGGGTAGATAAATCAAAGTGGTTAGATGGCAGGTCAGGTACCCCTAATGATTGTGCTGTGCTCCATATCCTTGGATTCAATTCTAAAAGTCTTTCTCTTAAACTAAAGAAGGGTAATTAAAAAAGGGAACAGTATTATTCTATTTCACCTTGTAGTGGGTTGACCCTGGCTGGATGCCAGGCACCCACCAAAGCCACTTCATCACTGCCCTATACAAGTGGATGGGGGAGAGAAAATGCAATGAAAAGTTCATGGGTTGAGATAAGGACCGGGAGAGATCACTCATCAAATAACATCACAGGGAAAACAAAATCAGTTTAGGGACATTATTGAATTTATTAGTAACAAAATCAGAGCAGGATAATGAGAATAAAAATAAATCTTAAAAACACCTTACCCTACCCTCTCTCCTTCTCGACCTCTGCCTCCTCCCCTGCAGTGGTGCAGGGAGATGGGGAATGGGGGTTGTGGACAGTTCATCACAGGTTGTTTCTGCCTCTTTCCCCTGCTCGGCTGTGGGGTCCCTCCCATAGGATTGAGTCCTCCCCAACATGATTCCATCCCACAGGCAACAGTTCTCCACAAACTGCTGCAATGTGGATCACTTTTTCACAGGGTACAGTCCTTCAGGCACAGCCTGCTCCAGTGTGAGTCCCCCTCAGGATCACAAGTTCTACCAGGAAAACTGCTCCAGCCTGGGCTCCTCTCTCCATGGGTCTGCAGGTCCCTGCCAGGAACCTGGGCCAGCACAGGTTTCCTATGGGTTCACAGCCTACTTTCAGGCATCCACCTGCTCCGGCGTGGGGCTCCTCCATGGGCTGCAGGTGGATCTCTGCTCCTCCATGGTTCTTCATGGGCTGCAGGGGACAGCCTGCTTCACCATGGTCTGCACCATCTCTGTAACCTGGAGCATCTCCTCCCCCTCCTTCACTACTGACCTTGGTGTCTGCAGAGCTGTTCCTTTCACATGTTCCTTTCGCTCCACTCTTCTCTGTCCGCAATTACATCTGCATAGTAACTTTTTTTTAACTTCTTAAATACATTATCATTCCTGATGGGCTCAGCCTTCGCCAGTGGCAGGTCCATTCTGGACCTGGCTTGCAGGGGGTCTGTCAGACATGGGGGAAGCCTGGAGCCCCCTGCTACCAAAACCTGACCACACAAACCCTGTAATTACACACCTGTAATGGGAGGGGAAATTAAAGAGGAGTAAGATGACACAAGTTATAGCTGATTCTGATTCTTTGTGCTGACCTGTCAACTGATTGCAAGGGTTGGTAAAGGAGGGTGTCTTTGTGGCAACATAGAAATCCCACAAGTTTGAATTCCAAGATGTAGTCTTGGTTCAGGAGACCATTTTTATCTGATTCTTGTCATACAACATTTTTTTGAGTACACATGCCTCTTTATCGTACATTTTTCTCAGTTCCCTATCAAATTATCAGAAAAAAATTGTTCCATTACACAAGAGAAAAGCACAAATACAAGTTTTATAAAAATATCAGTTCACAGTATATGCAAATATATGTATAAATTGTGCCTAAGTCTTTCATGGATAGAATCAAAGTATCAAGAGAGACTTCAGCAACGACTAAATAATCAAATGCTTATGTGCTTGCAGTTGTACAGACATTGATAGTTGTTGGCATAATGACATTTCAATCTTACTCTAAAATACAAATAGGTGTTTCACAGTGTTGTTCAATTTAATGAAGTGCTGAAGGCTGTGTCAACAAATATATTGGATTGCTATATAATAAAGGAAAAGTAAGCTGAACTGGAGATCTATTTTCAAGAGTGTCACTGTGAATCTCTGCATACTTAGGTATGAACTCTGTTCAGACTGTACCTTAGTCAGTTACTGATAGACCTGTAGAGTGATCCCGATTTGGAAGTGATAACTGCTGACAGTGACCGTGGAAGGTATTTTGTTACCTTGGGATGGAGATATCTAGTACTCTTTCCATTCTTTTCATCCATTCTGCTCTTGTCATCTTCCAGATACTGTTACTTCTCTTGTCTTCTAGCTTTTCTCAAGCACATGACAAAATGGAATTCTGGGAGGGGTATCTTCTATTAGCAAGCAGCTGTACAGTTGCCAGTTTGCAGTTAGGTGCTCACGAATTTGGCTTGTGAAACTTCATTCAATCAACTAATATTCCAGCACACTCTTTAAGCACTTTTGCTGTCAACCCTATTTCCCCTTTTTATGCTTCAACATAGGGGGAAGCAAGTTGGGTGTTCCTGCGTTATATGCCTAAATTACATCTCTGACCTGTGTTGGTAGGAGTTTCATTAGTATTGCCTTAATGAACATGGAAATTAAATGCCAAAAGACTGTCATAGGTGTCCCTGACATACAGCCTCATCTACAGTAAGATGTGAAAATATCTGTGCTAGAACTGTTTATAGAAGTTTGCAGTAGTTTGCAAAGGAAGTTTTTAATTTCTAGGTGTATGTAGTTTCATAATTCCTTTATACATCAGGCATTTATTTCTGAGGATCTTAGTTGGGTTTTGAAGGCATACCTCAGTAATGCAAATGAATTTTATTAATTAAGAAATCTGTGGAACATATATGTTTGGATTATTTTGTGTTCTTTGGTTTTCGTGGAGGTTTTTTTCCCTTTTTTTTTTTATTTTTAGCATACTTTGAAAAGTTCTATTTAGCACCTTAGAGAAAAATATTAAACAGCTCTGTGTTTTGTTTTTCAGTGTGCAGTGACCTGGAATTCAGGGAAGTAGCAAACAGATTGAGAGACTGGTTTAAGGCACTTCATGAAAGTGGAATTCAGAATAAGAAGACTAGGATTGTTCAAAGGCCTGAAAGAACCAGTAAGAGATTTTTACTTGTCTTATTTAATGTTTTCTTTGATTCTTTTCTACTTTGATATTTCTGTTGCTAAGACTTGCCTTATTCTCACATGGTTTAAATAGGCATGTGTACCAAATCATAACTTCGGGCTTTTCTAAAGTTAATTTCTTACTTATGGCTTAGTACTAACAGATAATGTTCACTTTAAACTTCCAACATTATTTGGCAGGACAGCTGCCATTCAGAATGCTTTTATTTGTGAATGCTGTCATATTGAAAGAAAAAATACAAAGGAGCTGTAATACATTGTTGCTATGTGATGCCACTGTAGGTACTGGTAAAGAAAAACACACAGAAAAGGAGCTTGTAAATCAAAAGGAATTTTCAAGGATAAACTTGAAACTGGGAAAGACTCAGGAGTACTAATGAAATGGAAACAGTAAGGGTCATAATTTGTTTTTAACCCTCTCAAATACATAAATAGTTTCTTCTGTTGTGGAAAGCAGTAAAATTTTAAGATATAATTATCAAAGAACTTATTTAAAATAGCAGTTGAAGTGTGCATTAATAGTTTCAAGAGTGATGTTCTACTGTGAAGCAGAGTCAAATTAGATTTGTTAAACCATAAAACTGTACCTTTGGTTAATATGAAGAGCAAACTATGAATTCTTCCAGTGTATGTTTCACGGAACTTGACGACCACCAGCTTCTTACTTTACTTATTTTATTATTAGCTCTTTTGAGTATTTGAAATCTTTATTTTTTATTATTTTTCTTTGCTTTTGTTTGATTGCAATTTGTGGCATTACTTTTTCTTTTTTCAAGAAATCCATTAATTTAATTTAACAGGAAATATCATTTTATTGTGTGATTTGTTCATCTAAGTATGATGTAGTGCAAGCACAAAGTTCTTAAGCACAAAGTTCTTAGGCATCTTTTTTGACCTTTTTCCTTAAGCACACAGATGGTATTAATAAGACCTTCAATCTATACTTGAGACAGTCGACTGTATTATGATGTGTATGTGGATATAATATACTAATTTATTTTACCACTGGTTTGTTTGCAAATTTTTACTTTATAATAGCAATCAAGGACTGTATTTGGACTTAAGATCTAAGATTTTAATATGTGTGACTAATAGTGCAGGAGTCTCGTGAATTTTTGGATCTTGTCAATTTTGGAAACCTTAAGGGGGGTATCTGAAATTTAAGGCACAAGTTAGATTGGTTCCTATTCTATCATTTTTTTGAGAGATAGAATCTAGAGTTGATTTGGATGGCTAAGAATAATCTTTACAGGACTCTTTTTCATCAGCAGGTAAGAAGGTGCAATCTATGTGGAAAAATCTGTTTCCTGTGCGCTGCTGACTTTAAATTCCCTGTCAATATCATGATGTCAGAAATGTTCGACTTATGTTTGTATCATGGTACTAGAAATTGGAATGTTGTATGAAATATTAATTTATTGCTATCCTGATTCTAAATTAGATGGAAGTGTGATGATAGGGTTTGGCATGTTTATTTTATTTTTACTAAAACAAAGTAAATCAAATTCTCGAAAATGGTTACATATGAGACATTTGGTTTGTCCTATATTTTCTTCTTTTCTTTTTCTTTGCAAAATTAAAAACCCACAGTGCTTCACAAAAATATTTGAACTATATAGTAACTGTTTAGAGATCAGTGTTTTAGCACTGTGGGCAGTTACTCAAACTGCATATAGCTAATTGGGAAAAAATATTGCTTTCAGATATGAAAGATTCCATTTGTGCAATACTTACTTGATTTTATAGATAGCCAATATTTCCATGATTGTATTAATTTGAGGGGCTACTGCAGAAAGGCAGTCCATCTATAGACAGAAAGCAATGGAATTAATAGATGTTCAGTAATAGTTTTTTTCCTTTGCAGATTTTGGGATGCACAAATTATCTTAAAACTGGTTTCTTTAGTGCAACTATCTATTTTTTCTAGTATGTACATATCTGTACTTCAAAATTTCTAATTTGAGGCAGCACATCTTATGAGGAATTAATATCTCTGTGGTTTAGAGGGAAATGCTGTGTCACTATGTCCCTGTAAACGCATAAAGAAACAAGAAATAATGATAACCATTCAACACAGTAATGTCCTTTCTAATAATATGAGGCAGTTCTTAAAATTGTTCTTGAAGACTTAAGTTCTCAAGTAGTATCCCTCTAAGTCTCTCTCCAAAGTAATAGGAGATCAGAGACATTAGGCATATTGAAACACAAATATACCAGAGCTGTCCAGCCCCTGTTTTGAGGATATCAGAAAGCTACACCAACAAATAAATCTTGCAAAGAACTTACCATGTATAATGAATTTGTACTTAGCACATGAGGCTTAGTGGTCTGTACAGAACAGTAGCTATGACGAAAAAACCACCTGAACGCATCTTCCTCTTTCAGCGTCCTAATTATTCTAGCAAATCCCTGGAGTTGTTCGTTACCCTTGCGGAGTTAAATATCTGTTTTGGCATCTTTTTCCCCAGGCTATCCTTTATTCTTGTCATAAAGTTCCTTCCTCACTGAAAAACTACACTTAAACAAGCAATTTGTGACATCCTTTCTGCTTGTCTGTTTGTGTTTAGGATTTCTCGTATTTCAGTCTGGTGGCACTTGGAACAGGATTTATTAAAAGACTTGGGCACAGTCCTTCTGACGAAGGCAGATGTGGTGCAAGTGTGTAGTGCCTTGCTGGTGTTTTTCAGAGTTGTTTCAGCTATTAAATAGTCCACATTGATATATAAAATCATTCATATTACTTCTAAGCAAACCAAACGACAGTGTTGTTCTGCTGGAGCCATCAATATTTTGATAACAAGTTAAAAATGTAAGGTGCCTACATTGTTGTGTTTTTGAAAGAATAAGGTCATTTGGTTTTACTGACACTTTTTTTTCCCATAGCTGAATCTTATTAGTAATTCAGACTAGAATATTTAAAAAAAAAAAAAGGGTTTTGTTTCCAAAATCCCTTTTGTGTCTATTTGTGGTCAAATGGAATATATCTAGAAGTATCATTAACATAAATGCTATATAAAAGCTTAAATCTTTTTCTCACACCATTTGAGGTCTAAATAGATGACACAAAGGGGAAAGAGATACTTTACCCTCATACTGCAATAATAACCCCATTATTTTTCCCATATGGGTAGGAAAATATGGAGTTTAAAAATAAGTGACATTTTATATACCTATTTAAAGTCTATTAAAATACTGTTCTATTTCTATATTAATTTTGTGTGATAAAACATAAAATTAATGTATCATATGCAAAGCACAAAAATTACCATAGTCCTAAAAATATTTCTGCTAACAGACAGTCTATTTCTGAAGAATACTTGTGCACCTTGTCATGTTAGAAGATGAAAGACCAGAAGCCAAAGGTGAAAGAGAATCTTATGCCTTGGAAATAATATGATTATTTGGAGTCTAATACACTAATAATTTTGAAAATAACATAAAAATACAAGTAGTCTGAAAATAAAGTTACTTATAATTGGCTTGTCTAGAACTTGAATAGTGAGATATTATTACACTAAAATTGACAAATCTCCATACAAACTTGCAGAAGGAAAAGTCCAATTTTGTAAAGAAAGGTAAATAAAATAAACAACTTCAGATTTTTGCTTGGAGGTTTTTATTTCCTTCTGACTATCCTAAATTCTTTATCAATGAAGAGACAAACTGACATTATGCAGTGATAAATTACAATTCGCTGATCTTTGTTGCTGAAGCATATTCAGAAATTCTGAGGTACAGACAGAACTTCTAAGCAGATCAATAAAGTTTTTCTTACTCTTGTCAGTACTATTCCATATAGTCACTGTATATAAGAGCTAGAAAGAATTGTGTTTTTAAAGAGTGTTTTTGATATCTTCAAGATGCTGACTGCCTGGGAATTTGTCTAATTTCTGAGATTATCTCAGAAAATTTCACATAAGCTGTACTGCAAAGTTGTACAGGCTGGCAACCTGAACTATAATTCTAGTTTACTAGAAAGAAAAGGTTCTTCTAATGAATTTCTGCATGTATCAGGTTAGCTTATGCAAAGACATGCTTAATGCAAGAGTCTGGAAGAAGAAATCCAGCATAGAAGTAGTTCTGATCAAGGATTTTAATTAATTCGTCTCTACTTAAAATTCAGACTCTGAATGAACTAAATCAGTATTGTTGACTGAAGTTGGTTTTGACTCTTTGTTTTTTACAGAATTATTCTTATACACAATGAAGTATATGTAGATGTTTATTATAACATTTTATTTATTCCTCCTCAGATATCGTCTACTTTTCTTTAACAATCACAACTATTAATAAAATGATCAATTGGCTGTCCCAAATAATACATTTCATCTTAACTCTCAAGATATTAGGAAACTGATAGCCTCCAGCAATAGGATTCATCTTACTTCCCCTTCCCTCTCCCCCTCCATAAAATTCTTTAAAACACTTTCTCGAAAAGGAGAGACTTCAGGATGCAAACTGTTACAGGTGTTTAAAGAACATTCCAGCTGTGCTTTATTTCTTCCTCTTGTACATTTTGTTGTGAAATGAGGGTTGGTTTTCCTAGGTTTATCATAATACCTTTGGTACCTTCCCCTTATACCATGTTCCCCAGGGCCAGGAGCTGGTCTTCGATGATCCCTGTGGTCCCTTCCAGCTCAGGGGTGGATGATTTTGTGTCTTACCCTAACCCAGCTTTAGGCAGGTGACAGAAAGTGTTAAAGCTGTCTCCTTCTTGGGCTAGTGTGGAGCCAGATGAGACTCACCTGGATCAGTACTTTTGTAGTCAAGTATGACAGAAGGCATTCACATCTACTTAGTCTTCTTTATTTTAGTCTGTCCTGCTCGAGTCCGTCTTGATTACATTAGGAAGGAAGCTTGTAGTCGACCTGAACTGTGTAATGCTGTTAACTGAAGATTTTCTGCAAGCCCAAATATTACAAAAATCCATTACAATTGAAAACCTTCTTGCTGTTCAGCTTGCACACTGAACAGATAAAATCCATGGTCTAGATGGCAGTCAGGACTCTGGCAGAGTGCACATGTGTTTATTCACGTGTGATTTGTCAGTGTTTTTTATTGTTTCAGAGAGTGTACTGGTATTGGAAAGAATCAGACACTTTTAGGTGTATTGGATAAACAATTTCTACATAATGCAATGTGTGAGCCCTATGTATGTAAGTATACTGTTCTGGTTTCCACATGATGTCAAAATCTGTCTTCCTCAATGTACACAAGTATTTATTGCTTATAGCCTTAATAAGCAGGCAAACAATAGTTTTACCTTGGAAAGCATATTATATTTACTGAGAGTTGAAATTCTCCCCTAAGAAATAACCAGAAACAGGAGTGCTTCTGTTGGTACCTTTTGAACAAATGTTTTGAATGCCTAGTGTGTAAACCATGGAGGAGGGCTATATTTCTTAATAATTTTTCCCTTGGGATTGTTTTGGCCGAGGAAAAGAGCTTAAGCTGGTACTTCACATTTTTCTAGACAATGTTCAGAAATAGCTTCATAAAAGCTCATTTTATTATGGTATATGGAAATAGATTTTAAATAAGTAGTTAAAATTAGAGGAAGAGAAAATCTTCTTTCGTAATTTAGTCACCTGAGCAGCAGTTTTTGCTCTCCTCAGTATAATGTTCTGGTACTTCATCATCAAGAATAAATTGCTATCATTCAACATACTAATTCATACCACTTAGTTTCTGTTTAGTGTTTACTGTCACAACTGTGAAAAATGTCTAAAAACCAGCATTCTAGTTGGTGCTCAAAGTGATAATATACGTAATGTGTAATTTGGGCAACTAACTTGCTAGTACTAGGCCACGTGGTGATTTTTTGATTCTTAGTTCTGTATCACCTGACCCCTTCATGTGCCAAATCATGTTAGCAGATGTTAAACTCTAGGTATGTACCTGAGTGCTTTTCTGTCTCTTTTTCACAAGTATAACATTTTCCAGAGTGACAGATGTATTATTTTATCAATATTGTAAAAATGGAAGAAAGTCATTGCCAAGAGAAAATACTTCTGATAATCTTAATTTTGGACAGTTCCTTAAAGATTTATTTAAAATGAACCAAGAATTTTACTTTACCACAGTAATCTCTAAAAGACTTGATAATGTGCACACGGAACTGAGGGTGATAATCTTTTTGTGGTGTAGAAGTTCTGGAAGAGGTGGACTACTCAATTTTATTTCGAACAAAGCTTCTATCTCTGTCAACACCTGCCTGGCTTACCTCTGAAATACTTGAGACATTTTTATTTATTTCACCAAAACTAGTGTTTGACCTAGATTTCAGACATTTCTATACTGCAGTGACTGATGGTTGTGAAATAGTTTGGCTTGATAAAACAAGACAAATGAAAACTAAAAAGATATGTGATTTTTCACTATTTAAAACACTAAAATTGTGTATACCAGAGTATACATGAAAAAAAATAGTAAAACCTTTATGCCTGGGCTATAAAGGAAAATACAAACTACTTCAGAATTAAGCTCTGAAAAAAGAAACAAACTACTTTCAAGGTGAAGCATGATCAGTTTTAGAAATTATTATATCAAACAGTTATTTAGTAGAAAGCTAGACCCCATGACCCACAGTGCTTTTTCTCCAGCATGTGATGCTATTTAATAGGTAGGTTATGACAGCTTTAATAAATGTAAACTTTATTTTCCAGGCTTGGAAATAGCATAAAAAATTTCTTATATGAAATGTTATTGTTTAAACCAGGTTTATTAGTTCTGATGTACCAGTTATAATATATTCCTGTTTCTGGGAAGAGTATGTCGTGCATATCAG
The DNA here is from genome assembly GCF_003945725.1 of Corapipo altera. Lineage (NCBI taxonomy): Eukaryota > Metazoa > Chordata > Aves > Passeriformes > Pipridae > Corapipo > Corapipo altera. The sequence goes on from NW_020884876.1 coordinate 14,398,703, forward strand.
ACTTCAGACTCTATATTTAAATATTTAACTATAGTTATGTTGAACCTTAAGTGGATATATTGAAAATATTACAACATAGTGACATTTTTCTGGTGCTATCCTGTTGATATCAGAGATCTGTAATAAAATCATCTATCTTTTAGTGATATTGCTGATTCCAATACACATTTTTTAATTTCAAGCTCTGTCTTTAACTATGACAAATGTAATAGAGAAAAGGCTACTGGGACATTACTATTAGGCACACTTTTTAAAAAATCTAAAAGCTCTATAGAAAGAAGTGAGAAAAAAAAATGAGGAATAGGAACAGAGAATGAACTCAAGTCACAGGCTAATGCTAATTAAGGGAATCAAGAAAAAAATAGGGATAAAGTCTTATGCAGTTGTATAATATTGTTCCAACCTTAATTTAGTGATGCATACAACCTTTGAAATCTTCAGCGTTCTTTCACTAGTCGTCAGATTAATTTATTTCTTTTTAGAGTATGATTTGAAACTGACTGAGAAGTAAAATAAGCAGTTGTTTGGGTTTTTTCTGCTTTTCCTTAGTTTAATTTATTAAATACATAAAGCTGTCTTCTAGTGTCCTAAAACACAAAGTACTATATGATGTGAGCTTTGCCAGCTTGGACCACAAACACTAAAAACACTTTGTCCGAAACTTGAAAGTGATGCTTCTTTCAGTACATTTATACTCAAAATTCCAGGTGCAGACGTATTATCTACAATTACTTACTTTGGCCCACAAAATACACCTGAATACACCCTTAAAGTGGCTTTTATATATTCCCTTCCAGCTGGCATCTTGTTAATTAAAATCTGTCTCCTCATGGTTGCTCTTTTTCTGCCCCTTCTCTTACAGTTTGGTGAGCTGACCAGAGTGCTAAATTCAGAAAATTTTGTGAGCACCAGAATAATTTCTCCCGTCATGCAGGTACACAAAAGGCAGGATAGGTGACAGTGCATTTCATGTCAACCTCTTTCTGAATCCAAGGTCGTGAGGAGGATCTCTAGCTAAAAGCAGGACTAGGAGAGAAAGTGTTAAGAGGCCTTCAGGAACAGAACCTTATAGGTAAATAATGTTATACTGAATATTTAACCTTAAATAAAATGTTTTAAGATGGAGGAACCTTACAGAATTTTTTAGTCAGAAGCACCTGTTGAATAATTTTGATATAATTTACAGATAAAGTTGAATAACACATCTGGTATAATATCCTTATTCATTCTGTTGGGTGCTGTATCTTGTTGCTTTTCATAATCCACAGAAGTTTTGTCTTTACGTGTTAACAGGGGCTGGAGAGGAAGGAAGAGAGAGAGGTCATTGGTTGAACGCTTGGCTATGTTTTTAAATTGTGTTAAACTCATGAAAAATATTAAAAATATCAAATGACTGGCTTTTTTTTTGCTTTTTTTCTCTTCTTTCTCTCAAACAAAATTAATAATTAATGCAACAGGTCATAAGGGAACAAGGAAAAGTGAGATCACCCTGATGAAAAGTCATAGTTAGTTCAGGATTTCTGGGGAAGGGGGGTTTATGTGGTGATCCAACTTTAACAAGGAATTTTTGATGCTATCAGCTTTCTTCTTTTACTTTCTGGAATGATTGTTCTGACATAGTGTGGACATGTACATATGCAGATATATATGTAAAAGAAAATTTACTGATTTCTAAATACAATTCCTGGGTTATCCAAGTTGACCTGTTTTAGCAGTATAGAAGTGCTTTACAGATTTCTCTAATGTTGTCAAAACAACAGCAAAGGTAGACAGGCTTGATTTTTAACAGCAGTAGAAATTGGGAATTCCTGTGTCCAATTATCTTTTCCGTGGTCTCCTCAGAGATAGAAAGTACTCCAGGTAAACATAAAATACAACTTTCAAAGCATTGCTGAGGCTGACTATCATGTTACTTTTTCACAGATTTAAATGTATATTAATGGAACAAAAAAAACCCCCCATGAACTCCAACAAGTTTTCTGGAATTTATTCTCTTCTTAGTTCTATAAACTTTGCAAACCATTTAAGTTTCAGTCTTCTGGTTTATAATATCACCTAAATTCTTTAACAGAATTGTTTTCCAGGAAATCACTGTATATCATTTATTAGCGTACATAGTGTATATGCTATAGTTATGACATTTGACAAGAAAACTTGTATTTCTAAATGCTTTGAGACCAATGATGGGATTAATTTTTTTAGCAGGTTAATTTAATGACTTTTAAATTAAATCTGACATATAATTTATATATAGTATTTCAATAGCCTGCACTGTGTATGTACTGTATCTGTGTACCACCAGAGCTGTTCCCGTGATGCAGCATTCTTTTGGGATGGCTAAACTCGACAGCTACTCTATCTTTCTTAGTATATAATTTTTATTATTTTTGTTTTACCTCTTAGGGTTTGATACCAGCATTTTGCCAATTTGCAAAGACTCCCTTGGCTGGATGTTTAATAGGCTTGATACGAACTATGACCTGTTGTTGGACCAGTCGGAACTTGGAAGCATTTACCTTGACAAGAATGAGCCATGCACCAGGGCGTTCTTCAATTCTTGTGACACATACAAAGACAGTTTGATATCTAACAATGAGTGGTGCTACTGCTTCCAAAGACAGCAAGGTAAAAGATGAGAACAAGCTGCATATGCATATGACTGACCTTTTTGTTGGGCTTCATCTTTTTTTTAATGTATTAAGAAGATTACAGTAAACTACAAACTCTTAAATGCTGTACAATGAATTTGTGTTAAGGTTCTTGACCTATGGTGAATACCTAAAATGAAATTAAAAAATCACAAACAAACAAACAAAAAACCCCAACCCAAGCTAAATGGAAACGCTTGCTAAAAATTCAGGTATTCTAAATAATGTGCAACACAGCAGCACATGCTTCTACAACTATATTGTTCCTTGTCCCAACATCCAGTACATATGTAGAGGAGAGAGATCAAAATAAAGAACAAAATTACTTAAATTATTTCTTTCACAGTCTACTTTGCCTACATTATAAAATAAACTTTTTTTTATTGCTAATGTAGAGTATCTTAATGTTCTGTGGGCCTAATAAAATAGCTGAATGAACGTTATGGATAAAGTTATTTCCAGTCATTTGGACCTAAAAACAGTAGATTTTTATTACCTAGTTAAATATCTTGTTAATGTTCTGATGTGATTTGGTTATACAAATAAACATGACCTATAAGCGTTATTTCCTGAAGAGTATAAAAAATTTTAGACATAGGTGAGGCATCACATAAATTATGTGGTCAAACTAGTTATAATGTATCAAGGAATTTACTCATTAGATATTGTCTGAAATTGGTCAGAATTGCCCCTTCATTTTTCTTACTAACATGAGGGAGTTTTTTTTAAAGGATAAATAGCAACCAAGGTTTAAATTTCTTCTACCACTAGAGGAGATAAAACTGATTTGGTGGAAAGTTTGCAAAGGCAATTCAAACTTTTTGAAAATTTTAGTATCAGTTTTTAAATCTCACTTATGCCCTTAAAACTCTCATGATAAATTCCCATTAGCAATCAACATGATTCTAATTTCTGCGGAAATAAAGGTTTTTATCATGCCACATCTACCAGTTGTAAATCTATATAAAAATAAAACTGTACTTCTATAGATAAATACTGAATAGCAGATTTCTTTTTCTTGGTAAATTTCTAGTTATAAAGTTAACATTTAAATTTTCAAAACGCCTTGTTTGTTTCGTAGTAGAACAATAATTTTGGCTTTTATCTTATAAGCATGTATGTACTGCTAACAAAATTAGCAAATTAAAAATAACCTATCCCAGAAGTAAGGTAGTTCTTAAAGAACATAACATGGTTTGTTCAGTTGTCTTTAAAATAAAAAAAACTACCACCACAATAATTTCAGCTTAATATATAAACAACCTTACACTTTGGAGAGCAGCATAATTCTTTTCAGTTGCCAGAGGAAGTGCAGCACATAATATGTGGCCTAGTATGGTCCAAGGTTTTTCTGCCAATTTTGTATCATCTATGTACTACATAACCAGGGCATTAAGAAAACCCTTCCATAGATTAGTTTCAGGTAGTTTTGCATTCTATAGCCTATAAACTCATCTTGTCTAAAATATTTGCTCAGCATACAGCTAGAACCTGAGGATGGTATTGTAAAGACTGCTCTATATGCTACAGAATGTTATTAATGGTATGCCAGCTGAGCCGGCTTTCAGTGACACTGATTCTCCACATTGCAGAATCCAACATTATCAAGCTTTCCTTCCCTTTTTTACCAATTTCCTTGCTGTCTTGATAATGGTGTTGAGATAAGGCACTGATTTTAAACAGATTAGATAGCCTTTGATACTACAGTGTACGAACATATAGTAAAAAAGATGTGTCCTCAACATTGTAAATGTCGTGAAATGTCAATTTCAGCAATCCTTGCAGATTAGACATGCCCTTCATCCTTCCAAATTAGCACTGTCATCAAAATCTGTATTCTCCTTTTTAGGTGTAAGGAGAAAAAAAGAAGCTTATAATCTTATTTTTCATGTCTTATTATTAGCTCTCGCACAATGGTCTGAGTCCTAACTCCTGGTATTAGTAACCCACTGAATTCTTTATTCGTAGTTTGCAGTGTTGTGCTAAAACCTTGGAATATGTTCATGTTTGGTTATGTTTTACTTGATTGAACAATCTAAATAAGGCCTTTAACTAAGCCTTTGCTATTAATAGCAAAGTGATGGCAAAGTAGAGAAATTCAGTGGCTTCTTTCTGATGTTTATTAAAAGAAGTTGATATTAACAGAATGCTTTGAGCCATGCAGAGCAGCTCCCTGTATTCACTGAGCTTAGTAGCTGCTTTCTGGGCAGATAACGGTTTTACAGCAGTGTTCTTGATTAACAGTGTTCAAAAGTGAATACAAAACTTAGTCAACAATATGTATCAAAATGGGATAGCAATTTCATTGTGCTTTTTGAAAGCACATAGTATTGCTTAGGTCATTATCTGAGAAGCCCTCATGGTCTTTGATCTTAGCTTCATGATGCAAGGTGGTTGGGATCAGACAAGTACTTGCAACTCTTCTTCTTCATTCTTTCTTTCTGCTTGAGATATGCCATGATGCATTACACTACACTAGACGCATTACTGCACATTGCTCACAACTTCTAGTCAATATAAACAACTTCCTATGAAGTCAGATTCTTCTTGTGGAGAAGATGATCTTCTTATAGTAGCTGTCCCGCCTTGACAAATGCTTAAATACATACATCTCAGTGATGCTTATTGCATTTTCTGTTGTCTTATTCTGCTTTAAATGTAGTTTTCTATTTCTGAGATATATCCAAGAAACTACAATGCGTTTCTGCAATACTTTAAAATCTGCACTTTTCTGGTGCTCTTTGAAAGTCTTCCTGTGTGCTTTGGTTGCTATTTGCCCTCAAGTTTCAACAATTCATGTAAGTGCTTTAGTACCCGTCTCCAGAATTTGTTTTCTTAGTTGTTTGATGCTAATATGTCACTTTAGTGCTTGCCTAAATGCTGAGGCCTTTGCAATGTCAACCTTTTAATAGGTTGATTTTTTTTTCTGCCAGTAATTCATTATTATTGTAGCGTTCCTTTTTAGCATCACTGAATCAGAGTAGAAGAGTACCCAATTCTACTGGGAATACTTGTGCTTAGCACCTAAGTATTTCTTTACTGCAGGTCTCTGCATGAATCTATTAGTCCAGCACTTTTCTAGGCGGATTTTCTTACAGGCTCTCTGTCTGTCATGCCTAGAAGACATTATCATGACTAAAACCAGTCCATCTGACAGATGAATAATAATTATCATGATTCATATTTTTCGGTCTTCAAATTGCAAGGACTTCAAATATATTTATAGATAATTAAAAAGGAAGGTGTATCAAGATAAATGATGATCATAAATGAGATCCCCTGAAAGAATTCTTGAAGTCTAGTGTTGATGCTTCTGATCCCTAAAGTAAAAGCCTTGGATGTCCAAGAACAATTACAGTGCTTGACCACAAGCACAGGCAAGACAAAACAAGGCAGGCTAATCTGCAGTGGACCGTGTTCCAGAACCTAGGGGCTCTGCCAAATATTACCTTCTTGATATATGGAAAATCACTGGTTTTTATTTGAGTAAGATGGAGAATCTTGGAAAGCTGGAGGCTCACTGTGCAGGTAACAGCTCCTTCAGACATGTCTGTAAAAAATTAAAGACATTCTTTATAAAATCTACCAGTTTTACTCCAGTTGCTCTGTTAATGTGCCATTTTGGTAAACCAAAGCTTAGTTGTGCTATCCTGGAAGCACCTCTTGACACGACCGGATATTGATGTCTCAAGGGCCGGTATTAATAACATGGGATACTCTGGTGTGCATGACTACTTGTAGCACTAAAGAACTGTGGATGGCTGGTGTTACATGGTTCATGAATCACTCATAATAATGCAGTGATATTATCAGAAAGACAATTCCTACCGCATCTATGGAAGTAGATTAGGGATGAAGATAATTAGGTGCATTGTTTGTATTCAGGTTATCATAAAGACTGATGTCAGAATAACTGCTATTTCAAAGGAAGCCACCACACTGATCTTTGTAAAGGAATTTTTTCTTCTTGGCTCAGGACTGCCAGAAGTTGTCCTGCGACTCTTCTTTTTTATTGAAATAAGTTCAGAAATCTTAAAGAAAGCTTTTCAAACTTAGGAACTAACTGGAAAATAAAGAGGGAAGCACTATGATTTGGGGAGAGAAGAAAAAGAATTTGCTATAGACCAAAAGGAGATGGTTGAACTTCTAGCCTTCTCTTTGACAGTTTTTAGAAACAGAGTGATTTAGTATTGTTAAGAGTTTTTGCTGCTTTTATCCTGAGAAGCAAAGCTTAAATGTGAATCTTGAAGACCTGACTTCTGAGAAGAAAAGAGTTTTGGGTAAGTAACTTTCTCATGTTGCCATGTTACCTTTTGGTTAGTTGTATTCCTTTTTGTAATTATGTAAACAAAGATTTATAGCTGTAAATGGAAATTTTATTTTTCTTTAGGCATAGTTGATAATTTTTACTTTTCCACATGTTAGTGCTCATGTGTTTAGATCTGTGTTTCCAATTTAGGATTTTTTTCCATAGAACAAAATAAGTGTATTTTTCCTGTTTGACTAGTTCTTCTCCTTCAGTATATTTCCCATCTCTTTGGAGGATAGGATAGACTAGAGTAGACTAGACTAGATGGAAAAGGTTCTGTAACATAATCCGACTGTTAACCTAACACTGCCAAATCCACCCCAGTCTTAGAGCCTTCTAGCCTATTGATACTTGTGTATTAAATGACTGTCATTTATTAGATTAATGATTAATGGAAAATACCTTTGTTTTAAGAAATAATTGATCCTCAGAATGTTGTAGAATTAAAAGTTTTAACTCTTTAAATATCAGGAAACGCAGAAACCTTAGTTTTGAAAAGTAATGAACATCTCTGGCAAATAGCGATCATGATCATCATAAGAACACTTCTTACAACAAAAAAACCCCAAAACTTTATGTAGCCTCAGCAAATACTCAAAGACTATATTCTTAAAACCCAGTACCCACCCAGTGATGTGAAATCCCAGTGATTTTTCAAGAGCACACACAGAAAATTGGTTGGTTGTCTGGAAGGACAACTCCTGAAAATTAGTTTTGGCACTGAGACTCCTGTGAACAGTACTTTGAAAGTGGAACCTACTTTTAAAGTCTTCACTCTAAAAAGAATCATCATAGATTTAGTGTGAAAAACCTGGCCCACTAGAGTTGAGGCCACTGGAAATGTTTATAAGCTTCTTTAAATGTATTGGATATGTAAATGATATATAAAATGTAGAGCCAAGAGAAATTAACAACCTGCTGTCAGTAAGGGGTTATTATGGTCTTCTAGTTTTTATTTACTCTCTTAGAAAAGAACTCATGAATAGTACCAAATGCCAGCCAAGAGGCTCTGTGTTTACCAGGAATATATTTTTGATCCGCAGTTCATCTAGGCATTTGTCACCAGAGTGCCCTGCAGGGACTGGGTTGTGGTTGTACATGTGTTCTTCATCAGTAAGCTAGGCCAGCCTTACTCATCTTTAAACTAGCTCAGAAGGCTTTTTTCTGTTTGCATGGAAAAAAAGGGCGCCTACGTGGCAAAGATGTATTATAAATTGTCGGAGTCTGCCAAAATGTAAAATGTATTTAATATTCATGGAATATGAGATTTTGTCTGGGAACAGTATAAGCTAAAGACATATGTGAGTAAAATCAGTAATACTAGTGCTGATTCAGAATGGGAAATGCTGTTGTGCTAATGGTCCAATGTAGTACCCGATGTCAGTGTTCAGAGATTAATTAGTACTTTGTTGTCTTTGATTCTTTCATGTATTCAACAGTAAGGTATATACATTCACATCTTATTTTCTTCCCATTCATGGGGCATACTGTGATTTCCTTTTATGGACAGTAGAAAATTAAATTTTTCAGAACTGGATTAGGCTATAACTGAAGAATGGAAAACTGAATTTTAATACCTATTCTACCTCTTAGAGCCATCCGCATTTTGGCCAACATTTTTAAGTTGGTTTGCTGAACATGGGGCTTTGTATCTTTAAGATCCAGTCTTAAAGTGTTGCCATAGAACCACAGTCTTGCAGACTTCCAGTGAAGTAAAAAAAATATTTATTTTCTTAGTGTAGTATGTGAAATACAAAACTTGGACATGACTTCTAACAAGGCCAAAAGGGAAGAAATTGAAAGAGCCATCCTTTTTCTAAGCAGTACATGAAGCAAGCTTCATAGTGGCATTCTGATTTTTGTGGACTGATCAAATAACATATGATGGACTTTGGTCTAGCACTCCTTGATCCTCCAAGCTAGTGACTAATGCTCACTTAGAGAAGAGTTAACTGGGAGTGGTCTTCCGCACAAATCCATGGTGGTGTGCAGATTCATAATTCTGGAGCTGTAGCAAGGTGCAGTAATTCTTTCATTTCAGATGTGTATGTTTCTTAAGATCAGTAGTTAGAGTGACCTTAAAGTGTAGTAAACTGTGAAAACTTAGTCCTATGCTTTCTGTCCTAGGTACAGTGTAATCTGTTTAACATTTTTATGTCGTTTTAGACCCACCTTGCCAGACAGAACTCAGCAACATTCAGAAGCAGCAAGGAGGAAAGAAGCTCCTAGGTGAGCCATAGATCATTCTTTTGAAGGTTTTATTGCTTACATAAATAAGCCTAGTGAAACAGCAACATAAAATCAATATTAATCCAGCAAAGATAGACCGCAGTAAATTTCAGCTACAAAATTTATGAAATTTTTGAAAGCTATTAAACTTAGTTTTATTACCTTATCTACCAAAAGATCTTACATCTGTTTTATTACCCTGATAGAAGGTACATTTTCACAGTTATAGAGGGGACAGTCTAAGGCACTCCTGAATTAGTATCTCTGCTGATCCTTTAACTGTAATATTCTTTAAGTAATTGAAATCTGTGTTGTAAATCAGTTTATACTGTATCAATATTACTGAAGTGTAAAATCTTCCTTTTACCATTAGCCACTGTATAAAAGCTGCAATAAAAGGCTTGGCCCAAAGCAGCCAAAACTGTATTTCTGCTAAGGAAGATTTCTAAAAAGAACTATATACTTTCACATGAATGTTTTGTTTGTTGTGATCTCTGGTCCAAATGAAAACCAGTGGATTATTCAGCCTTAGGCAAGACACTGCCTCACAAAATAAGTCCCTCTTTTACGTATAAATACAAATTTAACATTGATTTTTTTTTTACGGTTGTTGGTGGTGTGTTACAATGCATTTGTCTTCTGTGGTGAAATAATTAAATATTACTATGTAATTAAGTGGTTTGTAAAATACATATTAAATACAATTAACTCCTTTTAGCAAATTGTTAGTCCAGGAAGCCTGGTCCTTACTATTCAGACCTCTTTGTACTCTGCAGATGATAGAACTTCCCATTCAGGAGTGGTTTCTACATTTGAGTCTTTTCCCCAGAATACAGTGAATATCTTGACCAAGGCATTCAGGAAGAAAGGAATATGTATCATAGGATCAACAAAAAATTTAAAGGAAGATTGCTCACTTTGTTTCTTGAAATTAATCCAAGACTGCTATGTGTTAATTTCCCTCCCACATTTGATATACTGAGTCACTTTCTGCTAACTGAATTTAGTAAAAGTAAACCAGTCAGTGTAGAGTCTGGAATGATGAAACAGCAAAAGGTAGTTGCTTTCCACTATAATTGTTATGTTGGCCAAGGGGCAGATTTTAATACACTTACTTACTACATATCTATGTGTCGCAGGGCAGTACATCCCCTTCTGTGATGAAGATGGATATTACAAACCAAGTCAGTGCCATGGAAGCATAGGGCAGTGCTGGTGTGTTGACAGATACGGTAATGAGGTAACAGGATCCAGAACAAATGGTGCAGCAGAATGTGGTAAGTTAAAAACCCTTTGTGGTATTTGATTTAGAGCTGTTATTCCCTTTGATTGCCAAGCAGGTTAAATTTCTTCAGTAAGAACAGATGTGGGACCCAACTACATGGATTTCGATGCAAAAAATATCAGTGCATAATTTGTTATTGTTATTACTTCATTATTTTTTGGAACTTCTGTCACTGGGGTCAGCTATTAATAGACCCCTTATACATGCTTGGCATAGTGTCTATAAACCCAGGAAATGTTAATTTTCTAGAGCAGAATTAGATAAGCTCCAGAATGTTCGATGGAATTCCTTTGGGTAATCAGCATGCTAGTGAATTCAATTTGACTTTCTTTTCAGTTCATATTTGAGGGAATTACCAAAAGTTTTTTAAAATCTTCCCTTATTTTTCCCTTCTGTACAGCACTGTGCAGCTTTTTCCAAGAATTCCCATGTCACCTTTATTTGCTGTTTATTTGATTAAAAGATTAAAAAAAGTATTTTTTTTATAGTCATATATGACTCTTTTTCACTTCTGCAACAAAAGAACATAGCCTGAAGCAGAAAGTAAATTGAACACAGTATTTGAAATACAAGCCTATTGTCCAACTGATCCAGGATCCTTTCTAGATAAATGGGCAGTTTGATAGATATGTAAGAACTGAATAGTAGTCAGTAGTCCTTACTGTCATCTGTAAGTTGGACTTAATTTTTTTAGTTGTTCCTAGCATTATTTATAGTTCTACAAATCTGTAAAATTTGTCTCCTTTTGTTAGCATTGAGAAATTCATTAACTTTTGAAATTGATTTCTTTTATTACAAAAAAATCTTCTTATTATTTGTATTTTATTTTTCTGTCACATGTTGTAGTTGTCTTGGAAGTAGATATTCTGGTGTGCCTTTTGTATGCTAATGTAAAATATACTGTAAATATGTAGTGTATCTTGTGAGCCTTTCGATAACTATCATACCTTTTTAGCTGTCGATTTAGAGACTTCAGGTGATTTTGCCTCTGGCGATTTCCATGAATGGGCAGATGATGAAGATGATGAAGATGAACTAATGAATGATGAAGATGAAATTGAAGATGATGATGAAGACGAAGGAGATGATGATGTTGATGATGACGATGATCATGATGGATATATTTGATGATATTAGGGGGTCCATGTATTGTACCTTTCTAAGTTTCACGAGATGACATTTCATAAAATCCCTTTGCTCTCCGTGATCAAAAGGGTACTAACAAATATGTATATTTTGTATGATTATTTCAAACATTGCAGCTGGAGTCATAGACTTTTTTGTTTAAATAAGAATAATTATATTATGTGCTTTTGAGTTTTTAAATGCCGTTGCGCTGAAGAAAACATATTGGAAATCTAGCCTGAAGACAAAAATGTTACGTGCTACTGAAAATATAAATGTGCAAAACACAATATAAAGACAACCATTCTCTTTAAAACTCTGGTGAAAAGATATTTACCCTTACTTGGAACTGTGCATGTCCTCTTCAGAACACATACCATAACTCAACTTCAGTTCTATCAGTGTTTTAGGCCTTGAAGTCTTTGCAGGTTGTCCATTTTATAAATCAGAAGTGTATTGCAGTAGAAAAACCTTGATGCACAAGTAGCATCTCACCAGCCTTTAATTAACCAAAGGTATGGAGAAAAATTATCAGGAGGGAAGACTAAAACAAAGTCCTCCTTTGAGTTTGCATTTGTAGTTACATTTCTATTAGGGGATGGCTAGATTACTGAAAGAATTTTTCAAAAGCAGTAGCATGGACAAGCACCAATTCTGTAATTCTAAAATTTTCTTGTCTTTTTTTTTTTTCTTTTCTTCATGTCAGGACAGTATAAGCTTTATCATTATTTACTCAAACATTGTTTCACCCTTTGTTGTTTCTCTGTATTTCCCTCTAATCAGATTAACATAAAATATTTACACGGGGAAAAAGATTTGCTTAAAATTGTATTACCTTTATACATGACTGTATTTCAGAGTATTGTCACTTGACCCAAGGTAGTTTTTAATAAATGTATAATGATGTTTTTTATTTTCTTAATTCAGGAAATAGTTTTGCTTTTTATCTTAATTCATGTCGTTTTCTGTTACTAGTGCAGAAACTTAGAGAACGTATTGTAAAGGTGCCTTGCAAAATAGAAATAGAGAGGTTTTAGCATGCATACCAGTATAGGATATTAGGCAATAGGTAAGCACACCCAATTACCAAATTAATACCAGTATAGGTACTGCTGCTGGAATGAAGAAAATGGATTATTTTAATTTTTTTCCTATTATTATGTAATTACCATGTGGACTAGATTATACTTATTGTGTAGAGTAGCACTTAAGATTTGACTGTAGAGAAAATTACTTTAATCACTGTATTTATGTTAGCATGTTAATTAATTGTGTAGACATTTCGGGACTCCATCATCTTAATTCATATCCTATCTGTTGGTTTTTGCCCACAATAAAATTTACATGACCTGTATAATGTGTTACTACAGGTTGTAGTTTGACAAATGGATCACTGGTTTCCCATTGTTTATTAAAAGGAAAATCGGTTTCTTATTTGAATTAATTTCTACACATTAAATGCTAAATCTAATGTTTATTCTGTGTAATATTGAAAAGTATAATACATTTTCTTTTCTACTGTTTCTGTATAGTTTGCAAAATAAAGACTGTTGTAACCAACCCACTATAGCCCATTATTTTGACTTTTTATGTAATCTGAAATTTTGAATCAACAAGAATTCCATGTTTCAGATACATTTTATCTATTAAAATGTGTATTTATTTGAATAAAACCATTTATTAATGTTTTATTTCCATTAAGAATATTTGACTAGGGCAAAACTCATAGCAAGCTTTCGTTTTTCTGTAATTTTCTTGTTTTTTCTATGGCTTTCTTATGTACTTTTATGACATTGTCTTCATTACACAGTAAAGAGAGATATTTCTTTTCAAACTCTGTCATAATTTGTGGGGCATAGTTGTATTATTTTCTTAAATAAAAATAGTTAAGAGTTTACAATTCTGATAGTGGGATTTTGTTAGAGAACAGTTTCTTAGCACTGAAATTAACTGATATAAAAATTGATTTTAAATAAAGAAGCTAAAGAAAAAGTGTTGTCATTATTGGCTGATACAGGAAATACTGTCCTGGAGGGGTTTTTTATGTAATAAATGGTCATTAGATGACAAACTAAAAATGCATTTCGTTAAAACTGGTGATATTAGGAGAATTAAAATGTGGAAAGAAAATTCATAATATCTTTAGTCTAATGGGATTGCAGTATAAAGATCTTTCTGAAAACAATTGTCATGCAGAAGAGCATGAAAGAAGTTTATATTCTTTCTTCCCTGAAAATTTCCCACTGAATTGGAAGAAGAGGGAATATGCATGCATTTCAGTCCCTGAGCATCAAAGCTATCTATCATAAATTCACAAGTAAGTTAAGATAGCTAAATTTACTAAAGAATGGGGACAATGGAGATTTGGGATAATTTTGGTCATTTTTGTGGTCCAAAACTAAAACAGCAACAATGAACACTTGAGTTATTGCTCAAGATTGACAGTGTAAGTCTTCCTTTGAAAAGATCCTTTCTTTTTTTAAAAAATAGGTAACTGTCTATGGATTAATACTATGGCATTGCTTATCTTTCATAATACCAGATGAAGTGGAAACCACTGAAGCATTAAAGAAATGCAGGAAATCAGGAACGGGTAGAACAAATAAAGGCAAAGGCTGGTAACATAAACTTACTAAATACCTAAACCATTCAGAAGCTTTTTCCTTTTTTCATTAAAGGCAAAAATTTGCACAGACATCTGTCCTCATGACTGCAGTCATGCAGAAAGCAGTAGGGAGTCCTTGACTATTTTTATATTGTCGCAGTCATTTGTTGCTTTTTTCTTGATCTTGTAGTTCTGCACATGTATTTATAGATATGCAAAGATAGTGGTATAAATTTGGAGATTTTCAGACAGAGTGATTAATCCTTGTGCTCTTCTAAGGATGTGTGGAATTATAATTCTCAGTTTCATTGAAAAGTAAGAATACCAACCTCAGTGCAAAAAATTATTTTATAGTCTTTGAAGGGAATATTTCAGGTCAAGCCACAGATATGCTTAGTTTAAAAGCAAATGAATTAGTGTCATTAGTTTGCTTATACAAAAAACTAGATTATTGTACAAGACTGAAGAAGATGGACAGACCCTACCAATAGTAGGAAGATTTTTACCTGTTTTGTGCACATGGACAAGAACTGGATTTCCTTTAATATTATTTTAAAAATCCAGTGCCCAGGTGGAATAACAAACGTTTTTCAGGACTGGATTAATTTTGTGCTTCATAGGAAATTAAAAAATATCTATATTTACAGATTCTTCATTAGAGCAGTGTATATATTTCTAATTACTAAAGCTTTTGATAATTGGATTTAAATAAAGCTGTGGCAGCACAATTTTATTTGAAATACAGTAATCCTTTTTACTGTTTTTCCACTAATCCAAATATATTAGTCGCAAATCATTGACAATTTCATTTCAGTTAGTGCAGTGGACATTAAGGTAGTTTGTCAACAACTTTCTCTGTGAAGAAAGAGATTGGAATTCACATGAGGAAGAAAATAATGTTTTGGAAGAATCTTTAACTTAACCAGTTACCACTGGGTGAGTAATTAAAATATCAAGTTTTAAAAATCTCAGCCCACTCCTGAAAGCAAGTACAATACTGGACATGCTAAATTGACAGAGTAACCCTTTGTTATGACTAGATTGCTGCTAGCACAGTGTCACTGTACTCGCTGTAGGGGGTGGGTGCACTTTGCTAATTTGTTAATTCATCCACTTAAATGGCAGTAGAAATTACTCTTTGAAGTCAAGGAACATAGCAAGAATGGGAAAAAGAGTTGCCTAGCCTAAAAGATGACATCTCTGCTTTTGTTGTGTTTCAGGTGCTAACTGAACCAAATCCTGAAAAAGAGACTTCTGCACTGTATCTGTCCTCTTGAAGGTGAGTTTTACAAGTGAAATATGTATGTCTATTTTTAAAGAAAATCTCCATATTTTAATGTTAGTAATAATGCAAGAAATTTTACATCTTTTCACCATCTTTCCATAAAACTCCGTAGAAAAAAATTGATTTAAACCTCAAACAGGGATATGTACAAAACTCATGCTTGTGCCTGTAACAATTTTTAACCAAGATGGTTGAAATTCATAACTTAAAATCAAGATGGACAGGGAGATTGCCAGTTCTCCCCCTCTACCAGTAACATTCACAGCTGCTTTCTATACTCTTGGAGTATTCTGCAGTCTGCTGAATTTAAAAAAAAAAAAGTATTAATACACATCCTTCCAGCTCTGGTCATCATATCATTATCCTGCTCATCAGGCAAATGCAGTTTTGAAAGAGCCAGTAGTACTGAGCACAAAGCACTGAAGATCTGCCCTGTAGGTCTTGCTATTGACATCAGATACCCATTTTTAGGAAGACTCAAATTCTTTTGCCTTGTCATAGTTTGTTTACTTCACAGACTTTAACATAGTGACATGTGTTGAGGTTAAGTTGTCTGCTGGACTTTGGTTTCTGTGAAGGAGGTTAGATATCTTTTTATGTAAATGTAATACTTCTGATTAATTTCCGTGTACCTGAGGGGCTTGGAGGGCACAAGAAGATTTATCAAGTTTGGGGTGTTAGAATAGAGTAGTGGTTATCAAAATACTTTGTTAATTTTGTTTGAAAGCTAGCAAAGGTAACTCAGCTTTTCTTCTCTTTCAAAAAACATCCAGCAATAACAATGTATAGGGAGAGTCCAATTTTGCAGTCGTAACGCCATGATTCTTTTTCCTTATTTCTTAGGAACAATGCAGTTCTTGAAAATGTACTGTAATTCAAAATTGGTTGGGTTTGAGCATTATGCAAAACTTCTTCCGTAATAAATTCCATTAATGCACATTAATTCTATTGTAATGCATTGATATTAAGGAATTGAAACATGCTTTAATTCAAAATCTGTTGGGTGAAGTTGTTTATTTGTTTGCTAATGTAAGCATTCATTATTAAAGGAAACAAAACCTTGAGATGATTTTACAGATACCATCAGTGTAAATCCAAGCCAAATGCCCCAAAGTAAAAAATTACTGTAAAAACCATGTTTGGTTCCTAGGAGGCATACATTTTAAAATTAAAGTTGAAATGGTTAAAACTGTCTTAAGAATTCTTATTGGTGTAACATCTGTGGCAACTGCCTGAGAAATACAGTTATATTTACAGGAAGTTTATATATTGATTTTGTGTTGGGAAGTTTTCATGTTTGTTTAGTGTGATGAAGATTTGTGCTAAGCTGATGTCTCTGGACTGTGTCGTTGTGATTAATTGTCACCAAATGGATGTCACAAGTTTCTAGGTTAGTGTAACTCAAATGAGAGTGTGCATAATGTGAAATGACACCATAACAGCACAAGATGATGGTACCAGTCTGTGTTTCTTCTTGTGCAAATGATCTTGTTTCCCTCAATTGCCCCATATGATTGGAAACATAGACTAGTTTCCAGTGAAGGAAGTCAAATGCTGAGTAGGACTACTGCCTTCAACAGTAATAGCTCTAGGATCTGTCACTAGAAATCTTGCCAGAATATAGGAAGGAGGCTTCTTTGAAGACACAGCAGCTTAAAATGCATGGTTTAGATGAGACTGATAACTTAATAATTTTGTAAGGAAGGTCTTGGTTTTAATTTATGCCTTGAAAATGTAGGTGAATATAACCTTTCCTCACATGAAGACAATTATTAATTAAAAATACTCAAAAAACAACCCAATGTAGTAATGCTGTAAGCAAGGCAAGTTAAAAGGAAAGAAAGGCAGAAAAAAAGTTAGGGTGTGGCAACACTGGGGCTGCATCTATGTATTTGAGTAGCTGACTGATCCTATCATTGAATAAAAAAGTATAAGGATTCTAAATTCATTATTCATGCTGCTCTTTGCCCTCATAATTTGACCACATGTTTTTATTAGGCTATATATAGCTATATTATAGCATATCATTCACATCAGAATGCTGAGTGCTGAGTTCAGTTCCCATAGTGGCATCGAGGCACAATGCATCTGTAGGAGTTGCACCATTGACCAGCCCAGAAGCTGAAGACATGTTACTGACACATTAAATAGTTCTTCAGAAGTAGCTTTATAGCAGATGTTTGTCCAGATGTAATCTAGTACATCCATTACAAATGCTTGCCTGACTCTGTCCAAGGAGTTGTCCAGTTGTTGTTTATATAAATGGTAATTTAGATTCTGATGTAAGAGTGGAGTAATGCCACTAATAGTTGTATATCCTGTCCACCAAGATAACTTGATTTTTATGTAGTAGCAATGGCATTACTATTTTATCTCTCTGCACAGTAACTTTCATTTGAATCAGTAATACTGGGAGAAAAAGCACTGCCATCTAAGTATATTTCCTGTATCAGTTTTGTAAAGACAGAAAATTTCAGTGCTGACACAAGATATGTCTTAAGGTCAAACAGGTAGTGAGTATTTACAATTCACTCCTATGATTCATAGATCTGACTTTCACTGCTAGCTGCCTGGTTAACCGTTGTCTGACCATACTTAGATTTCAATTATGAGAAAGTGAGTGAAAGAAGCTCGCTTTTTTTTTTACCCTTTCAAGTCTGTTACTATTAATAAGAGGTCGGTTTGTTTTAAATTCTCTCCCACTCCACTGCTTCTTGAACACCATTACATAACAATAGAGAGAAAGGGCCTAATAATCTTCAATTGCAGGAATAAAATTGCACAAAATTCCTATTATTTGATGCTATACACGTGTAGGTCTCTTTCTACATGCAGACAGGAACCTTGCTATACAGCCCCGATCTCCTTTGACACAACAGAGGGAATGTCATGAGCGGAGGAGGGTTTTGGAAGCCTCTTCTGCCAGGCACAGCTCATCTCTGTACTAGCTACCCTGCCCCTGTGCAGCTGATGTGGTTTTGCTGAGACCTGACTGCAAAGAGTTCAGCTGTACCACAGACTGAAGGGAAATTGCATGTGCCTGAGGGCTTTATGGTAGTGCTCTGCTAATGCTGAGTGTGATGGAAGAAAGGGAAAGATTTTTCTTTTTTTGCATAGCGAAGTTATACAACCTGGATAGTCCCACAACAGTGGCTTCTCTAAGCTCTGTACTTCATAAAAGACTTTTGCTCTTTCAGGTGTGTCAACTTTCCATTTCTCTTGGTTGGACTATAAGCCCAGAATAGCTAGGTGCTTTTCCCTACCATTTTATCTGTCTCAAAAAGAAATAAATATTGTGCTCATGAGGTTCATTTCTAATTTTAATTCTTAACTTCACTTTTAAAGTGTTCTTGGTCTAGCTATTGTTAAAGCAGTAAACTACCAAGGGGGAATTATGGAAAATAGTAATCTTGTGAGGGTGAGAAAGCCCCACACTGCTCTTCCTCCACCTTACTTTATCTAAAGGCTCTGTAAATTTTGTGATCTTTATCTGTGTCAGTCTGTAGCCAACATTTTATCCCATACATCTGGGATTATACCTGCTCAAACATCTGTGAGTTGCCAAAGCTACATTTTTCTCATGGGAAGAAATTCCAGTCACTCTCCCTCTTAAGACAGTGATTGCAATGCATAACTCTCAACATGTGTTTTATTTTTTTAAGTGTTTGTGTGTGTTAATATGCTGCAGGATCATTTCTTCCATTCCCTTGAGTTCTGTAGGACTAATTTCACATGCCACAAAAGATAATCATCAACTCAGTATAAAATACCAAAACATTGAACCAAAGGTACTGATATCCACTCTAGCTTTGCCTTTACCCTGTAGAAGACCATAATAGCTGTGATTTAGTAAAAGGCATTATGCCGGAGCAGTTCTATCTAGCAGAGCTACCTGGCAAAAACTAAGAAGTGAAACAAATGTAAATGATTAATTGTTAGAAAATAGCTACTGTTTCTATTTGTCCAGTACAATAACATGTTCTTCAGTGTATAGTCTATTTGTAGTGGTAATCTGAACCCTTCTCTCTGAATCTTACCAGACCAGGTACTGTTTTTAGGCAAGGTACTATCATTTCTCCCCTAAAATAAATTCAGAAGGTCAACACATGGATTATACACGCACAAAAAAACCCTCCAACAGCCGTTAATTACAACTGTAAGACTGACTTTTTTTTCCTCTTAATTCCTATTGTTGTGCTTCTAGACATTGCTCAGGTGTCTTGTTTCAAAAAGTGACTTCCAATCTTTTTTGAACTATGAAAGCATATAACAGATCTTGACTTTCCTTATTGAAGCTGTTGGAAAGAACCAAAACAGAACTTTTTTTACGCATCCTTCCTGTCCTACAACTCATCCTTCAAGTGGCATCTTCTTAGCAGGCTCATGAAGCAATCAGCACATGCTCTGAAGAATTGGTCTTGACTACAAAGAAAGCAGGTATGACTTTCAATATCTTCTTACTTTCAATATCTTCTTACTTTACTAAACTGTAATATTTTGTTCTCATTTTTAAATGTGAATTTAGTGGCAAGACTTTCATTGTGAGGAGGCTGATCATTGTCATTCTACTCTCTTTGGCAATTATCTATTGAAAATCATCACAGCTAATAGCTAATCGGCTGAAAAAATCAATTTTCCGTGCATCTGCATCTATTCTACACCTTCATTTTATCTATTTTGCCACTAAATAATTCTGCTCTTCTAAGAACTACTACAGCAGTGAGGAGGCTCCAAGGTTGCTTAACAGATCTCTTTCAGCAGAAGACCCTTCACATATGATTCAGGCAGCAGCAGATGGCCAGCTTCATACTCTCTGGAAATTAGCAGTTGACTCAGAAAAGTTCAAACTACTATTTTTACTCTTACACTACCTTTTCTTTGCTCTCACACTTGTTTCTCTGGCTTATTCCTTGAAAGAAGACTTATCTAGTGGAAATTTGTCAAGTACTTTGTAAAAGTCCAAATAATCAGGCCATATGTCTTGCCACTGTTGACATTCATTGTAAATTCTTCAAAGGGAAACTCAGTGGTAGGCAAGAGCTCCTGGAGGGCTTACTGCCCTTTCCTTTTACTCATTAAGTATAAGGATTGGGAAAGCCACATCTGGATCCTCAGGGAAAAGAATACTGCATGACCTAGTGGCTGGAATTGATATTCTGTGTAACAGAATTACACAGAATCACAGAATGGGTAAGGTTCGAAGGGACCACAGTGGATCACCTGGTCCAACCTCTCTGTTCAAGCAAGGTCATCCTAAAGCACATGGCACGGGATTGCATCTGGACAGTTACAGAAAATATCTGGTGAGGGAGGTTCCACGGTCTCTCTGGGCAGTCTGTTCCAATGCACGATCACCTACACAGTAAAGAAGCTTTTCCTCATATTCAGGTGAAACTTCCTGTGCTTTTGTTTCTGCCTCCCCTCCCCCTTCCCAAGGGCAAAATATATACGTACAAAACTGTATCTCATACTTACTTCAATTTAAAATTGCATTTTTCACCATCTGCCAGATCCCGTAATCAAAGTGGTGTAACGTCATAGTGACTGTGCTGGCAATGTTATAACTAACTTTAATTTGTTGTTAGCCTTGCTAACACTAGGAAACACTGCAAATCTCAACTGGAAACATTCTCATACATTTCCCAGACCTAAAATCTTCTAATAGCTGCCAAACTTCTTTACTTCTCAGAGTCAAACCTCAGAATTTTGTCATTTGGCACTTGCCCATTTCACATTAAGTACATTTCCTCAGTGTGCACAGCGTGCACCTAGAGACAAGGCCAGATTCAGCTAGTGTCAAATCCTGTTTATGTCTCCACAGGGACCTTGCAGAGAAAGGAAGCAGATCCTTCCCTATAGTTTTTAAGAGTTAATTGGTTTTATTTAGCCCTTTTGGACTGCTTATTTTCTCTGGGGAGTCATTTATAAGACCAAATATGGGTGTAAATGCATGGAAGAGAAGAAACATTGGTATTACCTTTACATGCGCTCTTTTGTATGCATTTTAAGGAAGTTGTTTGATACAGGACTCTTCCTATAATATAATTTTTAAATTTCCTTTAAACATTGTTTGTGGGTTTTTTTCCCCAATCATGTGTCTTCCCTTTTCATATTTGCTTGTTAGCTTGGAGTGGAGTGACCAAAGGTGTTACACGTGACTTACACTGGTTTGTTCTTGGTATTTGTTCTTTATCAATAGTCCTGATAATCAGTAATATTGATTTGGCATGTAGGTATATAGAAATGTTTCTGAAGTGTCATTCCACAAAAGTGTCACTAAGTGTCTTCCTACATTTGGCAGATTTTGGTATTTTGATTATGCTACCTCTGGGACACCAAAATTTATCATCTTTATTTTTGAGGGTAAAATGATTTTAATTTTATTTGATATTTCAAGATTAGGACTAGAGTTATGATTAATGCTATTTGTGAAGGCAGTGTCTAATGAAAATTTTCAGTAGACAATGCTATTTCCATGGTTACTGCTTCAAAATGGGATTAATTCTATGGAGAGTTGATTCCAGAAAGGCTGTGGTAGTCACTACTCTCAGAGGAACACTAGATGACAGAACAAACAGAATATTACATGCCTGTGTTTGCTACACAGAAGGTAAATTTTAACTTCTTTTCCTTAGAAAAGAGTGATCATAAATTTTCTATTGCAGTACAGAAACAGGAAGGCCTTGTTTCTAAACAAAGAATTAAATAAAAAGTAATAACTGAAGTAATTAAAGTTTTTATTATGTAGCATGTGTTCCAGATTTTGGTAAAATTAAATAGTTACATAATTGCCCATTTTGCTTTTAAATTGTGCAAAATACTGCATAAGTGTTAGTATATTAAATATTAAATGTGTGTTATGCAATAACTTAGATAAACCTATCAGTGTTCTATTTGTATTTGAGTTCTGCTCCTGATCATATAGACAACTAATCTTGTTAAAATCTTGACCATCAGCGAATACCCTAAAGGTAAATTAAAAAGCGCAACACAATTATTTGGGAAAAAAATTAAGTTTAGGTTAGGTTTCATTAGGAATTAAAACCCCCACAATTTATTTTCTTTTTTTAATTATTTTAAAGTGAGCTTCATAATTTGTCTGGTAAACATAGCTCTGAAATGAACCCTGAGGAGTGGGAGAATCTCCATCCTTGGAGACTTTCAAAAGCCAGCTGGACATGGTCCTGGGCAACCTGTTCAAGATGGTCCTACTTGAACAGAAGGTTGGACAAGATGATGTCCAGAGATCCCTTCCAGCCTCAGTCACTCTGTGATTCTGTGAAATGGAAATAAGAAAACCATTTTCTATTCACTGTTCATCTGTTCTTCCTCATCTATTTCCTGTTAGAGAGTGCTAGAAAACAGCTTGCGTTATTTAGAGCTCCCATTATTTAGGTACCACTTACTGAAATGGAGCCAAGATCTTTCTGAGCCATCCATGTGTTGCTGTGATACAAATCAAAGTAACCAACTGTTTTATATGTAAACTAGACACGTGTTCCTATTTGATGTGAATTTCTGCTGGCCCTTGGTAAATTCTGAGAATAATTTATATTTTTTTTAATTGGAGGGGCAGAGGGATGGTGGTGGAGACAGGGTATGCAGGGGGAAAATGAGAATTACAGAAGGAAGTTTGAGGGAATTGATATGCAGAAGTTGGTATGAATAAACTCACAAGACTTCCCTCTCTCAGTAGAAGAACTGTTCTGTATAACACATGCCATTTGTTTCTATTTAACTTAAGAATACAGGCAAACTGTTGTACTTGTCAAGGATTACTACAGGCCATGCATCACTGCTGCTCAGCAAAACTTTATCCTAAATTATGGTTGCCACTATTTTGATACTTCTTGTTGATCTGGCTTTTTCTTCTTTTAGAAAAAGAATTGTGAGGTTTTACCATTTCCATATTTGTGAAAGTTACTGCGAAGTTTTCCATGTCATTATGTTTTATATCTATTCATCCTGTCTGCTAATGGCTTTAGTAAACAGTTTCTTTCTCCTGCTACTTGATTTATTTCACTACCTATCTTACCTTAAAATAAATCTGGGATTAAAAGCTTCATTTTATTTCACCCTTCAGGAACAGATGGCCATAGGTTTGTTGGACTACCTGCAAAAGTGATTTGGATTTCACCCAGAAATATTGAAGCGAATGTCACTAGGAAGCCCAATGACAGGAGAGAGCAATCCTCTCTCCATTTCTTTGACACCAGGACTCCTAATAGCAGTTTTTTAGCCAGTAGAAATAAAAGCTCTAGAGAAATCTTTGAATGATTTCTTTTTTCTGCTGTCTGTCTTTATTAAGTACCTTAAATATTTATTGTGTGTTAGCTGTCTGGAAAGAAAGGTTATTATGGCTAAGTAGTAAAAAGAGTCGGGACTTCAGTGACTCCACAATCATAACAGAAAAAAAAATGTTTTCTAGTGACAGCAGAGAATGGGATGGACTGACAGCATGCTGCAAGATCTCTGATAAAGTGAGTAGTTACAATGTGATGTGGCAGCTAAAGGATGAAAGAAGAAACTCTTGTATTATTTCCATGGAAAAGGATGATTGATGGGATGCCAGATTTTTTTGCCTATTCTCTGCAAATTTTTGTGATTCAGAAGCAAAATGCAGAAGCCTTTACACAGTTTGCAAGTAATTTCTCATAGTCTGGTAAACAGTGTCTTTGACTGAGAAAGAACAGAAAAATCTGTACTGAGGAAAAGTTAGTCTTGCCTTATTGCTTAAATGTTGCAGGATGTATTGAATAAATTCCTTGTAATCGAAGTGCTGCAGGTCATGTTTGCTCTAAGGTCATGTTCCTTCAGCTTAGGTGTTTTTAATGGCAATCTTGAAACCTCAGTCTTCGCTATAGTAGCTTTATGAGTTAGCACTGGACTGGTAGGAGAGCAACTTTTTAAATTCTTCTACCATCCGGAAAAAAAAGCCCCTAGTGGGTCTAAGAAACTTTCATTTGCTTTACAGTCAAAAAAAAAAGACAAATTAATGACAAGACACAGTGGAACATTTTATCACAGCCTCACAGAGCTGATTTGCCTGTCAAATGTAAGAAAAAGAAGTCTAACTAATCCCCTAAACACATAATAATTAGCAGGTTCTCACATTTTTACACCTGAATTGCTGTAAAAAACATGCTTAGAGGCCTAAAAAAAAACTTTTAAAAAATTCACTCTTTTCTCTATTTATTTGGGAATGCCCTGTTATGAAGTTACTGTCAAATGAGTCTGTAAGGTGTCTAGAATATATATATATTTATATTTATATATGTGTAAATATATATACAGAGAAGCCATAAATATCCATTACAGGACGATTTATATTCATTCTTGCTGTGACAAGATGGTTGTGCTGTAAAATCAAATTACAAATGGGCCTTAACATGTGTGATCTACGTTTGGTTTCACATATCACTTCTGGAGTCCATGGGCAGCATATGTCCCTTCAGCTGTAGATCAACACTACAGTCATTCTCAGCTGACGTCTCCTAACAAGGTTCTGTGGTCTTTTTATCCCCCTTGCTGCTCTGCTGCAGGGTGATGGAGTTGCATTGAATGGGAACTTTGATCCTACTCCTCTTTGGAGCCAATAGCAGGTTTAGAAAGTATTTTTCGTTCCAGACTTACAACTTGTGCTTGTGAAAATGTGCTATGGATGGCAAGGGAACAACAGATCTGTTCTTTGAGGACTGCACAGTGATGCAAGGACAGAAATAAAGGACAAGGGTGTAATGGCATTTTTGTTTGTCTAGTAAAAAGTTTCAGATAGATTGGTCTAATTATAGTTAAATACCAAATGCAAGTGGGAAGTCATTTAAATTCCCTAAGCCAGATGGTCTAATTCATCTCTCGTTTAAAGCACTTTGATTTGAAAATTTTGAAAGGGTCTAATTCTTGATTTTATCACATTTAATTCTAGAGAAAGGTGGGAGAGCAATGTATTGCCGCTTAGGATTTTAGAGTCTGGGTGTATTAAATGACAACTTTACCACAATGAACTGCCAGCATCTTGCTGTTATAGTAGTTACAGCAAGTTATGGTGCTTTCCTATTTGTTAATTTCTAGCTCTAGATGAAAACCATTAGGAAAGCAAAATCTCCTTAGCCACTCACTTTCTAAAAATATTCAGATTTGCACTTTTCTTTCTCCCTGCAACCTGAAGCAGGTGTGGATACTGCAGTGGGTGGTCCTTACCAGTTTTGTTTCACTTTTTAAAACAAACACAGAAGAAAGCCTCGGTAAGTCTAACAGTGCATAGCTGAACTCTTGAGACTGATTTACTGACTTTATCTAATGACTGTGGGAGGTCTGAAATGGATTATCTCTGAACGTCTACCAGACATTCACTTGCTGGGGAGCTGGGCATTTTCCCCTTAGCATATTGACTGGCCTTTCCTGTCAATACTGTTTTGTATTGAATGAAGTTTGAAGCCCAAGGAGACTTAAGAGATTAAATCTATTGTCTGAGGCTTGTTTTCCACAAATATTGTCATGTATAAATGTGTTTATCTGGAAAAACCACCATCAGGGTAAAAGGATTTTGTATTCTCTATAGTTATGAGGATTTTGAAAGGTTTACTGAGGCCAGCAGCAAAGAGATTGCTTGAAACAAGATTTCTGTGATCATTTATTTACAGTAGTTTAACATGAAACAATTAACAGTGTTGTGGTTTAGGAATGGTATTCTCCAATTTAGTCCTCCCACTAAAAAACCCCACCTGCTGCTCCCCTTCCCCCCTCCAGCTGGTGGTGCAAAAGGCAAAGATCACGGGTTGAGATAAGAACAATTTACTGTCTCATCCTGGCTTCTGCAAAAAATTAATACTGCCCTAGCCAGAACTAGGACAAACAGGTAATAAGCCCCAAATAAAACATTATCATTAGTTACCCTGACCTACTCTCTTTACAATCAGAGGTAATGTATTATTTGAAAGAGATTGTGTATTCAGATACACATGTTCTAAAGAAAAAAAAAACACCAACCTGAGTGTTTTATGCATTCTTATTCAGTTATTCATGTGCAAACTTTGGTACTGAATATTTACATGAAACTGAAGCCCTGGCTTCTCTGGTAGTTTTCAAAGTGGAGTTAATGTGCAGCTTTAAATTTTGTGCTATTTCAGCAAATTTATAACGGTGTGGGGACAATTTTACTGGAAGTTTTTTCAAAATAATTACCTGAACTTGACATTTTTGGGCTTACCATGTAATGATTTCTCAATTTCTCAATTGGTTTCAATAAAAAGTTTCTAAACTTTTTTCCTAGTGGAAAGTCAATACTCCACACTCAGATTTACTGTGGAGTTCAAGAAGAGTGCTGCTTTTTGCTTAACTTTCTCCTGTGACTGACTTGCTAGGTAGCTGCATTCATAACACTCTGCTGTCTCAGCTTGACAGGCTTAGCACCTTTTTCTCTTCCTCTGAACTTCCTTAACTGCCATTCTAGCATATTTCAGGCTTAGATACTTATAAGTCATTTAAAGGTAGACTTATAATGATGTACTGGGAAAAGTAGTTCTCAGCAGAATTGTCAGAGCTGGTGGTCGGAATAATCTATGGATCCTTTTAGTAATGGGAATGATGGCATCTATCTGAAGGGAGTTAATGGGGATAAAAATGAATTTTGCAAAGCGAGTTCTCTTCTAGTATTCAAAACTGTTTCCCCTGAATCCATATTTTAAGTCATTGATTTGTTACTTATAAGAATCACTTACTACTGATGGCCTTGATCCTCAAGGGCTTTGCCTTGGCTGAAATTTTACTTTTTCCTGGAGCATATGTGAGCAGTACCTACATGGGAGGCCTAAAGGAAAAACATGGATGAATATCATGAGTATGTCAAACTAAACCCTAGTGTTTTATGGTCTCTGCCATTAGAGGTTACTGTATTGCTGATGCAAATTCTGTAAAACTGTGTTGTAGAGAACTGAACCATCAAAGTAATTGCCAGGCGGCCATTAAGATTGTGCCCTATAATAGATGCCAACTGAGGGGCAAATGATGAAAACAGAACTTCTAGCAAAAATTTTTTCGCCAGCTTATGGTCTTACTTGAGAAGCGCAGAAAAACATTAAGACAGTGTCTGTCTGTTTTGTCACTGTCGCATTACCTTATAGATTAAAATCTATCCATGACATAAAAGATGCGGGAACCCTTCAAGCCTGGTCTGTTATTTCTGTGGCTGGTGATTAAATTACAGGGTGCTCTTCTCAACAAGCTCTTGCTAAACAGTGTTAATGAGCCTCCTTGTAAACATGCCATAGGATGGGGACAAACATGCTTCTTCTAAAATACCAATGGCAAAACCTGATAATAGTGACTCTTACTCTTGGGCCAAGTCAGAACAGTCCTACCTGTGCTGAGCCTGTACACAACAGAGGGTTTCATCTGCTACTTCTATCTTGGTAGTGTTTTAATATGCTACAGGCTTTGGGGTTTATATAGGAAGAAGAAAGGTAGATTCTTGTCAAAGCCCAGGTGCATCTTTCAATTTTTTTTGTTTTTGAGACAAGTCAGTAAAGTGCATCAATGATTTTTCACATGTAATTTTGAGTGTAATCAGGAAATAAAATCTATACTTGACTGAAAGACTCTGAATTTGGTAGCTATGGCAGCTGCAGATTTCCTAACGTTAAAGTACTTATTGCTATATGCATTCACCAAAAAAACGGAAGTTCTGCTTTTGTGCTCCAGGACAGTCCTTGTCTTTGGGCACAGGTCACTAACTGAGGGCAACCAGGATGTCCTCAAGAAGTATGCCTGGTCTGAACACAGATCCACTTCATCTCTTGTTTACGTTATTCGATTGTCTGACAAAGTGCCTTAGAGTAGTTTCTGAAGTGTCTGTGTGCACAGGAAGTTTGTATTTTTTTCCCTAAACATAGGTGAACTATTTATAATAGTTACTGGACTGTGCTGGTATTCATTCCCCATCTGTCTTCCCAAGATGAGAGCTCAGCTGAAGGAAGGACATAAAAAAAGGGATTTTATGTGAGAGGGTGTCTGAAGAAGGAGCATGCTTTTTCTTTGGTTAATATTTTTTTATATTTGCTAGCACGAGCACACAAGCTGTAAAGAATCAACAGTAGTGACAGCAGAATAGGGTGTTTGTTGAGGTTATTGATGCCAAAGGTACATTCTTCTTCTGAAGTTCAATAACACTTCTTAAATAGGATCGGTTTGAAAAATCTTTCATTGCAGAAAATGATTTATCTGTGTGCAGGTTGAATTGCAACAGGTCAGAGTTTATGTTTAACCCAGAATGAAAAAAAAATTGTTGTATATTTGGGCTCATGCAAGTAAGTGGACATTTTGAAAATCAGAGATGTGCTCAAAAGTGAGAACTATTAGGGATTTCTGGAAAGCTCTCCCTTTTTTTGGCATATCAAAGACTTATCTTGTGGTCAGCAGCTGACATCTGTTTCTGTGTTCTGGTATATCATAAGTAGCTTTTCCTGCTTTCACCTAAAGATTAGAAGATAATACTCTAGGGTCAAAGCTTATTCTAACTTAAACCACTGAAGTTAATGAGCAAAACTCTGCTCTGTCACGTTAATACACCTGCTGGCCTGAAGTGTGTTTCAATGATGGAACTTATAAAACCACCAAATTTATTATTTTGTTAGGGTTTTTTTCTCTCAGCAGCATGGATGCAGCTTTAGAAAAATCAGTGAAGATGATCCATGAGGTTATACAGGGTGTAAATTCAGCAGACAGTTTTTTCTCTGAAGTTACCATAACACTTTTGAACTAACCTTCAGACAATTCACCTTCTTGTACCTTTTGTTTTTTATAATGTAGCAGGCATAAAAAAAAAAAATCCAAAGCAGTAACTCTCTTTCACATGGAAACAAAGACAGAGAGAAAGACATCTGTCTAAAAGTTACTAAATATTTCGTTTTCCTTGAACCCTGAGAGACAAAGTATACATTTCTAAAAGATTCTATGCAAAAAGAATTGTAGCAGGATCTATATGAGTTAATAATAAATTGTTTGCAGAAGTTCAAGAAAACAGACCTGTAAACTTTAGACAACTAATAACATCTTACTGAAAGAAAGGCGTTTTGAACCAATATTTCAGAAGGATGTTGTAACCTGATTATAGGCAGGTCAGTCAAATACTGATTTCTGTGGAGGGGAATGTCAGGAATTGTGTGACTGATAATGGATTATTGTTTGATATCAGCAGGCATTTTTTTACTGCATCTGAATAAGCAAAGGCAGGGTTGGTACAGAAAAATGAAGCGTATTTGCTTACTACTCTTTTCATGCCTGTGTTAGGTATGAAAGTGTAAGGGTCCAGAATGCTAAGACAATCCCAGATATGGAGGTAGAAACTGGAATACTTTATTGAATGCAGGAGTGCAATTTAAGGGTCTTGGAGGCTGGACATGTTAATGAGGAGGACGAGATGTTTATTAGGGGATGGCTTTATGTTAACTAGAGGATTACACAGGTTTCTGGTACAGTTACACAATTGATTAATATTTCCCTTAACCAAGATTACATGGGGGGGAAGAAAACAAAGGGGTTTCAAGATGGTTTGATAACTTCATCTCAAAGTCCCTCCTTATCCTGCTGCAGGAACCAGGTTAATCCACATGGTTGTACATCAACAGGTCTTGTGAGGAAGGTCCAGTCCTTCAGATGCAGGAATTTCTCTCAGCCTCTGTTGCCCAAGGTTTACTGCATAGACCCACAAAGCTCCTTTCTGCTGACAGCTGGGTTTCGGATCCTACATGAAAGCATTCATATGAAAGAGGGGAGACAAGAAAGAAGGGAGGAAAACAAAATCTCTGTGCTTAGAATCCTAGTTTATTATTCTTTTTAAAGGATCTATCCAATATGTGGATTTTCTAAAATATTTATTATTCACTGTATGGATTTCAAAATAATACACCCAATACACTAGTTGTGGAAAGGTCTGACTGCTAACAGTGCTAACAGTGTTACTTCTATGCGCTAGTAATGAAGAAACTACGTCAAGAAGCCTAAATCCAGAGAAACAAAGTAAACTAAAACCTGTGTCTGAGTGTCAAGATGTTTTCTGAGTTAGTTTCAAATTTTTAACCTTTTGTATACAGGCATGAAAAGAAAGGGGACTCAGGAGGTTCACATCTCTTGGAATATTTAGTACCCAAAAAAGGCAAGAAAAAGTTGTGCTTTCAATGCCTGAAATAAGAACAATCTGGTTATGGATTTACTCATCCAGAGTAAATCCAGCTGCCTTTACAGGGGAATTCATACCACTATCTCTGCTGCAATCCCTTGGGATTTATACTTTTCAAATATTTACAATATCATATTGTGCATATTGAGAGTGTTGCCAAGTCCAAACTTGATAATCTTGGTGCCTGTTTCTTTCCAGTTTTGTCCTTCTAACTCTTACCTAATTCACTTCCACTTACTCAATGTTTGTCTTGTATTTACCTGCCTGGAAATGAAGCATGGTGTTCTTGCTACTCATGCAGCTGAGACACCCTTGTTTCTTTTGCTTAATGTGAGTGGGACTTTTGCATCTTCAGACTAAATTAAAAAATACTATCAGTTTTTTGTTCCACATTTGCATTTAGTATCCACATCTCTATCATGGAATAAGTTTCCTGCATATGAGTCTATCAGGTAAAAGACCTCAGTGAAAATCTTTTATTACCAAGTCAGTCTGCTAATGTCAGTCTATTTACTATGGAAAGGAAATACTTCAAGATGTTGAAAGAGAAAAGGAAAAAGAAAACATAGTCTGTAGCTACTTAACACGCTTCCTGTAGGACAGGTTGAATGGGGTTTCTTCTGTAATTAATTTCCATAATATTTTGTTTTAATAAGTCCATTAAGATGGCAAGGATGGTGATGTGTCCATAATTGACAACAGGGAAATAAATTGTCTTCTGATTAGTAGCTAGTGTATTGGTGACTCAAGCATGATGGAAAACTTACTACAGGACTACAGAAGTAGAAAATTCTTCTGTTTTCACCAATCCATATACTAAATTTTTGTGGTCTATTGCTAACATAATTTCACTAACCTTAGATTACTTTATTTCCTCAGGAGCACTTACGGCTTTTGCAGATAGCCTTTGAAATTTGCCTTCCTTTTGCATTTCCACCGATCTTGAATGCCACACTGCCCAACCATTTCATAGTGTTGGAAAGTAACCACAATGCTGATGGAGAATTGAGGCAGAGAAAAGAGAATATATAAGGTCGTAACATGTTCATAATAAAATGAAAGCAAACTATCTCTATTCATCCTCAGCTAAAGGTTGTCCTACTTTCCCTAGGAAAATGTATCATGTCAAAATTTCTGTGACACTTAGGAGAGGTTCCCTGTGGTGTTTCTGACACCACATTTCTGGCAAAGCAGTGTGAGCTGCAGCAAGTACTCTGACACACAATATCTGTTTTCAGGTATGCCACTATCCCCCTGTCTTTCCTCCAGCAGGTTAGACTATTAAAAATACAGTTTCCTTTTCTTTGCTTTCCTAAAATGGTGGAAGTGACAGTAATGCCCACTTGTCACTATACTTTCCATCTAAATGTTTCTTTACTGCAAACAATGTGCCTTTGTTTTTAAACAAGGAAGCCAGTTTCTTAGTTAAACATTTTTCTTCCTTGGTTAAGGAATGCAGTTTTAGTAAAACAAATACAGTTCTAGCTTAGAAACATTCAGTAAAATGCCCTGAAGAATGCGCCATTTTTATTTTTGAAATATCCTATTGTGAGAGACTGCAGTAATGTCTAAAGGATTCTTCTATTTTCTTGGCACAGTTTTAATTTTTCCTAGAAGAATTTTAGGGGGAAAAAAAGCAAAAACAGGTATCTGCACTCAAGTGTATTTTTGTGTGCATATGGAAGATGAAATTCAGGTCTTATTGAAGACAAAAGGTGTTTTGTCACCTAGAGAAAAGACTCAGGACCTTAAAAACCTAGTATATCCTTAGAGGTCTTGTAATGTATCACATAAATCCATCATGACTGAATCCTTGTTAGGATGCTTATCTACATAAGCACATTAATATATTTTGAAGATCAAGTTGTAAATTGGTCAAGTTGTAAATTCTGTAGTGGAGTTAGAAATAATCTTTCTTGCTGATATCTGTTTTACCAATTTGTGATCTGTATCTCTGCATGCTTTAGCTTTCCAGGTATTTGTAGAAATCCTCCTGCCTACCTGTGTATGACATTTTTTTTCCCTATTCTTGTCTTGGTTTTTTTGAGTGTTTAAAGCTGGTAAGTAAGAGAGGTGACTTTCAGCCTATCGGGTGGTTGACCTTTCTGGCAAAGAAGTGGGGGGTTTGTAACAGATTTTATTTGTATACTTTTGAACTGTGGTAACATAGCTCAAAATAATGTGTGATAGATATGCTGTACTGTAAAGGGTAAGGTTATGTTTCAGTGTATACCAGCAACATTGATAATCATGTTATCCTCTATAAATTTGTATTTCTGTTGACATTTTGCCATTTGAAACTTCATTCATTTCTCTGTGATGTTTTTTATTTGTTTTATAAATGACATGTGCACAAAGCTATACCGTGGTCTAGAAGAAAGGGGGAAAAAAAATCTAATATTAAGGCCTAAAGGCATCTGTTCAGTAACCTGTATCTGAGAATAAGGCAACCATGCTACCATCTGTTATGTTTTCTGTTTGATGGCTATTGCCCTCGCTGTAGGTTATTGCAGGTCTCAAAGGGCTGTACTCACTTTGCCTCTGAGCCATTTTTCTAGAAAATAAAAAATATTTTGCGTTGTCTCCTGTCACTGCACAAGCGGTATTGAAAAGATTGCTTCAATTACTAGGTCGCTTATGTTATTTTTAAGCAGAATTGATTTTGTTTTCATGTAGTATAGATGAAAGTGAACACTCTAAAAGGTTTTTGAAGTGTGATGCTGTTGCGTTGAATGATTTTGCATAATGGAATTACATTGTTTACTATTTATTTCAGATATTTAGAAGAAAACTTTCTGAGAAACTCTCTGTCATCTGCATACAAAAACAGGAAGGCATTCTTTAGAGTTGAATGTTACAAAACAAAACAAAAAAATAACATATATAGCAGATTTGCTTTTTTCAGTCTCATTCCAGCCACTAATCTGTCATGATCTTTGTCAGAGTAAGTCAGACTATCTGTGAAGAAAAAAGTTACTCTCTCCTGTCACTATATTCATGACTCTGCTAAGTGTTAAAGGTGCAATGCACTGCTGTGATCCTTCTCAGATAGTAATTCCATTTCTTTGCCAAGACTAACAAACAGGAAAGTAAAACCTCCACCTTTTCACCTGCCAATACTTGCATTTAAACTGTATCTTTTCTCTGCAGCAGAATTTTCCTCACTTTTTGAGGTAAAAAAAAAAAAATGAAAGCATGGCTTTGTGAGGATGAAACACTTTGTTTTTGAGGAAAGAAAGAGTCTGGAATTTTCAGAGTCCTTTTATGACCCTTAATTTGTGAAATGACAAATGAATGGCAAAAATGTCCTCCTCCACATTCCATTCCTTATTTACTTAATTTTTAAGATAACAAATTACAATCTCTCCAACATGAATGGCTTATTAAAGCTAGCAAATCTTTGGGGGTAAAAATATTCCTAGATTAAATAATAGCACTTAAAGGGGCTGGGATATGGGTATTTATAGTAATTTATAAAAATTCCTTTTGGGAAGGTCAGTTGTATTGTGAATGCTTTGGAAGGTGCCATTGTAAAATCAGGACTTCAGCTCAGTACTTACAACTCAGTGCTGTTGACAGAGGAGGAGAGGTGAGGAACAACAGACCTTTTCATCCAGACATACTACAGTGGCAATGTCCTGAGCCAGCTGTGTTCACCACCAAATAAATTCTTATAGCAATGGCAGTAATTTGAAGCATAATATTATGAAAGCCTTCAGTGCATCATTTAACATATTTCTATATACATGTGACAGGACCAGGGGAAATGGCTTTAAACTGAAAGACAGTAGATTTAGATTGGATATTAGGAAGAAATTCTTTACTCTGAGGCTGGTGAGGCACTGAAACAGGTTGCCAAGAGAAGTTGTAGATGCCCTATCCCTGGAAGTTGTCAAGGCCATGTTGGATGGGACTTTGAGCAATCTGCTCTGATGAAAGATGTCCCTACCTATGACAGGGGTGTTAGAACTAGATGATCTTTAAGGTCCCTTCCAACCCAAACCATTCTGTGATTCTTTAGTACCATCTAACAGCTGTAAACAAAGATGACAATTGGCATCCTATCAGGAAGTGTTTGGCAAACTTGCTTTAGGAATAAAATCAGCAAATACGTTTTGAGTTGCAGTTTACCAACAAGTAATGTAGGCCATCTCCCTGCAAATTTTACCTTACGATCTCCTACATGAAGAAATAAGTTGTAACTATGGCAAGATATTTCCTGTTTCTTTTGTATGTTTGAATGAAAGTGTTTGTAGCAGTATCTGTCATTTCTTTAACCAAGATATGCAGCTCCTGTGAGGTGAGCAATAGATTAGTTTAACCAATGTCTCATTTCAGATAGAACCCTTATCTCTCTCCATTTCATATGTTGTAAATGCTTTCCTGTAATTTAAAATTTCAGGTTTCAGCTGTGTGATTTATGTATCCGGAAGAACAAAGGAGAAGACAAGCTTGTTTGGAGGGGGAAAAGACATGTGATTATGCAGCAGGGCCTAGAAAAGGGGAATGGAGGTGACAGCACCTGTTTGAGGTGGACCAGGCACCTATTTGTTATGTGTTTAGTCCCTGTGAACCTACTACAGGAGAAGTATGGAGTGTTTAATTAGATGTAGCATTCAGTTTGAGTGCATAGAGTTAGATAAGTCAGAGGCTTATCTCATCTGAGCCAAAATGAGACAAACCTGTGCTAATGTAGATTGTTGAAAAAAAATAAGGAAGTCTAAATCACTTGAACATATGGACTCAGTTTCTGAGATATTTCCATGTATTTTCCCACAAATAATGGTACACTTGGATTCCACATCCACCTTAACAAGTTGTTCAAGTGAATCTTAGTGTATCCAACTTTTCTTTATAGCATCTGTAAAATTTTACACTTTGGTGGGAAGATAAAAGGCAATAAACAGAGATAACTGTTTCTCCCTGTGGTGGTGCAGTATGCATATTTTGAACTTCAACCACTTTCAGCAGCAAGAAAGATTACTGGGTAACCATTTCTCCTTCAGACACACAGGGTGAGGACAGTGACAGTTCAGAAAACAGCAGCCTGTTCCATATCTGATTATCTTTTCTTTTTATCCTTCGTGGCAATAGGGATTTGATTAATTATAAAAAGAACCTGAAATGGGAATGAGGACAGTTATTCTTTTCGTGACTTCATTAGTGCTGATAGGTAACTTAGGTGAAGTTTGTCCAATACTAAGAAATGTGTCATTACATAAAACTGGCAATTTTTTCTAGATGTAATGAAAAACTTGGTGTAGAAGTGATAGAAAACACCCCTTAAATAACCCTGTCCATCTCCTCAAAGTGGGCACTTTGCAGAAAGCTATCATGAGAAAAGGAGGCAGAAGATACCTAAAGAAGCATATTGTGTTGCTCAGAGTAGTTTTATTCATATTCCATAAACAAAGGTAAGGGAAGCTGACATAAAAATCCCTCCCCTCAATCACTTTATCAATGCACAGGATTACAAAATGGAATCGAAAGTAAGAGTTGGTAGTGGGTAAAAGAGAGACAGCTGCTTTTAGACTACAAATGCAGGAATTTATTTTTTTTACATTATCCAGATATCTTGTTATCTTGTTCTGTCTTGTTATCATATGAGTAATCTAGACTCATGGGGCAGTCTTTGGAAAGATGGACAGAAATGCAGTGATGGAGTGGTGCAGTAGTAAGTTTCTATTTTTAGAAAGGATTTTGCAGTCTTTTGGCCTGTTGGTCACTGAGACTATGGCTTAAAAGAAAAATGAAAGATGATATTTAAAAGAAAAGGGAAAGAGGAAGAGAAAGGGAAAGGAAAGGGGAAGGGTCTGTTGGTTCGGAGAGACTACTGATTAAATATTTAAAGCATTCTGTGGTCTCTGCTACTTTACTGCTGCACAGCTCAGCTCCTATTCTATGAAAATCCTTCTTTGCTCACCTTCTCTCCTTTCAGTGTGACAGGAACAGAGACCACCTCCATAGTATATTTGGAAAAGTATTTATAAGGCTCCCTTTAGAATTATTGCCTACATTTGTTCATGGATGTGGCGTCTTGGCAACTAGTTCATGCTGTCTAACTGTGTGCACAGCATGTCCCATTTTATATGTAAAAAATACAAAGTTATAAATTCATGAGCCTCAAAAGGGAAATTTCTGCTAAATACTTCCATCCAAGATATAGAGCCCTTTATTATTAATTTTAAAAGACAGAAGAAGAAACAAAGCTTTTCTAAAAGCAATCCTTTCAAATTTGACTTTAAGAAACTAGACTAGAAAACCCTTTTTCCTTCATTACAGACACCTTTTTTCTTCTATTAAGAAAAGTCTATTTAAAAGCAACCTTTGAAAATTATTAAGAAGAACTCTTAATCTGTTATGTGGTGTGTTCCAACTCCATATAATTAATTCATTGTAATTACCCATCTGTTTATCCCTGAACTCATCTTTTGATACTTTCAGTCTTCTTTAGCCTTTTACCATTTGTTTCTTAGCATTTTCTGCTAAACCTGGACTACTTGGGAATCACTTCTTGCCATTTTCCTCTCTTCATCTACTTCCTGTGCATTCCTGGTTGTGTGGACACATCCAAGAAATAAGCTGCTGATCTGAGGAAATGACATGGCACTGAGACTGAAAAAGGCATTTGCAAGGTGTGAGAAAAAAAGACCCTGAGTGATTATAATAGTATTAGGGTAGAGAGGGAAAGAGCTAGGTGCTTGTGCATTCTACTCTTCCTCCAAGTTTATAAAGGAAGCCTTTCCAGTAAGTCACTGCTCCATCTGTTCTGTGTCACTGAGGAGAAGGAAGCTTTCCTCTGATGAGGGAGACTTTACAAACCATGGACATTTGAAATGGGCTTTGGCAAGTTGTTCTCTTAACAGCTAAGAAAGACTGAAGAAGAGGTGATTATAGATACATGGATGTATAACAGTGCATTGACTCAGTCAACACTGCTGCATAGTGTGCCCTGGAGTACCAGCTGCCAGGACTATGACACCACTAGAGCTGTTGCCACATTTATTAAACAAACCATCTGTCACTGTAAGATAAACCTGGAGATTTTTTCCCTGAGACAACACAGCTTCCAAAAATCAACAAGACCTGATTACTCAGTGTGACAAAGCCAACATAAATGCCCTTGGGGATAGCATCTTATTTGATATCTTTAAGTATCACATACAGGGTTCAAAACACAAAATGAAAAAAAAATTACTGATCCTGCCCACAGAAATTTTTGCTGAGTAAAAAGCTTTTCAAGCTATTGCAGGTAGGAAAATAAGATCTTTGTCAAAGGAAGTTTATTATCTGTCCCAACATTGTCAAAATTTCAGATCAACTAGGTTCAATCACAGGAGCTGAAAATACTGAAGGGCAGTATCTGATACACCAGCTGATGTGACCTATGCTGGATAATGTGTGTTGTCTTTAGTGAAGAAAAATTACTTTTCTGTAAAGCTCTTCCAGGGCTCTCAGCAGGCTATTTCCTGTTTTAGATATTTTAGAATGAAATCTAAGATATCCATTTACAGTGAGTAGAGCATTCAGTTATCTGGCCGAATAGTGACAAATCAGTGACAGGAAAGGATAACAGCATGGTCCTTCAAAAGCTACGTAATTCCTTATGGATTCCTTGATGCTAAGAAAACATCGAAAAATCAGTATCAGGTTCCCTCTGGAGTTCGCAATAGCATACACTTAATTTGAACCTGCTGAATATCCTGCGTGTTTAGAATTACTTTGTGTCTGTATACGTTCTTGAGATGTTCTTGATTGCATGTGTTTGTGGTAATTGAAAGAGTTAGATCAAAAGCAGAAATGGGAGGTTTCCTGATGAGCCAGTAGCCTGCCCTTAGTGATGTCTTCAGTGATTCACTATTGTAACGTATTTGAACTGCTTTGCTGATGCATTCAGCTAACTGAATGGCACTGTTCCATTAATGACTGAAATATGTGTGGCAGGTTAGAAGACTTGGAGATTGGCCTTCTTCAGATCAAAGGAAGCCTGCGGTAAGTTCTCATCTCTGACTCTAGTAGAGGAATTGCTAAACTCTTCCTGAAGTTGCAATTAGCCCATGAAAAAACAATCTTCTGGTATGTAGGACTATTTCCTTGGAAGCCGTGGAAACCATCAGTAGGCAGAACATCTCTGATCAGCAAGAACTTCATCTCTGCTTAATTTTAATGACCAAATGTCATCCCTGATGTGGCTGAGAGTAAAAAGAAATATTTTTTTTAAATACTTACTGTTAAAAGTTTAGGAGAGAAAGGTGAAACAAGACAGTTTTCTTACGTAGGAAAAGTAGTTACTAGTTTAGACAACCAGAAAATTAGGCCTTGGGCATAACCTTTTGTTTGTACAACAAGACATTGCCAGAATTCTCTCTTCTCTGTTGCTCGTATTCTGAAAATATTTTTATTCTTCGTAGTAACTGTTTGCCAGTCATCTGAATTAAATAATTTCTACATCTTTCAGGCCCAAGAAAGATACCACCTTTCATATGTACGTCTACAATCAGGTGCTGACATACATTTCTGTACGTCAGCCAATTCATTCTGTACGCCTTCTTACTCCTAACTCTGTCAGTGCTCTTGGTTACTCTACCTTTCATCTCTTGCCTTTCCATCTTGAGAAAGCAAGGAGGCAGCCTCCTGTGTTGAGGTGCTATGTTCTTATTTATAGTAGAAGGCTTGTCTTGGGCATAAATAGGCACTGTTTGTACACAATTCCTGGGATTCAGTTTATTCCATAAAATTCACTAGCTATCCAGCTTTTGAGTAAGATGATGTTCTTACTCACAGGTCAGAAAACATAGCATTGCCTTCAGCCTATTTTCCTGTGCTTGAAGCATGGCACAGCAATTGATGGTGCCCTTGTTATTATTAATCCTTTATATATATATATATATATATATATATATGGGAAGAGAGAGAGAGAGAGAGAGAGCTTAAGACAAAAAAAAAAAGAGAGGGTAAGCTTATGAAATTAAATCTTTAATTAATGTAATGGGAGACAGTGAGATATTGCCTGAACCAGAGGCATAACGAAGGGATAACACAAAAATTTCCATTGAATCATATATAAATATAAAAATAAGATTTCACATTGGTGAGTGTCTTCTTTGCAAAGTTAGGGAAAAGGTCTTTGCTGTACTGATTTAAGAGTTAGGAAATACCAGAGGTATTCTTTGGAAGCAATCTATAAAATATCATGTTGTTTGAACCATCCTTTTTCTTGCTTCCCACAAACTATATAGGTGCTCCATTCAGAAGTTATCTGCAGTTTTTCCTGAGAGTGTCTCCGCAGATATATGGAAAGGTGAGTCTATGTAAGAAAAGTGACCTTTAGTTAGGTTTTATGCCAGACATGTCATCATGTGTATCTGTACACACTCTTATCTTTGCTTTATGTCCTGAGTATTTCTATCTTATGCCTTTAAATATTTATGCTTTTGCCCAACAGATTTATTAGGTTTCAGGTGCAAACTTCATTCATTTTTGAATGTGAACATTTTTCAATTTTAAATTATTCTATGCAGCATGGCTTTGTCACCACTTGGAAACTCCAGAGCTCTGAAATAATGGATTCATCAGCCAAAATGACATTGGCCTCTACACAAGTTTCTGCACTTTCTCTTACATGATAAAGAACTTTACAAATAAATGTCAGGAAAACCTTGTTGTTCAGAGGAGAGATTTAAAAGAAGGTTGTAGCTGAGTGAAGGCAAAAGATTCCTTGTGTTCTAATATGAGGAAAAAATGAGCAAGTGGTAGAAAGAAGACGTTGAATTTGGGACATTGCTTCGAGGTGCTCTGCAGAGCTCCAAGAAATAATTTGGCTTCATTTATTGCTGAGGATTCACCTTTCTTGACTAAAATGTTATTTGGAAACAGATGCTGATGCTTTTTTTTTTCCCAAAGAAGGAAGTTTACGTGCAACTGTTGTCTCAAGAACTGAGCATGAATTTACATGTGCAAAATGACAGATGGTAAAGACTCAATGAAATATTACGTGCATATATGTATTGAACAAATACTTCATTAAAACAGTACTACTACTAGGATTCTGATCTTGTTTTCTCTGTTTTGCTACTCAGGTTTTTCTAAGTACTTCCTCATCTCTCTTTTCCATATGTCTCCTTTTTGCAACATTTAAGTCACACATGCCTTCAGAAAACTGATGCAGAAAATCTCTCTCAAAGGAGATCTGATGCTCAGATACGAATACTTTGAAATGTGGAGACTTTTTGGAGGCTAGAACAGTGCTTGC
Organism: Corapipo altera; assembly: GCF_003945725.1. NCBI lineage: Eukaryota > Metazoa > Chordata > Aves > Passeriformes > Pipridae > Corapipo > Corapipo altera. The sequence goes on from NW_020884876.1 coordinate 14,439,616, forward strand.
TACATCTCTTTACAGCTTCTCGGTGCAATATCTACAGAGAGCGTATAATAAAAAGGTCTTCATTCATGAGCAAGGGCTTAATACTAATAAGCAAATTTTGTGGTTATCGCTAGCGATATTCTTGTGTAGAATGTCTTTTAAAATAATGCATCCTTGCACAGATGTTATAAATATAACACAATATAAATATTACAATGACAATACTTTCAATAATTAGAATTGAAAGGTATCCTTGGTGCTTTCTTTGTTCTTTTTTACAAATCGTCCTATTCTTGTTTTATGTTAACTGACTCTATTCTGTGGCAGTACATTCAGTAAGCATTTGTTTCTTCACCAATAGCTTTGAAACTTAAGAAGCAGTAACTACCCCTAAAGGATATTCAGAAAACTCTTAGTAGGAGGAATGAAGAAATAATTGTTTTAGCAACTGCATCTTGGTTGTATGATATTAAAAACTTCTCCAAATCCTTTTGAAATAGGTGGAAAGATTTGCATTGACTTCAGTGACTTTAGAATCAAGCCAATTAAAAGCTGATAGCCTCAAACTCTCTCTCTACTTGTAATAATACTTAATACCTCTTACACTGGTAACTACCTCTCTTTCTGTGTTCTCCCTGCTTTTTTCCAGATGTTGTGACAAGCACGTGCTGTGTTTCTTTATTCTGAAATAGATTTCTACGTTATATGTGCTTTTACTCTAAGATACTATAGGTGATGCAGGAAAGCAAGCAATCTCTATTTTCATGAATGCTTTAAGGTTAATTCTCATTAATTGAAATTAATTGCTGATCTTTTTCTCAGTTACATTATTGTGGCTATAAAACCCACTGACAAAACTATAAAAGTATTATTATAATCCTTTTTCCCGTCTTGTTACTAGATTCTTTATTTGATCAACTTTTATTGCCTCTGCTCCATGAGGAAGAGATTGCCGTGTGACAGGACTTCATTGTTAGAAAGTAAAGATTAACTTTCACCATTAATATAAGAAGGGAAACATCAAGGACTTTTTTCATAATGATGATATATTCCACTATATGTGTTCACAGCCACTTTGTTTATAATATGCTTAGTCGCAAATAAGTTGGCTGAACTAGTTTTTAAAATAATTAATTAACTAAAACTATTTTAATCCTCAGTTTTTCTGCTGAGACACACTTTATCCTTTCTAAGTGGCAGCACTAAGAGCTGTGTGACAGATACAAAATTCTGGTCTGTTTCCCAGTTTGCATTTAATTCTGCCTGAAAAAAAAAAAAAGTGCTTAGTATGTAAAAAAAAAGGGAAAAAGGGGGGGATAAATTAAATATTTTTATTCAGACCACTTGAAAGTGAAATAAATGGCAAATCCAAGTACAGCTTGAAATGGAAAGTAAAAGTTCTAATTTACTTTTACACAAAGGATTTTTTTACTAAATCAACTAGATAATTCAAAAGAACATGGAATCAGAAAACTCTTCACTGTTTCTTAAAGCACATTTTTTATGATAAGTGAGAAGTTTTCATAGTTGTTTTTCACTCAGCTGAACTGAAGCAAGGGATACTGCTGTAGTGTAACTTCAAGGGACTCCACCAGGTTTTTGAATGGACCACAACATGTGTACAAGCCATGTCTCTTTAGATTTCTTATTATGTCAAACACAAAATTACCAGTGTTATTGTTACCAGTGCTACTAGTGTTGCTGGTATGAGTATTACTGGTACTAACCAGTGGGTAGATAAAGTTCCTTTTTATTTGAAGTATTCCATATGTTTAGGGCTTTCTGTTTGCTTGGAGGATAAGGTGGAAAATTAACTTTAATCCAGCTGTAGTCCTGTGCTTGGTTATTTAACAAAATCTCCAGTCCTCTTCTGTAGTTCCCCACCACCTTTCCATCCTTTTTTCTGTCTCTCTTTCACACTCAGTTGTCAGTAGTAAGCAATGGAGCTTCCTCATGTCCTCTTTTTCAGGTTTGTTGTCAGTGAGAGTAGAAGGCTTAGACAGTTTATTAAAGAACCCCTACCATAGAGTCACAAGGTGCAGAAAGGACCCTTGCTTTCTAAACTCCTTCTCAGAGAGGAGCCTAGGTGTGGATGGATCCAGTCTTAGCCTCGGATTTTGTCCGTGGGTTAAATTTAAGGAATTACAGAGGTGTGATTGAATCACTTTGTCCCACAGGTTTTAATGGTAGCAAACTGAGAATATTTATATAAAGTAAATCATTTATTATCAGAAATGATCAGACAGAAGATCTTAATCAGAATTATTTACTACACAATATAAACACTAAAACTACTAGTTGCATACTATAAGATAGGATAGTGCACTATATTAAAGCAATTATTGAAGCAATTATATCAAAGCTAACAATAAGAAATAATTATTAGTTAGAGATCAATGTAACTCACCAACATTCATGGGAAGATCTCCATCTCTCAACCTCAAGGAGTATTCTTGAGGGGGATCCCCACCCAGAGGAGGAATCTCCACACTTACACTCCAAAGGGCTGTTTTGTAAGAACCTGACCTTATGAGAGTGGAGTGGACTTTTATAGTATAAAATGGTTGACTGCCAGTCACCTGACTCCAGTGGCTGCCTCATCATCAGGATGTTAATTCAGAGTTGAAGCCAGACTGGTTTCAACATCCTCTGGTCTTCCCTGATATCCCCCTCAGCCCACCACTGATACATTTGCAACTAGGGCATTGTCTTGGTCACATTCCAGGGGGACATGTCCTGTGACAAGGTTACATTGTGGCAGCTGACCAGTGCATAGCTCAGTATGAAAATAATTAATTTCCAAAAGTTAAAATTTCTGACTGTGGGTACAAATTCTTCCTGCTCATGGAAATACCGCTGGATCTGCAGTGATGGTACTGCTATCTGATACTGCTATCGTCCATTGCACTTATTCTACAGAGGAGGGCAGGAAGAGGGGAAGATGTAGAAAGCTCACTAGGGACTTTGTGGCAGAGATTCAAGTAGGTTTATGTTGGGTATTTGGGGATTTTGTGAATCCTTGCTTAAGCAAGGGGATTCTTTTCACTCTGTGGTCCAAAGCACAGACAGACATGTTCCTTTGGGCTGGACTGCCCTTTGGCAGTCTTAAAGGGTAGGACTGAGAACCAGGTATATGTTACCCTTCTCAGGGCACACCACCAGACCGGGCTTGCTTCTCGCTGTTATGATCAGGTTCTTTAAAATTATTAGAAAGATGCCTCTGCCTGAATTAAGGTGCAAACAAGACCATATGCCAAAGTCGGATTTTTATTTAAATGTCAGGTAGAGGGAGACAGAAGGAAACAGGAAAAACAGAGAGGAGGGGGAAGAGAAAGTGCCAGAGAGGTGACTTAAGTAGGAAAAATATCAGCACTGTGTGGATTCCGGTGGTGTCCTGTTGGTCCTCTTCTTCTGGTCTTCTCGGTGGTGAGAGTCCCAATCTTCTTGGGTTCCTTCCAGTCTTGTCTGGATCCTTCTAGGACATTGCAGCTGCTTGTTAGGTGAGTGCAATTGAGTCCATCATGGCCCATTGTGGACCATCAGCAGAGATGAATACCTTGAGCCCTCAAGTGAATGTTCAGTACTTCCCCGGAGGAGAGTTATCACAGCTGAGTCATTTGTGTAAGGACAAAGAAATACTACCTACCTCACAGGATTTGCCTCTTACCTTATCTTGTTCCACACCCATCTTACAGCCTGAGGTGTTCACATCCTCAGCACCTGGGCAGTTATTTTACACATTGTCAGCTTGCATGTTGATTTTCTGAGCCATCAGCATTCCAGTCAGTGAGCTTGCTTCTCCTGGGATAAATGGGCAATAGTACCACCTTTATCTTATCTCAAGTGCCCCTCACAGTCCAAATTAGTAGGTGTATTCAGGGTGGGGTGGGCTTCGGAGAGCAGTTGCTTCATTGGACAATTTGCTACAGTGGACAAAAGTCTTTCAGTGATTTTAATAATGCTTAAGCCATTAACCATTTCAGTCGCTCACACTCACTGTGTACAACTCCTTGAATAAGGGGGAAAATAGAGAAAGTTTTAAACATTAATTCTGAAAAGAAATCAATTTGAGACTGTATATTTCTATTAAATCCTCACTGTAACTAGAAATGAAACAAAGTGCTAACAGTTGTGCTTACTGTTTCAACTCTATACCAATTCATTAATCTTTATGCAAACATTTACTTACTGAATTATTCAAACCGTTAAACGTGAGCATTTTTTACCAGTCAATTGAGTAAAGATTTTGTTTGAACACTTTTGAGGTCCCAGCATAGGTGACATTTTCTTCACTACTGGCATGTATACCTAGTTCAGAAGAGGCTTGAAGCTAGAAAGCTCCTTATATACACACCACAATAACAGAACACTTCAAAGGAAGGCATGTGAAAGTTTTTTGCAGAATAATTTTCAGAATGGTTTAAAAGAAAAGATAACTTTGAAAAACTGGAGAAAAAATTCATCTTGACTTTAATAGTCATTCCGTATAAGTTTTTTTTTTTCTTTCTTTGAAAATCACCATCTTAGCAAATTCAAAGCTGTAACAAACAACTTGGGTGATTGCACAGCACTGGAAGACCTCTTAAAGGGGCATACGCTGTTAAAGCTGTGCCTGAAATGAACTTGAGACAGAGGAAAAACAGCAGTTTTCATAACTTGATTTCTTGGAGTGGAAGAGGGAAGAAAGTCACTGAGGTACATGAGGGGAAACATGGAAGGTTTGTTATTTTCAGATTTTCTATTATTTTCCTACAGCTTTTATTTGATGTTCAGGCAGTAGCCTGACAAATGGAGGCTCTGAATATTGCCAAAATGACCAACTTTCAGGTTCTTGTTCTCATCATAGAGAGACTTGCACTTTAGCAATAATTTCAAATCTTCATGGCATCAAATTGTTTCAAGATGATTTTTTCTCTGACCCATTTAATTTTGCCTGTAGGAAATGTCAGGTGTGCCTGCTAAAATAAGGCCACAATTCAGCAAACTTTATATACCACAAAGTGAAGAAAAAATATCCCTGTGTTCTGTATTATTTCACCTTGTTTTGCAGGTTTGACACAGAGGCAAAATATTAATAACCTCAGTATTGATTAAACTGTTATGATTATCATTGTTAACTTTCAGTTCTTAGCTTTGCTAACTGATATTGAGCATTTCTTAATGCTAATACTGGCGAATTTTAAGGCTACTGTGAAGGAAAATGAGAATCAATCATGGATCTTCTATGTAGTGACAAAAGAAAATCCTTTCTGAAAACCAGAACTAGCATGTGAGTATTGACTTGTCAAGTGCATTGCCACAATGCTTTCTTTGCTCTTCCTTTCAGAAATCAGTTTTAAAATCCTACTAAACTTTTAAACATTCAAAATTCTTCATGTACTGAGTAAGCATAAGCAAACCAACGAAAGCAGCTGCATCTGATTGGAAGGCAGCAGACTGTGAGAGCATAAACTCTGCTGACTACAGAAAGAGTATCTTGGTAATTAGAGGATTGATTTGGTGGTGGCCCCTTTCAGCAATCACCCCTGTGCACCCATAGACTCTGGGTAGAATTCCAAACATGGCAGACATATGTTTATGGTTGTGACAGTAAAGAGTCAAGTTTGCAATGGCAGTCACAAATGAGGCAAAATTTTCTAAAGGACAAAGTGTCAATCCTGATCCTGCTAGAGCCGATGAGACTCCACCCGAGAAGTATTTTTGGAAACCCCACCTGTACCTTGCTGTCAGTGTGAAATGCACATTTTAGAGTCTATTTTCTTGCCATAATAGACCTCTTGAGAGTGCAGGAAGAAAATACTACCCACAAGAAAGGAAAGCCTAAAAAAGTCAGTCAGGAAGTAATGGCAAGCTAAAAACCAACTCAGAAAACCCACTGCATAATGAGGAAAGTAGCAATGCAGAGGTGCTTTAAAATAAAAGTCGAATATTAAAAGAGAAGCAATGTTACTGTGACCTTTACTGTATAGCTCTTTGAGGTACGTCACCACAACCATTGCTTAGGTTTTGGCTGCAGCACACTCACTTTGATCTCAGTTAGTCAAGGCAAAGAAATACTTTCTTCCCCCTAATTGAACAGTTTCCTCCCACAGGCACCACATAAGACGGTAGATTTGCAGTCATATCAGTAGGAGAACTTTGCTTAAAACAGCTAACAAAAGCTTTCAAGAAAGTGCCAGGCAGTTCAGTACCCAATTCTCCAGGCTGCAGAGGCTGCAAGGTACTGAAGCCAGGTGTGGGTATTCTGACTGATTAGGAAAGATCCCAGAAAGATACCAGAAGGTAAATGCCACCAAAAAAAGCAAGTATCAGCAATGCTTAGCACAAATTTCTGCAGGAGTCCATTAATCACATCGAGTGACACTTCCATCCTTAATGGCATTATAATGAGCAAAAGCTTAGTATTTAACTAACTTCAGCAATTGATTATGCTTGTGGAGAATTTTAATTTATTACTAATGCAATACAAATTGCTGGAAATAAACATGTACAGTAACCAAATGAGATTTGATTATTTGGTTTCTATTTTTGGCAGCAACAAAGTTTTCAACTACAATAGTAGCAAAGTCAGATATCAGTATGTTCTCCAAGACGCATTAAAACAAATATTTCACAGCCCTTACTTTGCTGCCACGAGATATACTGGGTGATGAATAAATAATGAATTAACATTATCCAGGTTTTGCTGCTTCAGTAACTTGAATGAAATCTACTGCTTTAAACAGTGATCTCTAGTTTTTCCACTCTAATAGAATGCTGCAAGTAACATCACGTTGCTTTTCCAGTCAGCCCATGAGATGACATAGTTACAGAAAATGGGAAACATAAGCAACCTGAGAGGGTCTTGTGGGCCAGGTAGTGCCTGTGAGTCAAAACTTGGGACTCACAGACCTACACCCTGGCAATTGTATTAATGTGGTTTTGAACTGCTACTCTGAATTAATCTACATCTTTGATATCAACTTGAGTGGTCTCTCATTACTGAAAGTGTGAAAAAGGAGGAAATAGAGGAAGTCTACTTAACCCTTCTTTTCATTTATAAAGCTAATTAAAATACCTACATGTTTTTAATTAAAAGTGATTTTGCTGAAAATTCTGGAAAACAAATTGGTTAGGTAGTCTAGAAAATAGCTTGGTTTGTTTTTTACTATTTCAATTTTTTTTTGGTCAAGAATTAGTCATTGGCAAAGACCTAGTGCTGAATACATTATAGACAATACTATTTGAAGTCCATGTACAGGGGTAGTTGTGTAGCTTTCTTTGTCAGAGAGTATCATTTCAGTTTAATAAAACATCAATAACTATATCAAAAGAACCTTCTTAGTCACCACATTTCAGGTAAGAGGTCTTAAATTTGTTTATTTTGGTGAGCTGCACCATAACGTGGCAGTGTTTCCATCCCAGTATATATCAAAAGCAGTGAATATTTAACGGAAATGGGCAAGTTTATTGTGCATCATAGCTAAATGTGTTTGTAAAACTAGCCTCTTTATGCTTATTCCCAGTCCTTACCTTCTACTGCCATTAGTATACAGCAAAAACTAAAGCTGTCATTCTTCCCTTTGAACAAGTGCATAGTCACATATAATGGTGTTGACCATCAAATTATACTGCTATTAGATAGGATGTAATATTTTGCTCAATTCAGCCATGAACTATTACTGAAAACCTAAGATTGACTTAAATAAGATCCAGGAGGGAAGTGATGAGAGTAACTATGACTCTCTTAAGATGGGAGAATGGTTACTAACTGGGCTCAGCTGCGGAGGTCTCACATCCCCATGGTCCTGCACCAGTCGGTCCCTGGGACCCATCCCCTCAGTCCCTAAGGGTAACCAAGCTGACGTCTGCCCCAGTGAGATATGGTCATATTTACACTCTCCCTATCGCTTGGATTCATCAACCAGTGATAGTACTAAATTTGGTGAAACAAATTTATGGGAACAGCTTTACTGAGCTTGTTACCCGGACCCTGGCCTGCAGGTTTTAGTTGGGCACAGCTCAGCAGTTACTGAGGGCACACTGTCTGCTTACACTGTTTCACATTAATTGACTGATTTTACCAAATTTGACAAAATGCTCCAGTCAATGTGATTAATGCTCATATCGACAGCCACACAGATCATTAAAGCACATACTGTTGTATGGAATCTAATTGTGACATGTCATAAGCCATCAATCTGAAACAAAATGGTACCAATTTTGACCAAAGTTCACAGGCCACCTATACTTAACCTGGGAAAGCAGCATATATAAATTATATGTGTTTGATAAATAACTGAAGAATCAGATATTTGATAGCTAGCTGTTCTTGAATACTGTTAGACACCAGATTAGTTATTGTTGGGTCAGAACTAACTTGTGAGCAGTGTGTTTGTGTGTGAGGGGGAAGGGATGGGTCAAACCTCACGGAGGTGGGGTGGCATCGTGTCCCTCATGGCAGCCCTGGGAGCCCAAATAGGGAAGCCCCAGAGGAGCTGTCAGTCACAAACAGCCCAGGAAACCTGTAACACACCACACTTCCTGCAGCCCCTCACCCAGCCTCAGATTGGCAGGGACAGTGAGAACACTGCTCCTCACCCTGACCTGGAACCCCCAGAGTGGCTGTGGGTCAGAGATCCCGCCTGGAGGGGTTGGCCACAGGGACCAGAGCAGATAAAACCAAGGGCATGTGTGTCGTGGCCCTGCCACTTGGACTTGTGAAAGCTGATCTTCTATGAGGCTTTAGTGGTAGTTATATCATCTGTCTCTCCCTCTTTCTCCTTCTCTCTCCTTGCTTCTCTGCTTCTCTTTCTCTGCTCCTTTCTTGATGCTTAGAGTGGTTTGGAGCTGGAGGGATTGGATCTTGATTTGAGTGTTGTGGAATTGGTTGGATTCTGGCTTGAGTGTTGTGGATTTATAGTATATGCTGAGTGAGTATTGTGGTGGAATATTTTGTCTAGTTTGTGTGGTGGCCTTTTGAACTTTGGCCAAGTCCCCTTATCTACTCCCCTAAATTAATAAAGAAATTCTTTGGGAACAAACCCATGGCTTATTCTCTTAATGCTATCTCGAGGTATTAAAGAACCCTATATCTTTATACTAAAGTAAAACTCATAGCCAATCCTATGAGCTGGCAGCTCTGGGGGCTGGACTTTTACAAATATTCACAACACTCTTGTTGTGGAAAAACAAGTTAGCCAACACATGTAAAAGATGACATCTTGTGAATAAAGCTGCTTAAACCTTTTTCTTAAACATACCTCTTTTTAAGTAAAAGCATCTAATTAATGAATGCATCCCAATACGTTGTATTTTATGCCCCTAGTTAAATATCCTTTACTCTTATACTTGCAGTGTTGCTATGATCCTAGTTATCTTACAAGTATTTTAGAAAATTGCTCAGTGTGACAAAAACATTTAAATTGTAATTCTTGCATAATATCAAAACATTCTCATGAGCTTTAAAGTGTTTGTAATCCAAGAAATAAGGATGTTATACCTCATTAAAAAAACAGATGTCTTCCTGTATTTGTTTTTTTGTTGTCGGGGGGTTTTTGTATTTTGACTGCCCACAGTTTCCCAACAACAAGACATCTCTGGGCATGTATTTAGATACTGTATTATTTTATAATATTTAGGACTAAGATAAAACTATTATGGCAAGACTACATAATACAGTTGCCTATGGCACTAGAGGACTAAATTAATGAGTTCCCTCAGTTAACTTGCATTTTGATGTTCTGTTCCTTGCTATAGCTTGACTAACATGAATCCTACATATGAAGACTGCATACGAAGCACTGTTTAGAACATATCTTTCATCAAAGATACATGACTGGACTTCTTCAGGGGAAGAAATATATAGGGAGGAAGGTTGTATGGCTAGTTCTCACTCAAATTGAGCATAGAAACAGCTGGGATAAGCACAGAAGATATGGAAATAAGATATATTATTGTCAAAAGGGATGAGATATAGGATAGATACAGTTTTCTCCGCTCCTCTCTTAATTTGTCATGGAATTAATACATATGGAATGAAGAGCTATTTGGACAATCTTGAGGGCATGCAAACAGAAAAACTTCATCCAAATTAAATTTAAAAGAACTTTGATACAAGCAGGTCAGAATGAGATTCTTAAGAAAATGGTGCTGTCATGGATCCCAACAAACTCATGGAGAAAGTGTCAGATGTAAACCTTCATTAAAGGTAAGATATATACAAGTTTAAAATGTTAGTTGCTTGAATGAAAAATCATTTGTTTATATCCATTGTACTTAATAAGTATATTTTGCTGTAAATAGTGGGTATTTCATATTTTCTGAAAATCTGAACGGTTAAACTGAGTGCACGATTGCTTATATTATAAAGTTTCTTCCACCTGAAGTCTGACAATAACTCCTCCAGCAGAATGGCCTTTGCTGTCAGCAGAAAGATTTCCTTCAATCCACATACCTTTGTGAATGGTTGCTTTCAAGATAAAAATATTTGGTTTATTTTTTTTTTCTGTTGTTTTTAGCATTAGAGCTTGGAGATAAGGTTATCTTCTGCTGCATCACAGAGGGTTGTTCTCCTACAGCTGAGATTCATTTCACTGAAGGTGGCATGAGGCATATGTGAAGTAGGGCAGAATGTAAAGGTTTGTGCTCTACCTTCCCCTGATACAGATAAATGTAGGCTTTTGTGTCTTTAGTGTTGTTGAGCCAGAACATTTCTCAACTTCCAAAATCGCACAAAAAATCAAAATTCACAACTGGCGTAACACTATGTAAGACATACAAGCTAACATTTTCACAGCATGCCATCAATTTTAAAGTCTTATCTTTCCCAGTAAGTCTTGCATTGGGTAGGCTTTCTTGAATGAGAAATCACCAGCAGTGTGGGATTATTATGGGATTGGTGATACACTGTGTGCTATGGAAAGAAAAATATTATTCATATTAGTGTATCATTTTTAATAGTGTGTGTAATTTTAAACTCACAGAGTAGGGTCCAGAAACATAAAGCCTCCATCAGTTTTTCAAATCTCAAGTTTTATAAGTGTGGTGGGGTCTCAAACTATGACAATAAGCTTCATATTTACTTGTTAAATGTAAACTTGCCCCTAGCTTTACGAAGAGGGAAGTGTGTTTACTGTTAAACTTGTTCTTAAAAGAAATACATTACATTTATTCTGGCAGTTTGTATATCTGATTTGTCTGAATAATTCTTCACAAAGAAGAATGTATGGCAAGTTTGTAAGTAGAACATTTATTCAAGAATAAATATTTTCTTCAGTCCCTTAAGCAATTTTATAATGGAAACATGGAACTAAATTCTGCTTTTAAAAGCTTGGGTTGTAGAAAACTCAGGGAATGTTACAATGGAAATAGCAAAGCACTTTTTCATGTGCTAACATTTTACTTGAAGGGGAGACAAACTGCATTTATAGAGGCTGTCATAAGAAATGAGAAATATTACTGCGTGTAGTTTATCATAGGACATACTTTTCCAGTAGGAGATGTTGCAGGAGATGGAATTTCTACGAGGTATTCATACCTGAAATCTGGAAGCTTGAAATTCCCCTGTGTTGCAGAACTCAGAAAGGATGAATTTTATGGTAAGGTAACAAGCTAAGAAATGTGTACCTATTTTCTCTGTGCACTGTGAATTTCTCTATGAACTATGAATTTTCATAAGTTAACATCAATATTCATCAGCTGGTTTAAGTCTACTGTATCTACATGCAATAAAATATATTCCTATCTATACAGGGCTGAAATTAGCACTGCTTGTTTTCCCAGAAGATAGTCCACAGTACGTAATAATTTTTTTTTTTGTGCAACTTCTAATTGATATTCAAATATATATTAAGATTGTTTATTTTGAAAGGAATGCAGAGTGGCATCCCTGGGTGCACTGTAGCATGAGTCAGTGTATCAGGGTAGGTTTTTCAATGGTCTAGTGGAGCAGTTTGTGAACAAGCTGTCCTGTGCTGAGTTGCAGGCAATTCCAACCTCTGTCTCTACTTTTGCCATATGTTTGCTTTTCTCTCCGAGGGTATATCCGTCAAAGGTGCTGACAAGCAGCGCTAATCAATGTATATCAGAAAGGCCTTGGTTACAGTTCTAGTATGAAACTTGGTGTAGCTGTGTCATGGAGATGCTTGAGGTTAGCACTTAGAGCTGAATGGATACATCCAGGGAGGAAGAATATGAGATTCTACACTAGCTGTCTGTCGGGCCACTGAGATTTTCTTTTTTTTTCTTTTTCTTTTTTTTTTTCCCTAACTATGTGCCAGTGAATGGGAGTCAGTTTCAGGGGTTTTTTCCATTACTGTATTTTCTAGACTGCAAAAAAGTATATCAAGGTATTTTAATAGCAAATGATGTAGTGATAGAAACCCCTGATCATTCATTTCTCCTTAGCACAACAGGAAGCTAGCAAGGTGACATTTGGACTTAATGACTTATGCAGACTTCATAACACTGTGAAGTACTAACAACTTCAAGTTGCATTTTTCTAGCTAAAAACTGTAATGAGCAAAGACAGGTATAAATACTGCATGAAATAAATTTTTTACATCTTCTTCCTAAAAACGACAATATTCTTTAAAGACAGTAATTTAAAAAAATTATCTACTTGTGCTTCTGTTGACTTTCATCCTTACAACTGACATCCCCTACATGATCTAAAAGTAGGGTTCTGTACTAGGAATTTATTACAGACCTGCCTGTTTAGTCTTTTTAAAAAGAAAAATCGGAACTTTGAAAAAGCTGCTATGGATATTTTATTTGGTTTTTTATGTGTTTTTATTTGTTTTCCAGCAAATAATGGGGGTTGTAGCTGTTTGTTCATAGTATCAATGTTGTATATACTGTTTAACTTTTTGATTTATGCACTTTACATATTACTTCGTAAAAGGTAGATTTTATAACTAGACTTCTAATTTTTATTCTTTTTTTTAATAAGTTGTGCTTCATTTGGCTTGTCATTTTGGAACCTTTATCTCTTGATGTCCCTTTTCAAGATAAAGGAACAATTAGGGGCATGAATAATTGATGCATTTCTTCACATGATTTTTACTGTTTTAGAATAATATATATTTATTTCCATTTTCCATTAATTTTGTTTTTGATATCTCATGCTTGTATCATAACCTGTGTGTATAAAAGCTCCATATAAGTGGATGATCCGAGATTGTTCTCTATGAAGTTCTTTCATGGGTTGAAGAAAGTAGTTGCTCACAATATCAGTGAAAACCAGTTATATTTTCCTATAAGATCCATCAGAGTTCAGAGTTTGCATATGAGGAAATAGAACCAAAACTAAAGCTAGGGAACTTCTGCTCCTTTTTCTGCTCTGTCTGTGTGAGACGTTGGCTGTGGTGTCAGGACTCAAAGCATTTCTACTCCTATGTAGTGCCATAAACAGCTCTGCCCTGGACAGAGTCCACAGCTGTGCATGCATATGTGCAAAATGATGACAACTCACTCTGGTTTGTCTTTAGCACAGTTGTCGTTTTACTTCATACTTCTGAACATGTGGTTTAGTGGGTATGCTGTTATTTGGACAAAGGTTGGACTCAATGATCTTGGAGGTCTTTTCCATCCTTGATGATTCTATGATGCTTTTTTCATATGAGGGATTTTAATGACATTTTGCAGTGTTCAGGGCTCACGTGAAAGAGATGTCAGGCCCTTAGTATCTTCTTCTCTTGTTTATAATTCACATATTTTTACTCAAGTGCACTCCATAACTACCATTGAACTTGGATCTTATCCTTAACCTCCCTAAAAAATGGAGTATTTACATGTTTTATGCAACACAAGCATATAGTGGAATTTTCTTCACTCATAATAGTTTTCTGAACATGCTGTTGGGCAGTGTGAATATTCAAAACTAGTTTAGGAAGGTGTTAAAATTTTCCTGGCAGAAAAAGAAAAGTACTGAAGTGGATGTGGTTTTTTACAGTATGGATTATCACTGATGTCTGTCTTGCGGCTGAAAAGATTGATTCTATTTGTGTGGAGAGTCTGTTTCATACACGGACAATTTTGAAAAATTTAGTGAAGCTGTGGCAAAATGGGTGAATGAAGATTACTTCCATTACATGATGGAACCAACAGATGTGCTGTTTGATATCAAATAAAGCTAACAAATGAAATACTAGACCATTTATCCACTTATAACATGTTGGAATACGAGAGAATCAACTAGCCTAAGACTCAATATCTTTTCACTGCAACCATTCATACATCATTAGTAGATCCCCTTAGATTTAGGATCTGATTAAGTAGGTGTTAAAGTAAATGGATATCCTTTCACTGAATTGAGCCAATACAAACACATGGACACAGGTAAAACTAACTGAAAAAGAATGCATATACCACTGTGAAACTTATGGTACACTTGATTAGACAAAAAAATTAAGAGTACTAACAACAAACCTTGGAAGTAAAACTAGGAGAACTTGTAGTTGTCAAGATGGAGCATGTTTGTGTTGACACTGGGATTGGAGGAAAGATATGGTTGTACGTTTTTTACAGTCAATAAACAAGTCTTGCACCTGTGATTTGCCCTTGAACTATGATGTTCAAGTAAAAATGTAACAAGAGCAGACAAAGAGGTTTTCTTTGCTTTCACAGTGTAGACACAGTGATTGCACAGTAACTATGTAAAAATATGAGTAATGTGTTTTAAAGAATTTATATTTTGGCATATTGTTTCTCTGTTTTTAAACTAAAGTGTTCTAAAAGAAAAAATGGATTAGAAATGAGAAAATGAGGGGGGTTTACAGTTTAAAATGTTAAACTGAACATTTCAAGTGTCTAGGGGTTCTAGAAAAATATTTGATAATACAACTGCACTTAACCTGACCTTTTTTCAATAGAGATTTTCAGTACTGATAAGTCAGCATTTTCTAAGAGAAAATTATTCAGATTTTTTAAATCTTATTAAAAATATTTACTTAAAAATCTGAATTTGTTGTTTAAGTAAATCATGAAGATGTCAGGTTTTACACCTAAACTCTTCGTCCTGGGCTTCCTTTTTAATGGAAATATGACAATTATTCCTGTAAAATATTACCTCAGAAAAACACCCAATACTAGAGTCACTGAGACAAGGTAAATTTACACCTACTGAATTCAATGTAGCTGTGACTACAGTGCCACCAATCTGTCAGCTGGCCACTGTGTTGCAATTTTCACATGTATGTGTATATACGTGGTACTCAGATTTGGTATGAAGTGTGAAATGGATAGAATATTCTGCGTAACAATTGCGAGGGTTCCTAAAATCTGATTTCTGAACTGAATGTTGAGACTTCAGGCTTGGAGTTGAAGATTATTACTATGGTTTAGACAAAAGGGACAATTGCTCTTGCAGACTTGTGCAAGCACCCTGGCAAAGACTTGTGACTTTGGTTCTGTTCTGAGCACCTCTCTTCTACACAGGTGCTTTTTTTGCAAAATTTAGGATAATATCTGACAATGCAACAGGCAAACAGGAAGCGTCTGATTGCAGAAATCTATCTTAAAAAAGAAATGGGGCTAACAAGCAGATTCGGATCCTGAAATTGCTGGCTCTGGGATTTTTCTGATGAGGTTGATGGTATGTTGCTTCAATGTACAGGGTACCTTGAATTAATAGGTTGAGGGATGTTACATCTGACAGAATAATACATATGTAACAGAAGTTAAAAATTATGCTTTAATGTGATGAATATTGTCAGATAATGAGTTTTTCAACTCTGACATCTATATGGAGACAATTTCCCTCTCACTGAATTTCATGACTACTTCTAACTTAAGTGGTAAACCTTTAAAGTGATTCAAACAGATTTAGTAATACAGCTTAGTAATACAGCTTCCACTTAACACTAATAGGACTTTTAAGGCTAATTTCCTGTGCATCAGCTGGAAAATATGCCACTTAATATAATCTAAACATGTATTTATAGCTTAATTATTCTCTACCATTAGATAAAGTGCACTATTACATAGTTCCATAACTTATTTTAAAGATATCCTGTAATATGCCCTTGTTGGAGAAAACACATTCAAAATGTTTTGATTTTGAGTCAATACAGTTGAAATAAATCTGACCATCATGTGTGTACAGAGTTTGTAAAAAATACCCCAAACCCCAAAGTGCAGTGAAAACTTATCTGTGAATCTGGAGAATTTTGTTTTGGAAATTGCGATGACAAACAAAATGAGAAACACTTCTGAGAAATTATCTGATTTTGAATCTACTAGAAACAGATAGTAATAAACAACTGTTATTTTCTTGGTGTAAGTAGCAGGAGAGAACAGACTTTGTATCGGAAACAACAGGACAACCCCGCTGCTTAGAAAATCTACCCAACTGATGAAAATAAAACGTCCCTACTTTTAACAATGTTCAAAGTCTCTGTCCTGAGTGATCATTGCACAGTGTTTGAATTCTGAAAAGTATGAAGTTTGACAGTTTCAGTAAAAAACAGGACAGTTAAAAAAAATATTTTCTTTTTTAGTTCTGTCTTCCCCAGGGTATGTTTGATCAACCAAAGTCGATTTGAGAAAGAACAGCGAACTTCCTTGAAGTGGCCTTCAAAATAAAAAAAAAAAGGTAAAATGTTAACCCGCTGGGAGTATGTAAGACTGTAAAGTCCTGTAAATTACTTAGTGGAAAAGCAGTATGCAAGAACTCCTAGTTATTGCACAGTGGTCATAGTTCCTATAATATAGACTTTCAAAATTTGGTCATACCAGAGAAAAAAAATCTGAAGATTTCTGCAAGATTCAGGTTAAAAATGACCTTTCAAACAGCACATAGCGTGACTACTGGTGTTAGGGATACCAGGTAAATTTGGTATCTGTCTAGTACACATACATTAAAACAACCAGGGAAATGACAACAAAAATCACACATGATAAGACTGGTAGATCCACTACCATTCAGTGCATGCAGTTCACACAGTTGATTAAATTACTTTATCTGTGCTTAAACATATTGTACTATAGCTACCTATTATGTTAACAAGAAAGGAGATTAATAAAATGAACAATTGTTCTTGGTATTTTTAAGAAGCGTAATACTGCTGCAATGACATCAATGATCTTTACTGCTTGAAATAATTGCAGTGTATTAAAGGGAAAAAGGATCCAGTGTTTCTAATATCAGGTGCCAACGCTTAAGAGTGAGAGCCTAGTGTTCATCTTATATAAAAGTTTTCATGCCTTCATTTATGCTTGCTGAGAATCTGGCCTTTAAATTAAATGGTTTAACTTCAAATTTGATCAAAAATACCTTTTTAAATTTGGAATTAGTTACATACCTGAGACTAGATTATTAGTTATAGACACTTCAGTGGTCTAATAGGAGAGTGTGACTTACATCGTGTAAATAGACACAATATTAGATGCAGAGGTATACATTCTTAGCTAAAAAAATTAGCCTATTTTCTCAAGAGTAAATCTGAGGAAGAGCCTTCTATGTCATAAATTAGAAAGGGTTAAGGAACTTCTTTGTGGTTTAGCACATAAGTGGCAGAAGTTAACATGAGGAAGATCAGTGTGACATATACATCCTTCTTTTCTGTGTTGTTGGAGGATCGGAATTAATGGCATTTACTATGACCAGTAGCTGTGGCTAACACTAAGGATTACATAATCAGTTTAATGGATTTTTTTACAAAAACTTGCACTGTGACAAACCTGTTTGTATTGGCACTATCACAGCAGTTTAGATCATCTCAAAGACCTCCTCACCTCTGTGGGCTGTCTCTGTGGTGAACTTGCACAAACTGATGCATTAGGTGGGGTATTTTTCTTCACAGCCACAGATATTTTCAAATGCATTTTTTAGATTTCATTTTTAATGTGTTGATTAAAAAATTCCAAAAGGCAACTTTTTATTAATATTCCCCGTCCCTAAGGAAATGGATATCTCCTACCCCTTATAAATCAGTTCCACATGGAAAAGGAGATTCTGTATAAGAATGACCTATACCTAAATGTTCAAGTATGGCACAGGCTCCTTGGTCCTCTTTATCTTATGGCATCCCTCATCAAGAAAGAGCAAAAGGTTTTAGTATTTCTAACACAAAAGTCTTTATTCATTATCACTTCTAATCTCTAACAGAAAATGTCACTAGAACCTGATGCTATTTACCTTGGTTCAGTTGACTTGTTTCAACCTCAATCCTGCATTTCAGTTTTCTGCATCATTACTTTAGCAGTAAAGATGTACACATATCATCCCATCTCAGAAACTAATTTTACAATGCAAAAACATGACCATGAGAGTTCTCAAAAACTGGGTGTTTGGTGTCCATAAGAAACCAACACATAGAGTATTACAGGATGTATTCAAAAAACTTGCAGTCAGGAGTGAGTATCACTTCCCTTAAGAGTATTTGCAGATGCAAATTCAGATTTTAATTCAGTGCTCCTGGATCAAAAATATTTTCTACTACTGCTCCTTAAGACCTGTGAACATTTAGGATGCTAAATATATAAGTTTAAAACAGCTTTTGAGTCTGATGACTGGCTATTTTCTAAGATACATATTCCAATTAGGAAAAATATTGAGTTACAATATCTTCCTTCTTTTTTGTTTTAAATCTAATTGTATCTGAGGGAGACTGATTTGTGCAGCTGGATGTATCTATCTCAAACTTAATGAAAACACAGATGATGATATGATGAGGAAACAATATACCATAAAAAGACACCAAATGTGTTTCTACAAGGATGGAGGTAGAGGGGCTAAGAAGTCCTCCACAGTTAGCTCACCAACTGTAAAGGCAATTGTAAAATTTTGCTTACGTGTTTAAAATTTATCTCACATTAGTTTTCTCTAAAGTGGGGCGAAAGTCTGTTACAAATATGAATAATTGGAGTGCCATCTGCTTGAGGGACATCAACTTAGAATATAACACAGTTATTATGAATTAAAACACTGTCAAAATTGTATGCCAACAAAAGAGGTAGAGACTTTTTTTTCTGGCAGAGTGCTGACTCTTGGTAATTTATCTTAATTTTCCATTTATATAAGAGCTGTGAGCGTAAGCATACAAGATTAATGAAGGTTGATTCGACTGTCCTCTTTGCTTCCTGTGCCTTCCATGACATTATAAAGGTGGCAGATTGCTAGTCAAGAATCCTTGACACTTTGTCCAAACTCAGGGGTGAGTTTCTCAGAAATGATAATTACCTGTAATTCCAACCATGATCTCTTTGACTATGAGTCACAGTTAAACTATTTATCTTTTCCACACATCTGCCTTACAAAATGAGACCACACTTATAAATAGCATTTCATTATTCAGAGAACTGTTTCCTCTTTCATAGTTTTATCTCTGACACTGTATCAGAAGATGTCATGCAACTAGAGATGGCAATAGTTCACAGTGACGCTGTCTTATGTACTAAATAGGACACTAGTCTGTTTGCTCTATTTTTAAAATATATTTTCATATGCTGTACTGAAGGATTATATTCAGCCCACTGTATACTATATACAGTGCACTGTATATTGTACTTAGAGCTGAAGGTTATAGACTGAGATCATATCCACTGAATGAGTTTTCTTCTGAGCCTTACAAGGATCTTATATTACTAGAAGATCACCAATATAATGCTGCTGTTTTGTAAACTCTGGTATGTAAACAACCCACTAACTGATATGTCTGAATCAATGTAAAAGCAAATATATAAATTGCTAATATTTCTTTCATGGACTTTGATCACTTCAGTGGAAGAAGGGGCTAGTGGTTTGTCAAGCACAAGAATGCTGGCAACTGGTCAATACCTCATCTATGGGTGTACTGGGTCTGGCTGGCATGCAGTTAATTTTCCTTATAGCAGATTTAATTATCCTGTGCTTTGGATTTGTGACTAAAACAGTGTTGATAATACCTCCATATTTTAGCTATTGCCAAACAGGGTCTCCATGTTGGTGTTGTTTTCTTTTTTTTTTCTTTTCCCCCACTGAAGGGATATTTTGCACTATACAGTGTTGTGCTCTGCAATAAAAGCTGAGGGAAAAAAAAAGGAGGAAGTTGGATCTTCATGATTATGGGGTTTTTCTTCCAAAGTAACCATGATGTATGCTGAAACCATGCTTTTCAGGAGGCAGCTGAACATCTGCCTGCCTATGGGAAACAGTGAAAGAGTTCTTTCATTTGCTTTGCTTGTACATACAGCTTTGCTTCACCTAATAATGTGTCTTTATCTTAACCAACCAGTTCTGAGATTTGCTCTTCTGGTGCTCTACCTCATCTCTTTGTGGTAAGAGTGAGCAAGAGACCGGGTGGCAGCATAGCTGCTGGCTGGGGTCAACCCAGCACAATGGACAATAGTATTTGTTGTTGCCTTTTGTCTTTTAAATGTGTTAAGGTAATAAATAGCCTAAATCTTGTATAGCCCGGGGTATTTTGGGACAGGGTCCTGAAAATTTGTATTTGGCCTTGGAAATACATTTCTTCTTCTGACTAGATGGATAAATTGGATAGATTTGCTGCCCCAGAATGTCATTACTATTTAGTTTTTCTTCCTTTCTGTGGTATTTACATTTATTAGAGTCTTTATTGTTTTTCATTGTTTCCTACATTTCTCTGGATTATAAATCAGTTGTTGCTCTTGTTTTTTCTGTGTTGCTCCCTGTGATAGTATAAAGAGATATGTATCAAATGTCCCTTAAACTTCAGTGTTTCATTTTACTTTGTGCAACTTTATATAAAAAGAGCTTGTGCGTCAGTGCAGGACAACAAAGAATTTGTAAGAAATCTTAACGCTTGAAAATGTTACATGAAGAATACCTCTGTTCAATGATACTGTACCTTTGGGCACTCACATCTCTATTTTCTTTTCCCATCTGTTACATAGTCCTAAAAACTCTGTTTCTTAACAATTCAAGGGCTACAGTGACTTGCATTGAATGCATTGTAATAACTACACTTCTGCATCAAGGTTTTGTTCTTTTATCACTGTAAAACAGTGTTGCATGAGTAGAAGACAGAAAACACGCAACTCAGTTACGTTAAACCAAGCAAAACTTTATATACATGTGCTATAAATTATCAATGTATTACATTTTCAGAAATATAGACTACAAAATAAAAACTGGTCTAGAAAATAATAAAAACTGCTACATTATCAATAAAACAATAAATATTGTTACATAAGATTTAATTTTTATTGATTGTGTGCAATCAGTTGTGTGAATTAAGGACATTTAGTTGATTTCAGTAAGTGCTGTTTTACAATCATCATAAATTAAGATACCGTTATTGTAAAAAATAGTTTTTCACATTTTACAAAAACCCAAACTGTCATCTTCAAAGCTGTGTAATAGGGTTCTCCAAGACTGCATTATGCCATAGCTTAATTTATTTACTGCAAACCTTGAAGCACTGGATGAAAAGGAAAATTATACAATTTTTTTCAGATGTCACCCAATTATTTAAATTTGTTTAAACTTGAGAGGATTTTTACTGACTTTAAAAGTACCTAACAAATGCAGTCAACTTGATATAGAAAAGTAAAATTTATGCAGATTAGATACATATTTGAAAAACTTTTAGCTGTAACTAACAAGGGAAGGACACTTTCATCACTATGAGTAGTTCTATGAAAACTTTTGCTTTATGCATGAAAAATATATTCTCAGTCTAGCTCTTTATTTTTTCTTTTGACTTCATGAGAATTTCTACTATTAAAACAGGAATCATCCCCACAAAAGTACACTGAGAAGCAGAGAAGCATTTCTTTTCAATAGTAGTTTTTATTCCCTTTTATCATCATGTACAATGTCCTAGACTCCTGCCAAAAATTGAGTAAAGATCAGGACAGGTAGGACACATTCAGAATCTAAGGACAAACAGGCAAAGGTTACAGGAAGTGGATAGTGGTAAAAGGAGATTAATATACACTGAGAAGATTTGTCTCTATAAATATAGAATGCAAATAGCTATAGATGGGGTGGGATAATAAAAGAAATACATTGCCATTTCTTTGTTTTAAAGGTCAATATCTCTATAGTGGCTACAATGGTATTTCAGATTTTTGTTCTCAAAAGGTAGTTTACTATTACCTTAATTTCTCCTTACTATCCTATTCTTTTTTTACTACCTTGCCTGCTGCCCTGGCACCTAACACACTGATTAAATGTGCTATGAAAAGAAATCCTGTTTATATTTTGATTTTAGAAATAATTTTAACAGTAGGAGGAATAAAAAAAATAAAAATTAAAAAATGGATGGGTCAATAACAATTACAAAATGTTTATTACATTAAAAACTCTTAATGCCCGGATGGAATAATTTCAGTCTGTTTTTACCTGATCTCCTATCCTAAATTGTAATGACTTCATGTTGGTTACTTTAATGCCATGCATTTACTTCTCCCTGCTGATCTCTGCTTGCACAGGTTATTGTGACTCTTGTCTCACAACAGAAAAAACTTGCTTCTCCTCACTCATGAAGCATATCCTATTAAATACATTTGATTCATGTTTGCTGCTATTACAAAACAAACATTTGCAATAGTAAATGGGGCCAGACAACCGCTCCAAAGAATTGTTTAAGATACAGTGATTTTGTAAGTACAGAGTTTGGGATGATTCTAATGACACTGAATTAGCCAATTCACTGAGCTTCCTTTCCTCTCCAGGCCTCTTTGTCTCTGACAGTTTTTCAACTCTTTCCAAGACTTTTTGCTTTCACTACAGCAGACTTTGGTCTTCTGCCCTTTAGTCTGTGCACTGGGTTAGAAAATGTACAGCAGCAGCCTGACTTCCTTCTCCTTGCACAACACAAGTAGCAGTAGTTTATTTTTTTGTCTAATAACTGACTTTGGAGGACAATAGTTAAGGTTCAAGGTTAAACCTCAGGATTAGATTAATTTTTAAAAGCCAGATATATATCCATGCACTCTTATATTTATACTCACAAAATATTTGCTATAGACAACTGTACATATGCAGGCATTCTATGTATTTAATTAAAATATTCAGTATAGAATTAAATAAAAAAACCTGTCCAGCCTATATAATCAATGTCCTGTAGTAATATAAGAATAAAGAAGAAATATCCCAATTCTGTATATTGAGTTATCATTAGGAATATTTTTTGGGGTGTGGATGAGACTCACATATTCTAGTCAGATTAAACCTTTTTTTTTTTTCCTGGTTATCCCTTATACACTGCGAATTTCTCTATAAGATGCTCTTTTCCATAAAGGTTTCAGCATAACTCATTCTCCAAGGAGTAACTAACTTTCACACTTATGTTCTGAATGTCTGTGAAAGAGACATCACAAAAATGGCTATGAACGAACAGTGGGGAGAAAACACCTTCCCACAGAAGATTAAATACATGTTTGATGGCACATAATGTGTTCTGACAACAGTCAAGTAATACCTGTCTAGAATTTGTACCTTGTAATACCATTTTTCTTTTAAGTGCTTGTGCATCTGTTTTGGAGTGAGTTTAATGGTTGCAGCTGTGGCTGCTGTCTTTGGTGTCCATTTCACATATGAAAACCATCTCTGCAAAGATATTGTTTCCTATATGCCTTTCATGGCTAGTCTTTTCTCAATTTCAGTTCATGTCATTCTGCTATAGATCCTGCATTATTTCACTGAATAACCCATGGGCATCAACCTTTCTCAGGACTGTTTTTTCTATGCTTTGCAAAGCCACACAGACGGACATCTTCCTCTGTTAATCTCAAATTTATCATGTAAAAATTAACTTCATTTTCTTAATCAATGCTCTTGATATTAACAACTCATTTTTAGAGTTTCTTCCACATTGCAAAACATACTTCATGTAAGTCTCAATCTGTGCGTTAGCCTTAGTGAAAAAGAACAGCTGCTTCAATATATTTTGCTTCTTTCCCTTATATCAATCATGTTCCTGATTGACTTTGGTAAACCTCAACATTTAAGTACATCAGTGCTGAAATACCACAAGAGCACAGGTAACATTTTTGTACCACCTCATAGCACCATCTTTTTGTTTTGTTTTGTTGCTTTTTGTTGTTTTTTATTATTATTATTTATTTTGTTTTGTTTATCTTATTTTATTTTCGATAAACAGTGTCTTTTGAATGAAAAATGAAGATTCTGGCATTAAATTTTAATTGAAGATATAGTGAAGTCTCATAATATGAGGCATAAATTACTATTTTCCTTGTAAGCAAGTAACATTTACAAAGTTATACACTTGATCTGTTTCCAACTTATATCCTCCTTTTGCTCTTCTTTATTACTCTTTACAACATGTTTCATTACGTATCTCTTCCTATTACTTACTTCTTTGTACTCTTCACACTTTTTAATCTTTATTTTTTTACTCTGCTTTTCATAATTTTTCCTACTCTTACATTTTTATTCAATCCTTCATTCTTCCTTTCCTTTCACATATTTCTGCTTTGTTTTCTATTTTTTAATTTATTTAATTCCTCTTTTGTTCTCTCCGTCTCATTTTCCATATTGCCATTGTCAACCAGTTTAAACACATCTTAGATTAATTTTCTATTAGTCATACATTATGTACCAGGAATACATTTCTGATTTCTCCAGCTATTCTGTGAAATTCTTTGACATTTTGTATGTGTGGGGGGGAGGCCAGTTGTCCAACATGAGTATTGATATTTCAGTGTTAGTTTAACATATTGATTTTGTCCAGTCTTTTCTATGTGTGGATCCAGGTGAATGTTATTGCTACCGATTTATTTTCAGATTTGGGAACATAGTGATAAGGATCAGGAAAAGACCATCTTCCACAATCACAAGTAGTAGATGCTTGATTAAGAACATTGGCATCATCAACATGTATTCCCATACAACAATCTACTTTCTGTAAGCTACTGAAAGCTACAAGGAAAGAGCAGGAAAGACAGTAGTGCTTTCTTTTCCAGAAGCCCTTCAAAATTAGGCATTATTACATAAACACCACAGGGATTTTTGGGGGATTTTTGATCCATACCTAACTAAAAAAGGAAAACAAAACACCAGACATGCTTCCCTCCCAAAACTCCACAAAAAGTAATGCTCCATTTTTGTCTGAGCTTTGAAAAAGTTATTTTCTGACTGCAGATTTGCTGATCATTTTATCACTGAATATTAATGACTACAAAGCTCTTCTGTGATAATTCACCTTTCAAAATTCATATGGATACAACCCAGAGCAAATAGAAATTTCTTCAGTTAAGTAAAAACATGCTTTGAGAAATTTACTGTGTAATATTTACTTTTGTTTATCTTAGTCAATTACTTCTCAGTCACAACTGAAAAATACCCCCATCATTTGAATTTTCTGTATCAGAACCCGTTCTTATAATTTTTCAAGAGACAAAGGCAATTTTTTAACTTATTCTTGAATTTGAATTTGAGTTGCAACTAGATAGCTTATTTTTTCGCTTTCACTGTAAAAAGACTTTTTTTTATTAAGAAAATAATATCTTGTTTATAACTTTTTAAATGTAAGACACCTATAAATATGTAGTAAGTGCCACCAAAGGTCCTTGAGGAACATACAGGAAATTGGACTTACTATACTAGAGTGGCTTTATTCTTGTTTAGTTTTGTATGAGCTGCAGCTACTAGCTGTTCCTTTGCAATGAACTTCAGGTTTCTCTAAAGGTCAAGAATAATCTTGCTTTTAAATGGAAGCAAAGAGAATGACATTTCATTGACTGTAACTTAAAAATTTATTTATTTTTATTTTTATAAAAAGTATTGACATACTATTCATGTAATGAGCATGTAAGGTTTCCTGTCCTTGACTTGTTTTTAGCAGGGGTGTATGGTATTCCTTTTAATTTCTTTTTTCCACATAAAATCATAGCTGTGCTATGCTATATCAGGATGAAGGTACTTTAATTTTTTAGGCTTGTTTTTAGTTCAGTAACAAGCACAATTTCTGATGAATAGGGGAATGGTCTTACACTGACTTATAGTCTAAATCTTCCAGTTATACAATACTACAAGCAAAGTATTTCGAAAATAGGTAAGTTCATCTTCTATATGCAGTAGTTAATTTGTATTGAAATTAGTAATTTGCCATTTAAAAAAAAATTAGAGAGGGATATATATCTTAAGATTGGCTTTAGCTTCATAGGCTGATCATGAATGTGAGGAACCCAGATTCATGGTTACCTGAACAGATAGGATGGATTTTTAACGTGCCTTGGAGGAGAACAGTGAAAGAATAAGATGTTGCAATTTTTGCATATTTTAACAAAGAAACCTGAGATTAGACATAAGAAAAAATACTTCACAACAAGAGTGGTTGAACACTAGGACAACTTGCCCAAAGAGATGCAGAATCTGCATCACTGCAGGTTTTCAAAACTTGACTGCCTGAAGTCCTGAAAAGTCTTTGAAGTTAGTCCTAATAAGAAATCTGGACTAGATGACCTCAAGAGGTCCCTTGCATACTAAACTATTATATGAATCTTTCACTAACATTCAGAGCCCTCAGAGGGACTGTGGGAAATCCAAGTTTAACTTGATGTTCTTTCCAAGTGAGAGGAGAGATTTGAATCAGGGGATCCCATATCCCATTGAATGCCAAGTCCACAATATGCTTGAAGTCAATTTCTTTGTTTCTTGACCCTACATTACCAAAGTTATTATCAGTTGAATAGCTGGAACAGGAAGGTTGTTGGGAACATCCCTTAATTAGCTTCTTTCTGCACTTTATTCCTTTTCAGTCAGTTGTTTTTTGCAGATTCCTTCTTGAGATACTATCTTGAGATACTGTTCTTGCACTATTTATCAAGTCAGAGCACCTAAGTTGATGTGACAAGTGCTACCATGAGTCCAACACCTGCTGAAAACCAGTAGTCGCATGAAGTTCTTTGGGAGCATCTACTGGTTCATGTTTGGTACACCAGGTTCTCATTTCTCAGAAATTCTTCCCCCTTTTTATCTGTTTTCATTTGTAGCTCTGTGTCAGAGGATTTAAAAAAAATAAGACTCATTATTAATTTTCCATCTATGATCCTGGTCAGTTTGTTCCACCATTACTTGGAAAGGATGAGAATTGGTGTCCATTTGTACAATCAGAAAATTTATTTCATTCTGTGTGAATGAAGGTTGCTTGAAGAATCAGAGGTGGAATTCCAGCTTGGTTTTTGTTAATATGTAGGACTGCTGCTGTTACTTTCGCTCTGAACATAATGGGTGCAAAGTAGGTAGAGGTGACTGCGTCTTTCCAGATGGTGAAGACAGGTAAAATAACTGTCTTTACCTGGACTTGTAGATGTCTGGACCCAACCCTGCTCTACTCTGGAAGTGCCCCACACATTTACTGTGTTTCCCTAGTTTCATCAGGGCTCATTAACATGAGCACAGGTCACCCAAACACTTTCTCACAGTTTCAGGGTCAGGGCTGACTTGCAGCTAACGAGTTCCACTGGTGTACACAGCCCACCTGTCTACCTGTGAGCAGCCTCCCCTAGCATGCAGGTACATGGGCTGCTAAAACACAGGCAGCAGGCTGCTCTTCCAAAAGGTAGGGGTGTCTTTTTTCCCAGAGCTGAAAGAGATGGTCTCAGTAACCAACTGTTGATCTTTTCTATGGAAGTAAATCATTCATTACCGATAGAATATGCCAGACACAGACTAGACAGATGGCACATCTGTCCACGCGTTGTATCAGTGCCACCCTTATTAGTACAGATACTAGTGTTATTTGGAGAACTATGGGATGTGTGAGAAAGTGTCAGTCTAGTCCAAAGGTGCAGAAATAATGCTAATAATGTATCATTCTTCTGCCTTGTGAGACTGCACTTTCCTCAAGCTGTTGGCTGAAGAGTCAGGAAGTGGGGAGAGGAAAAGACTGCCTGCTTTTTCCTATGTTGATTTATGTCTGTTCACTGCAAACAAGACACGATATATAATGGATGTGGTCTCTAATTAGACTGTTGTAAAATATGCAATTACTGCTACTCAGACCACTTTTATGTCTGAACACATAGATGATATCAGGATTGTCAGTGAAACTTTGTAAGGGAGTCAGTTGGTTTCCAAAATCTGCGCTAATGTGTTTGTTTTTTTCATAATCAAGAATGCCTTCTTGAGTACATAGTAAGTTATGTACTTTCTATAAGAAATTTGCTTATTACAAAAAGCTGGACAATGCAGGTGATGATTTTGTTTCCTTTTTAGGCTTTTAAAAATAATTAATAATTTCAGGGAAACAATAAAAAGCACAAAATTTTCTCATTCTTTCATATGTAAACCAATTTAGGGTTTGTTTTTTTTTTTTTTAGCATGAGACTTGCTGAATTACATGATATGCTAGGGATAACATTAAAATTGTACGAATAATTTACTCATGCTACATGCAACTATGTATTTGACTTGCTTTTGATACACAATGAAAAAATATTTCCTGTGTGTGTGATCTGTTAGCAAACTGTGTATCTTTGTCTTGTGGAATTCAAGTGGCTTTGTGTTCCTGTTAGTCTTTGAACTAAAGCTTCACCTTCAGCTATTACCTAGATTTTGTAGCTAAAAGAAATGTTTTGCATATAGGGAAGATGATGAAAAATATTTACTGTAAACCAAGAAGAAAATTGACTTGTTCTACACAAAACAACTAGGTAAATTAGCTTTTCCTCTTAACTCTTATTTCTTATCTACTTTTTTCCTTTTTTTCTTCCCTTCCAAATCACCATATGGAAGCCAGTGCAGAAAATGAGAGCAGAGCTAAAGGTAGTGGCAGCTTTTGTGGATGGCCCTTGTACAGATATGGGGGAAGGAGTAAAACTCAGGAGGACTTCTGGCTTTCTCTTCAACACACAGAACTAAGGCTTGCTCTGTTTATAGCTGTAACGTGGTGCTGTCTCAGAGGCACTCAGCCTCTGCTGTAAAGCCTATAGTGCTCTGCTCCTGTAACATCAAATGTAGTATTTCATGAATTTGACTATGTCACTTAATAAGAGAAGAGAGTACAAAAGCTAATACTAAATATCTAGGTTGTGTGATCCACAACAAGTATGGCCAGTATTTCGTTAATCAGAGACCATGGTCTTTTGTACTTTATGCACAACTGCTCTGAGCTAAGAGTGGGGACTAATAAATCCAACAGCACCCGAGTTAACCGCATGCCATCACTTGTGTCTCTGCGTTATATTTTTCAATACTTTCATTTCATGGGGTTCGAGGTAACTAATTTGCCAGGAGTATGACTAACTTGGGCCTTTGGGTGTGATTTGCTAAGGTTCTGGACGATGCAGAAGTGATTAACCTTTTTCTGTATGAGAAGTGGCCTGGAAACAGAGTAGTACCTTTGTTGCACCAGACCTGCCCTTAGAAGCCCAGACGACCTGAACTGGCTCTGCATGGAGCCAGCTCTGAGTCTTCCTGTCCAGGGCATGATTAATCTACCTGGAATTGATTATAAATGGTTAATCCTCTTGGATAAAACACAGATGATGGGGACTGACTAAGCCCCTGCTGCATAAGAAAAATCATTATTCATTGACTCTAATAGCAGCTCATGTGATCTAAAATAGAATAGTCTGTTTTACCAGAAAAATAAACAACTGCAAAAAATAAAATGGAATTGGGTTTTTATCTCAACCAAGGATTACATCTAGAAGGATTTTAAAAAGTGGATTTTAAAAGATTAATTTAAAATAATCTCTACAGTTCGATGGGATTTTAAATTGTATTAATTTATTTTTAAAATGTATTTAAAGTCCTTTTAAAAAGTAATTTTCTTTTTTTTCTGTTGCATAAAAATGTACCTTCCAATTTGTATCATACCGTTGTCCTAATGTTAGTGGATAGGTATTTAATTTTAATTAATATTGATTCATAATTTTAATTAATATTGATTCATAATGCTCTACCTTAATTTCAGTCTTCTGTCTAAATATGCTTGAATTATGAGAAAACCATGAAAATATCAGATTTTCAGCCAAACCTTGCTGTTTTCTGTCTGATGGAATTAGAAATCCATCCTCCAAAATACTACTTTGACATCACTTTTTACACAGACAGAACTCAACAATAAATACTTAAAAATAAGTAAAACACTGGGTATTGTTACTTGAGGAAAGGTAGTGAAAATGTTCTTATGATATTGCTTAGTGATTACCCTCCTTGTGATCAACGAATGTTACATTAATTCTGTACCCCCTGTATGGCAAGGAGGTCACCTCAGTTCCTTTCGTGCTTGCGTGATATTAGGAAAAATGAAAATCGTTTTCTGTGAAGGGTCAGAAATATAATTGGAAAGCAAGCTATTAGACAGAAAATTACACATAATTTTTCTGGATGAACTCATCCATGGCGAGAAGAATGAAAAAACAGCTTTCTTGAAACAGGGTTTTGTTCGCAAACTAAAGAATTATGTGGATAATTCTTAATGAAAATGTGTTTGGATGATCCAGAGTATCAAACCTGGCAGAATAATGAGATACCATATTTTACTCCCCTTACATTTTTTCCAGATGAGAAGAGTAACAATACTTACAAAAGTAATTTCTTAGTCAGTCCAGATGAGGTAGTGGCATCCTAGCCTGCCAACTTTATTTTTTCACTGAAGAGCAAGAGTATTGCTCTTTCTTGATGTTTACAACAACTTAAAGGCCAACTAGATTGCTCAGTAGTTTAGATTCCACTCATGTAGGCAGAAAGCAGTCTATCCAATTTCAAGGTATTTCAAATATGCTCTCCAGTCTCATGTATTTATTACACAAATATATAGTTTTCTAATGCCACCTCTATAAGCAGATGTTTCCATGCCATTAATATGATTTTCTGCTCACAGCAGTTATATTCCAATACAGACCCATTGGCTTTAGTGAGCTGCTTCAATATTTATGTAAACATCTTAATAAAATGAGAATATTGCCCAAGTTTTTTCCCTGTTCTAAAATGACACCAGAAACACAATGAACCCCAAAACCACTCACCACAAAGCAACCCCTTGTTTTGTTTCCATCACACAAACACTTCTTTATTTTCCAGCCATGGAAAGAGGATCCTGGAGGGAGAAAACTGCAGCTGACTATGTTCACAACCCCTCCACGCCCTATTGATTTTGCATGATGATGGGAACCCCATGCCTCGACACAGGATTGCAACTCCTGTTCTGGGAAGAGCGAGGAGGTACAACACCCTGGCTCTGGGCCGTGGGTGAGTATTTCATAGTACAAGACTTGTAAGGTTGAGAAATTTGATATGGCTTTCAGCTATCATCGCATTTTTTGAACTTTAGACACTTGGTACTATTTATCATGCCCTCTGTCATTATTAGCACCTTGCCAAAAATTCTAAGTCACTGTTGAGGTTTCTTTGGTTCTCAGTGCTTTTATAAGTATTCCTTTCATACCTTTATTTCCATGCCTTCTCAGTTTTTCTATGCTTTAGAATTGTTAATTGCTCTTAATTTTAATATTTTTCTTCTTTTCAATTAACAATAAATGATTACTGTATTTCTAACTGCTGTTCATTACTTTGTTACAGAGCCAGAAGAGCTTTCAGCTGTACTTATCCCTTCTTTTTTGGGGAACTATGACAATAATACCCCAATATCCCAAGCTAAATAGCTTATATTGAGATTCGCACACATTTTTCTGTTTAAATTTTCCTTTCCAAGTGTTTTTCCTCTCAGCCTTTCCTAATCTTGAGGAAGCAAATATTTTTTACATAAATATGTGAAAGTGTTTTCTGTTTCTCTGCGATGATTGCAATGAGTTCATGATTTCTGGTCTCTAATCCTTGGATTAGAAGGGCAGTGATA
Organism: Corapipo altera; assembly: GCF_003945725.1. Classification (NCBI taxonomy): domain Eukaryota; kingdom Metazoa; phylum Chordata; class Aves; order Passeriformes; family Pipridae; genus Corapipo; species Corapipo altera. The sequence goes on from NW_020884876.1 coordinate 14,471,313, forward strand.
TAGAAATATCCTATGCTGTTGGACATTATCTATATCTCACAGAAGCTCTAAGGATATGTTACTTCAGCCTGTGTGAGATGACCACTAACATCTCATCAGTCTCCCCACATTTGAAACTTTTCCACATGTTTTTTGTGCCTTTAAGTCCTTCTCCAACCCAATCGATTCTATGATTCTATATCAGGCATTGGAATGGACTGCCCACAGAGGTGGTGGATTCACCATCCCTGGAGATTTTTAAACGCAGATTGGACGTGGCACTGAGTGCCATGATCTAGTAAATGGACTGGATTTGGACCAAGGGTTGGACTCGATGATCTCGGAGGTCTTTTCCAACCCAATCGATTCTATGATTCTCTCCAGATCAAATCTGATTAATTCAAAGAGACACAGCCATACCAGTTCTCCTCCTTCTGATTACTAGTTAGCGCACTGATCATGTATATTAGAGATTGCAATTTAGCTGTTTAGATTTCTTAGAACCTGCAGATAACAGATGTCCTTCTCTCTCCTCCCTCCCCCCTTCATCATGTAGGTGTTCACCACTGTTGCCCACTCCCCATCCAGTGATTTTTGCCATCTCACTATTTGACCCTATGGGGCTTCATTGTACCAAGGGGAATTTTGAGCTCTGCCCTTCGTAGAGGGCATTACAAAGTCCAGCTTGCTTTCTAAAATTACTTCTTTGTTTGAAAGGGGTTGATTTGATGCTTCTTTGTTCTGCTAGACTATAGAGCACCCTTCTATGCTCTATGCACAACAAATGTCTGTAAAGGCGTTAGTCAGTTATGACCTAATTGCACTTGCGGACTAAAGCTTCACTTTGTTGCTGCCATTCATTCAGAGGAGGGCTCATCAGAGTGGGGAAAAGTGTTTAGTAGGTAAGTACATTTTGGTGGCTTACATCCTCCCTTCAGAAACAGCATTTAACACAAGCACTTGCATCATGTAATGTAACCTTGGTCCTGTAGTCTTCTCTATGCAAACAGCTCTGTACCAGATCTTGCGGCCCCTGGTACACCATATTTAGAGATTTTCAGAACAAGTGCCCATATTTGAATTTCTGAAGTCCTCTGGGAACACAGGTAATCTGAAGCCCAGAGCTAGTGGTTTACTAGCAATGTTATTTCCATTTCAATTAAAACAAAGAGAGAGCAAAGTAAAATTGAAGTAACTAAACAGTTACTTCAAGAAGTAGCTACCCAAAGGACATGCAGTATGCAGTGAAAAATTGACTGCTTATGAGATATTGAATCTTTTCCATCTAATCTTCCTAAAACTTCGGTTGATTTGGCAGAGTTTGTGATGTGTTCTCCTGAAGCCTACATGACTGCATGTTCCAGTGGGTCAGCAGAGCTTTTTAGGTATTTATAAAGATGTCCATAGTATAAAGTGTTAATATTAGTACACTGTATTCCAAACCAAAATCTAAGAATATGTTTGCCAATTGCTTTGGGGTTTTAATATGAGATTTTTAACAACCTATTCTCAACTTTCAATTCCTATATTATAAACAATTTATTTATGTATTTTCATATGAAAGCACTAATTGAGTTGACAGTTTTATATTTGAATTTAAATATTACTATGAGTGCTTAATGACAGAAGACAGTAATCAGTGTTACTGATTTATGATACTGCACACTGAGTTTCTTGTGGTTTTTGTTTCAGACTAAATCAAATACATGCACGAGAAAACTAAATACCTTTAAAACCGTGTTTAATTCTTTCCTGATTTATGAAATGAGAAATGGTAAATAGGATAGATACATTCGACCATGGTGGCAGTAGCTGGTTGAGAAATTTTGCCAAATGAGTTAATTTTAGTTTTACCTGATGGATATATATACAAATCATTTTGAAACATAAATAAGATTTAATGTCACGACAGTTTGAAAATTTGCCTTGAAATTGCTTTTCACCTGCAGACCGTGATTCTGAATGCATGAAATAAACTATGAGAAATAATATAAAAAGTGGTCTGTTCATCAGGGGGCATAGGTGTTTTGATATACACTGTTCAATGAAGAGCTGTTCATTATCATCAGTGGTTAAAGAATCTCTTTCATTACTAGGTGTAAATATATATATATATATGTATCTATCTATCTGTCTAAAATGATGGTATATGAATCTCATCAAAGAACAATTCATTCCTAATAGCAAAAATCTAAAGTCCAGAGCCCTTTTTATAGTTAGTTTTAATAATATCCTGATTGCCAAACAGACAATTTAAGTCAGTAACTTTCTTATTAAACTTACTTTGAGAGATTCAAATTGCAGCAAATCATAAAACAATCTTCATTTGGTTTAAATTATTCAAAAGGAAATGAGACCCAGTAGAGTGCTCCTGTCTTCCAAGTCTACCATAAAGGCAATGAAAAAGCACTGTTTAGTTCAAAATGGTATTGAAACTGATTTACACTATCACGTTAAGTGTGCTTCACATTTATTGTTGCTTAGATATTAATGTATATCATGAACACAGCTCAGTTTATATCTGCATGGATACATTCCAGCAAAAGAGGCATTTCTGTAAAGTTGTCAGGAAAATATACCTGTCACCACGTAAAAGTACATGCAACACTCTGAATGCTTTACTTTAATGAATTTATTGTGCTATGCTTATCCCAGGCTGTGAGGCAGAGGACAGTGATTTATAACTTGCAGAGCCATAGCCCTGATAGGATGATGAAGGACCGTTTCTCCTCATTATGCCAGCAGAGCTTCTTTTCATCTCTTCTCTTATTCTCTATTCATTGTTTGCCCTTGGCATCATCAGTCACCAGGCAGTACAGTTTACAAACATTGTTTTGGCTGGCAGAAAATAAATTATTCAGCCAATGATGTGAAATCTATCAAGTTCCTTCTAAACTGCATCTTGAAACCCTATTCAAGCTGATCCATAGTTTAGATAACGTTTGACTTTTAAGAGAGATTCTTCCTTTCTCACTCCTTACTCAGAGCAAGATACATTTCCTCTAATCTTTCAGCAGGCAAAGGCTGACCACCTTCCAAGAGCTGTAGCAACTAAATAATTTTTCTCTGAACATTTTTTGCTTTTGTTGCAAACCCCACAGAGGCAACTTCATGGAAGTATAGTTGAACAGTATTTATCATCGTGGGTAACCAAACATGAATAAGAGCCAACATGGTAATAGTAACTGAAATTCATTGTTTGAAAGAAACCATAGAAACCAGAAAGGTGACAGGGACAAATCTAAAACCAGAAACAAACAATGCATCATGTTTATCTGCTTGGTAATATCTACATAAAATACTTTAAATTATAAAACCCTGTTTGTTTGAGTGGCTTGGTATAATCCACAAGCGAATCAATTGACTACAAATGACTGAAGCTGCTGAATGGGGAATTAGATACTTGTATGTTTTATCTAAAAAATTAAATAAATTTGGGTTACAAATCTGAACAAAAGCAGACACACTGTTATGGCTTTCCTTAAATAATCCAGCTATCTGACAGAGCTATCATGACCATAATGTAACTATATACACACTAGAAAGAAGGAGTAAAGAAGAGGATTTGCAGAGTATGAAGGGAAGTGGAGTCTTTCAGTGCCACACATACATGGATTTCAGACTGTTGGGACAAAGTCTTGAAAAATATCCAGTAACTATCATTATTGCCACCTATGGGATCCCAGACTGAGAGTACCAAAAAATTATTTACTCTGCTATTCCACTACATCTGTATTTTTATATGTGTTTGAAAGATTTGAAGTATGATGTTTTGTTTTTTTTTAATGGTAGCCATCATAAAATTATGAACCTGAAGTTACTGCTAGGTTTAACTGACCCACCAGTCTGGGCTGTTGAGAAGTTTCAGACCTGCTGTTGATTCAGAAGAAATGGGGTACAACCACCTCCACACCAACTACATCAGCTCATTAGCTTTTCTGAAATGCATTAGCAATTGACAGGTTTAGTCTGATCTTTCTTGTACAACAAACATTTGCAGAAGGAAAGACTTCACAGAAAATCTGACCCTCAGAATTACAAAATGATGGATGAAAAATACGTTTACTGTAAAAAAACTTGGGGGTCCTGTAGTCCTTTTAAAGTAGCAAAGTAGGGAAGTGTGTTTTACTCTTGGTAAGTTTGATTAAGTGCCATATAATATCTCTTGTTCTTTTTTGTTTTAGTCATTGGACTGTCAAACCTGTAACAGATCTGGCTATCAAACTGTCTAAAGTATTTGTTTTAATGAATGATTTTGTGCTTTGGCAGCCTCTTCAGGCAGAGGAGTTGGTGGATTTTTAAATTACTGTTTGGATACATATGAGATTGGCTGCTGATGTCCATTCAATTTGCTTTTTATCTCTCTGAGCACAGCAATTTTTACTGGGATTTTTTTATATTTTTTGAGGAATTTATACAACTACTTTTTGGTTCTGTGTATACTTCTAATCCTCTCCAAGATCAGCAACTCCACAGTTAACTTTCTGGAAATGGCACTGAGTCCAGCTTTCAGACAAAACAATGTTGACACTGAGTTCAGCATTCATTCTATTACCTATCAGAAAAAGCTCCTAAAACCAAATTACACCGCAACTACTTAAATTAGATGTAAATCTGCAGATTTGCATATTTGTTGTCTACAGTTTGTAAAAGCAAATGGCGAAAGTTTACAAAGAACTGATTTTAATTTTTAATAAGAAAAAATCCAACAGGTAGAAGTAATTCTAGCATTTGCTATCAGTGAATGCTTAATATTGAAATTTCCAAAGTGTTTAAAATAGTTCTATGCACAATTAAGTTGGTATGACTCTTTCTTTATTTTAAATTGTGTATTCTTTTTAAAAAACATTTTAAAAGTACTTTTTTCCCCCCTTTGAGTACATGTCCCTCTTAACTGCTCATTTTCAACCTATAGGTTTGTGAAGAATATGAACAATTACCTCTATGAACTTGTGATATGTGCAACATATATGCTATACATATCAGAAGTTATGCTGGAGAGTTTACTTTATTTGTCTTAGATTATTTGGCTTGGATATTTTTCACAGGAAAATAACTGGTTTTTACAGGGCTTTTCCCGTTTCCTTTTTTGACAGTAGGCAGAGGTGGTAGTCCTGGAGAAGACACAGATGCACACAGCCATCAGATAGATGGCCCTGAAAACTCTTTTGACTGTTTATCACAGGAAACGTTGCTGTGGCCAGCATTCATTGTGACTTTTGGTGGAGCAGCTGTTGTGTTGCTGAGTTCATTGAACTGAAGGTAGAGTCAGAGCCAACATCTTCCTTTTGAAGGATGATTTTTTGTAGGTTCCTTTGCTAAATTAATGAGCTTCTGTGCTAAGGGATCTCTTAAAAGTAATTCATATTTCATTGGACACACTTATGACCTCATTTAGTTTTTGTAGATGTATGAAGGAAGACCCTTTTTCTCTTTCTATGGGTAGAGATTAGGTGGGGAAAAAAGAGTAGCCTCAGGATCAGAGATACTAAATTCTAATTCTCAGAAGCGTACTAAGTCCTTTACAAATAAATATCTGCAGTCTCACTTCTCCAAGTTTTTTAACCTGCTTGAGATATAAGAAAGATATTTAAGTCTAAAGAGATTGTAACATCCATGATGTTGAATTGCCATGTTTCAGTCATATCCTTCCCAGCGAATATTAAATGCCACTCTTATTTTAAACATGGAAGTGTAATTTGGCAGCAGTCTACACGGTGATAATGGTTGTAGAGGTTGCAAAGTCATGGAGTACTAGTATCTGTAATTTTTCAGAGGACCACATTTTAGTCTGCTGTGGGCATGGAAACAGCTGAAACTTCTCTGTTCTGTATAAGATAGTATTTCTTACCTTACTGTTCAACATCTGTTTTTCATGCAACATATACCTGTGTCTGCAGTGAAAAATCTATATTAAAACTTCAGATATAACTTTCTGGCTAAAGTTACATAAAATATCCTTCCCCACTGTTACTTCTAACACTTATTAAATGCATAAATTTTAGCAATATTGAAAATGTTACATGTAATAGGATGTAACTACTATTAGTAAGCATACTGAGCTTCAGAAAGGAATCCTAGACCACTAGAAAGGCCTCCAGTCTCCTGAGTTGCCTCACTGGTTTTACTTGCAGTATGAGAATGGGTAAGAAACTGCTAATTATTTTCAGACACCAGGCAGAACTGCTCAAGGAAGTAGTGAGGGCATATGTAGAATCATATGTAGAATCACATGTATAGCTGTTTTCCTCTAATGGTACTATTTCTAAGTAGTGTGGTTAATAATTTACAGCCAAATATACACTTTTAGTCCATCTTATGCCAGAAATCCTCTTTTAAACTTGGATTTAGAGTTTCCTGAGTACATCTGCGTGTATAGCATCAGGGTATGAAGCTTTTTTTACCTATTGCACCTTTTAACAGATTTCTAATATTAATTTTTCTAATAATGATTAATTTCTAATCACCACTAGAATCACTGTCAGAATCAAGGACTCTTTGCATGTGTTGAACCTTCCAACATGACATTAGAAACAGTAGTTTCGAATTCACTCAAGCTTTGGAAGTTTCTCCCTTTTTATTTCTTTCTCATATGAAAGAAGTACCTCTCAAAAAATTATACTTTCCAGAAAATTAGTATTTTTCACATCTTCCTATCACTTTCTGAAAACTATTCAGCTCTTCATCTTAGGAAGCCACTTTAGACTATGTAATATAGCTGATTATTAAATAAAATGCGTAAAAACGCATTTTGTGTTGTAAATTTTATGCTAAATTATATTATTTACATGCTATATTATGTTGGGCAGAAGGATAAATTAATGGGAATAATAATTCATATCGTAAATCATATGGGCTATTCACTTAAGGGTTGGACTTGATGATCTTTTGGGTCCCTTCTAAATTAGAATATTCGGTGATTCTGTGACACAGCCCAAAACTGAACTCACCTCTGTAAATAAAGTAAAATAAAAAAATTGAAATAAAGCAGTTTCAAATGTAACTGATACACCTCAGGATGTGTCTTTTCATTATATTTCCTAAGCAAGGAAATTAATATGATGACGTCATTCCAGTGATATTTGCCTGTCTCTCCCCTGAGTGCTTGACCATTTCCTTGCCAACTGTTGTAGTATCCCTTTGGCAACTGGGGTCACACAGATGGAGAATAGCCCTACCAGACCTGTGCAGACTGTTAACACAAAGTAGGCTTTTCCTGTGGAAAAACTGACACTTGCTCTGTAGTGAATTTTCTATACCCTTCACTTTTAAATTGAACTGTCAGCAGGCACTATACTTAACAAGTCTACTTTATATGCTATTCACTAGATGCCTGCTAATAAATGACTGACAAGGCAAATCTGAAAGATTTCATCAGTAATCTGTCAAAATGCAACATGATTAACTCTCAAAACTTAGAAGTTACTGTCACGAGGGTTGTCAGTTTGAGTTAATTTATTTGCTTCACTTGGTTTGGCTGGCAAAACCTATCTTTGTTTAAAATCATGCCCCTGGGACTATCTGCCTGGTTCATTTTGTCTTCAGAATGGCTTTCTACTCAATGCTGGAGTCACGTACTATACACTGAATTGGTATTGGAGAAGATAGACAAGTGTTCTGGAAAAGCCATTGGTTCCCCACTTTATTATGGTACCCTCTCCTAGTCTGCACAAGTAATGCAGTGTATGATTTATCCTTTAGTTTATACCACTCACACAGATCCATTTCAGAAGCTAGAGAAGGCTTGGATAATGACAAAAGATTGGCTTCTGGTTTCAAAGCTTATTGGAATCTAAGATTTTTACACTGATTCAAGTAACTTTGAATCCAGTCTTTGACTGTGGTGTTTTGTGAATGTGGTTTTTACAGTTTAAGATGTTCTGATCTATGAGGTAGAAATTGTGATAATTTTTATGCACTACAGAGGGATCCAAAACTCATGCTGTGACATCTCCTTTTTCAAGGAGTCTTTAAATGAACTGCTCTGGAGAGAGCCATGTGTAGAGTCCAAGCAGAAGCCAGAGAGCAAACCAACAGTTGGGCAGTAGGGTCGATTTTGATTCTAGTAGGCAAGATCATTCCCTAATCTTCCTTTACTATGGGTGTATCTGTTACGCATACAGCCATGTCTACTATAGCATCGGTGTACTGTTACACTGTATTGCCAAAGTATGGATATAGCTTGTACAAGCAATGCTGCACTTAACCTGCTCTTGGATGGAACAAGGAGGCCAAAATGGAATTAAACACTGATACACTTCCCATTCTACCTTTGGCTGACAAAAATACACCAGTGGGAGACTAAGTCCAAAGTATTAAGTGACCAGCAAGAGCACTTAAAATCCTTTTAAACCAGGTCAGACACATTAATCTTTTTTCTTTGTTAGACTTACTAGATTCCGTTCCATAATGTATACTGATTCTTCTGGCAGAGATTCTGCATGTGGAGAAGGTCCTATATGTGTTTCAAAAGCTATAGGTGTTGTTGATTATTTCACATCAGTGTAGATTTTCAACATATACTTTCCCTACGGTGTTTAGATCCATGGAGAGAATATGCAGATTTCCATGTTACATGTTTTTCTCTTGCTTCAAATGGTTGCTGCTATATAGAACTAAATCCTGAAGCCATTATTTATTCTATTAAGAGTTCGTTTATTTCTGAAAGAACTTTACATGAAGTTTTGGTGACAGCTGGAATTTATGGATATGTCCTAGCTGGTGCTAGGTGATCTATTTGATCATAGATCCTCTTGTAGGATGTCTGGCCTGGATTAAGCCTACCTGACTGCAGGTAGTTCTGCATTTGTTTGGGATTCCTACTGTAATCATTTAAATCCTGGGCTATCATGTGGAAATGCTTATCTTTCCCTAACAGCTTAGAGGGAATTAAAGATGGCAAAGCTAATTTAGCCCCTGGAGACAGGAGACTGAAAAGCAAGTTGAGCCCGTGTGAAGACAGCTTAGAACATGATGGTAGGAAGATGGATCTGTAATTGTAGAAAGGGTACATTTCACTCTCATTTAATCCAGAAAACATTTGGCTTAGTTGAAGGTGCTATTGTAAAAAAATTGTGCACATGGAAACATATCAAGAACTTCAAAATAATTCCTTTTTTTCCCCAGAAGGTCTACATATTAGGAAGTAGGCAACTTACAGGTCAAATATCAAACAATGTAACCTTGTCTTTCTCAGGATTTTGGTGTAGCACAAGTGACATATTTAATGAGTTAAATTGCTGTGTTATGCCAAAATTATGCAAAAGCTTAATTTTTCAGGTGATATAGGTAAATATTTGCTTTTTATTTTCAGTTTTCCAAGTGAAGTGATTGAGAACAGAGATTTTCAATTTTTACAGCTGTCCCCAAATGTCCTGTCCTGCCTTTTCATCTGTAGATTTTTTAATTTATAATTCAGTTTTCACTCTTGAAATAAGATACTGTTAAAATCTTGTAAGTAGGTGATAAAATACTGAATTTTCTGAGTGGTTCATCATCTTGCCTTCAACCTTCTAAAACATTAAAATGTTTCAGCATCTTTCCAAACATTCAGTAATTCAGCAGGATTACTTGTGCTCAAATTAAGTATGCACATAGCTGTTTTCAGGGATTGGATTGCCCACTCATACTTTTAAAATCCAAGCCTGTGTAGTAATATTCAAGCCCGTGTTGAAGAGAGCAGCTGTCCAGCTGCCTCAGAGTTGCTCTCAGGAGCACACTGGCTCTGGTTCAGCAAAGGAGAGTGTTGGTTGCTTGGGGTTTTTTAAACTTCATAGAATCGTAGAATGGTTTGGAGGATCAGAAGGGACCGTAAAGATCATCTAGTTCCAACCCTTCTGTCATGGGCATCCACTAGATGAGACTCCTCAGAGTGTAGCCTTGAACACTTCCTGGGAGGGGGCCATACACAACTTCTGTGGCCAACCTTTTCCAGTGCCTCACCACCCTCATAGTAAAGAATCTCTTCCTAACATCTAATCTAAACCTACTCTCTTTCAATCTGAAGCCATTCTTCCCTGTCCTGTCACTACATGTCCTTGTAAAAAATTTCTCTTTCTGCTTCTTGTAGGATCCCTGAAAATTTCCTGAGGGAGCACTCGATCCCTTTGACTATGTCGGAAAAGATAGCATTAAATAACACTGGTCCCAGTACAGACCTCTTCTAAGGTATATCACTTGTCACTGATGTCCATTGGGACTAACCTCTGGATGCGACTGCCCAACCAATTCCTCATCCATCTAACAGTCCACCCATCAAATCCATCTCTCCATTCTAGAGAGAAAGATGTTGGGGGGGCTTCACAGAAAGTCTTTACAGAAGTCCAGATAAATGACATCTGTAGCCCTTTCCCTGTCCACTGGTGTAGTTACTCCCGCATAGAAGGTCACTATGTTGGTCAGGCAGGACTTGCCCTTGGTAAAGCTGTGCTGGCTGTCTTGAATCACCTCCATGTCTTCCATTTGCCTTATCGTAGCTTCTAGGAGGATCTGTTCCATAATCTTCCAGGCACAGAGTTGAGGCTGACAGGACTGTAGTTACCAGGGTCCTTTTTTTTATCCTTTTTAAAGAGAGTACAATGTCTCCCTTTTTCCAGTCACCTGGGACTTCACCAGACTGCTGTGACTTTTCAAATATCATGTAAAGTGGCTTGGGAACTGAATTAGCCAGTTCCCTCAGGATTCCAGGATGTATCTCATTGGGTCCCATAGACTTAAGTACACTCTGGTCATGAACCGAATTTTTACTTACATTGGGAAGCACTTTGCTTTCCCAGTCCCCATTCTGCTATCCATCCACTCAAGAGGTACGGGAAGGGACACTGCCATTGAAGACTGAGGCAAAGAATTGTTGAGTACCTCAACCTTCTCCTCATCCATTGCTACAAGTTTACCAGTGTTGTTTTATTAGGGTGGGATACACTTTCTTTGACCTTCCTTTTCTGATTCACATACCTGTAGAAACTGTTGCTGTTATTCTTTGTAACCCTTACCAGGTTCAGTTCCAGCTTCACCTTGGCCTTCCTCACCCCATCCCTACACAACCAAATTTCATCTCTATACTCTTTCAGGTTTATTGTCCTCATTTCCACTGCTTGCACATTTACTTCTTTCCCTTTAGTTTGACCAGCAGTTCCCTACTCAGCCATGCCAGTCTCTTACCTTCCTTGCCTGATTTCTTGCTCCTGGGGATTGCTAGTTCTTGCACTGTATGGAAGACTTCCATAAAGATCTGCTAGCTCTGTTCCACTGCCTTGTCCCTGAGGACAGTCTCCCAGGGGATCCTACTGACTATCTCCTTGAAGAGCTGGAAATTTGCTTTACTAAAGTTCAGGGGCCTGACTTTACTCCTTACCTGACCCATATCCCTCAGTACTGCAAACTCCACCAATGCACAATCCCCTCAGTGCAGGCTGCCTCCAGTCTTGACATTCCCAATTAGCTCAATTACATTAGTGACTAGCAGACCAGGTATCACATCCCCTCTGGTAGAGCTGTCTATTACCTGGCTCAAGAAGTTATCCTCCATGCATTCTGAAAGTCTCCTACATTGCCTGTCTCCTGCAGCTCTCTGTGCTACCTTCCCAGCAGATGTCAGGGTGGTTGAAGTCCTCCAGCAGGACAAGCATAACTGTGATTACCTTGTTTGAGACTTGGCCTTAGTTTGTGTTTCTCTTCTCAGTAATGGTACCTGATAAGTCCTTCTAAATATAGTTGAACAAGTTCAGATACCACATATCATCAGTGAACAGAGAAACATAAAATCCTCTTTGCTTCCTCTAAGCAAATCTGGACATTAAATCAGCCAGACCCCCAACTGCTTTACATTTGTAACTTAAGAAATAGAAATGTGATACATGCTGAGAAGCTCTGACTGCAGAAAGGTGTTAAAATAATGAGCAATTTATTTTGAGGGATATTAAGAGTTTAGGTCTGACTGTTTGCAATGAGGAAAAACAAAAGTAATACAGTTAAAGTATATGAAATTACGTTGGTGTGAAAACAGTACGAAGGAGGTCAGAAATAAAGGGTTCCAAATATATTTTCTCATTCAACTGTATTGATAAGCAAAATAAAACATTTCAGGTAATATAAAAATGTTTTATATTCATATATATTAGGAAGACAGAATTATTCTACAGTATTTCTTCTGTTTGTGTACCTCAGCTTTATTGCGTATATCTGAGACCCAGTCGTTTAACCCCTGTTCACCTTGAAATAGTTATCTGATCCAAATGATCCCATTAAAGCCTGTAGGTTCTCTGTGATGGATAATGTCTGAAGGTCCCAACCTTCAATTGATGTGAATTGGTTTTGAAAAAGGTCCATATTAGATTAAAATACCGTTATAGTTTTCTGATTTAAAACAAACTCACTTCTTTTCCTAGTTACAATAGATTTATGCAAAAATTGAAATATAAATGCTTTTATTTTATAGTGCATTTAAATGCTTTAATAGAAGTCTTGTACATCAAAATGCTCACAAAGTATGTTTTTTATACCTTTGTCTGTTGGGGTTATGGAAAAATTCTAGAGAGTAATTTTGTCATCCTATTATTCTCTGGATAACAGCAAATGAAAATGCTGGATCAAAGCATTCTACTTTTATCTCGAAGAAGGCTAAAAGTCAGAAAAATATAATATAAAAGCTCAAGCATTCTTTTTAGGTTTCATCAGGTCACAATGGTGGTAACTTCTGCTTCACTGTGTAATGTACTGTCATGTCACCTCAGATAGAACAGGAAAGGATTTGGCATGGTGTCACCTGAGATCATTATGGCCAGGACTTATTCTCTGTCGTTTAGAAATAACCCCCCCCAAAAAAAAAAAAAATAGTTGTAGGAAGACACTGAGGAGAAAAACCTGATGTTTTGGTATTTCTCATTTGTAAATACGGACAAGAGCATTTCAAAATATGTTATTATTAAATTAAGCCAGTATGTGCCACAGTGATGTAAGTTCCACCCTTCATTAGGAACCATTATACTTTTTTAGGGAAAAAAGTTTGATTAAACCAGAAAATATTTTGTTCTAATCACTGAAATATGTTGCCTAGAGGCAAGACACTGTGTGTCTCTTTCCCTACATTTTTATAAGGAATTAAAATTGGAATTTTATTCTTGTTTCTCATGATTTTGAGATATTATTTGTTCTTTCAGGCAGTTCTGAATTGAGTATTCCAATATAAGACTGTCATGATGGTTTTGTTCTCATTTTCCCACCCTCCCCAAATCTTCTTCAACCTGACAATGAGATCATTCTTCTTGTATTCTAGCCTGACATGGAAAGCAACAAAAATCTGACGTATCTGCATTTACATGATTATCATGCAGATTTCATATAATAATTTTGCTTGAATGCTTTTGAACATGTATTGTTAAAGGGCAACATGTAGACATGCAGAAGTCATCTTGTGAGTTATTGTAATTAATGTAATGTAATGTAAAGTATAAATATAGTATAAAGTTAATGTAATTCTTAATATACATAGAATGACAAAATCTAGCCCCAAGCCTCCAGTTTGGAATGGCCTTTATGTTTTTTTCCTTACAAGGAACCATTTAACTTGTATGATTTCTGAAACTACCATGTTATATATACATCTCAGTTAAATTTATATATCTTAGTTATAATTTAAAATTTTAGCATTGATTGCAGCTAATAAAAAGTGTATCTTTTTTATTCTGCTTAGTATTCTATATTCTATGCAAGTCACGTTGTGTAACATCCTAAATGTCAGGTAATAAGAATTCAAAAACAAAACCTGTTTTTGTCTAGGCAGCTCACTTCAAGCTAATTGCAAATGAAATAACTTGGCTCAAGCAACCCCCTCTGTTGTTGTGGATCATTCTGAAAAAATCAAGCTAAACTTGAAAATTATCTGTTCACAGGATGAGAAAGAACTGGAAGGTTTTCAGGTTAATTTGACATTGTTCTGGCTTCTTTTCAACCTTCTGGTTTCTGGTGGAGAAAAGGTAAAAGCCCACTGGTAGTGGAAATGAGAGTTGGGGTTTTGTAGTTTGTGGTTTTGGGGGTTTTTTTTGGTTTTTTTTGTTTTTTTTAATTTACCTATTTATACTAATATCAAAGAAATAACTTCTGGAAAACCAGCTAATCTCAAAGTTTAGTGGAGAAAGTGACAAAAAGTCATTTTTTGCTGCACAGATGGTTCATGAAAAACACAGCAGGAGCAACAGGAAAGCATTAATTTGTTCGGTTCAAGAGATCTGCTAGTCTGCTGATAGTGTCATCAGAAATATTTACAGCTGAACAGGCAGAAGCAGAGATCTTCATGTTCAACTGTTTTTTCTATCTTAGCGAAACTTGCTCTCTAAGTACTGTATCATTGCAGTCCTAATTCATAAATATGTTTAAATTCTAAACATGCTTCTGAATTAATTTGTAATAAGATTCCACTACTTCATGAATGAAAAATGTTCTGTTCAGTGAAATCAAAGGCAATCTAAGTGCCACACAAATTCGTGGACAGCCTAATAGATAAATACAAGATGATTACTGTGCATGGATTTGTTCTTAATATAACTTGGTTAATAGATAGAGTTTGAATTACATAGATTCTTCTTATGTATTATTTCATCTAATATTTGACATTCATCAGGTATTTCTGCAATGCTTTTTAAAGCAACCATTACCAAAATATCAACTTATTAAAAAATTAATGAAATATGCATTTTTGATCCTCAGATTTTAGAGACTGAATTTAGTCATCACTGTCATGAAATACGTTGATTCTTGGTGTTGCAGATATATGTGTGGAATAAATAATGTACTGGGACCCAATCCATGTTCCACAGAGGGATGTCTGCAACTCTGGGTTTCCACACCATTAAAAGCCTGATTTTTCAGCTTTCATTTTCAGAATTTTTAAAGAAACCCAAACTTAAACACAAATATCAGAATTCTTCAGTGTATAATCTAAATGAAAGACATGGTTGAAAGCCCAAGCATTGCCAAGGTTAGTATTATGGTGCACTGTGCTAATTATTTTATTACTTTCCAGGAGACATCAGCTTTATTTGAGAACTTGTATTTAACATATAGCTGTGGTTTTGTATTTATGCATTTATATATGTGTAATAAATGGTACCATACTCATCATCATGGCTAGGCTTTGCAAACAAAGATTTGGGAAGGGCTCTACCCATGTTTGTTACAAGCACGCTGGTGGCTAAAAAGGCCAGTACAAGATAGGCAGATCCAGTTGCAAAAGGCACAACAGAAAAATTCCTTAGGTGGAATATTCTGCAAGACACGATTCTTTCTGCGTTGTCTTTTCTCCTCAAGAGTGATCCTTCGTGCTTTCTCAAAGGCATCAGCAGTGTTATAGATGTTGTGTCTCCAGATCTCCCAATTGGAGGCCAGAGTAGACCAGTTATGGTGATCAATATGGCCAAGGCTGAGATGTTTCAGGGAGTCCTTGTATCTTTTCTTTGGGGCTCCTCTCATGCGGCAGCCGGTGGCAAGTTCACCATAAAGCAGGACCTTAGGGAGGCGGTGGTCCTTCATCCCGGAGACGTGTCCTGCCCAACACAGCTGTTCTCAGCAACATGGCCTCAATACTTGTGACTGCTACTTGTTCTAGAACAGATGTATTGGTCACATAATCTGACCAGTGGATGTTTAGGATCGTATGGAGGCAGCGTTGATGAAAGCGTTCTAGGAGATGCAGGTAATGGCAGTAGATGACCCATGATAAGAGATCCATATAAGAGAGTAGACAGCACTATGGCTCTGTAAACACTGATCTTTGTACTTTTCTTCAGATGTTTATTTCACCAAACTCTTTTATGAAGCTTTCAGAAAGCACTATATGCCTTTGCTAACCTATTGTCTATCTCTCCGTCAATCTTACCATCCGAGGAGATGAGGCTACCTAGGTAATTAAACTGCCAGACTGATTTGAGCTCTGATTGGCCAATGGTGATATGGGGATGATGGAAGACTTCCTGATAGAGAACTTCTGTCTTCTTTAAACTGACTTCCAGCCCAAAGAGCTTAGCAGTTCTTTACTACTGCTATCTGAGTATATGGGCAGGGCATGAAATTCATATGATCAAATCAGATACGTAAAAGTAAGTGTTTTTCCCTCCAGATACTTGAAAAATTGCTTCTAGCAGAGGTAATGGATCCTTCAGCCATGCAGCTACTGAAAAAAAAAAAAGCATCTGTTTTCATGTGTCCTCCCCTACCCTCTGAGTTTGCTACTAGCTGACTCCAGACCATTGCTATTAATCCATCCTCTGAACCTGGATCTATCAAACACCATTGTGCGTTCTGTTTGAAGGAAAAGGAAGGTGAAGTTCAGCCCATAGACCATTATAATTTTTTAAAAACTCTAAGTTAATTTCTGAATTCATTCTTGAACCATGTCTGGACAGATAGATGTAAATTAAAACTGGGGAGAATTTAACTCACTGTTTGCTTTTTTTATTTTTAAATGTCTTTAACTGATAAAATGTTGCTTGTCCAAAACATAAATTTAACATTGTTTTGTTTAAAGAAGACAGGACACTGTCTTTTGCCAGTAATTACTGGCACTATTATTATTGCCCATAGTTGCTTTCATTTTATCTATAGAATGGTGGAAAATCCTGTCTTCCTGGAAAGTTTTTGGTATTGTAGTTATGACTTTTCTTACTACCCTTTTACCCTCATGATGTACCTGCAAACAGCTTGTCTGCCAAAATCATTGGCGTAGCAGAACAAATGTAATGGCTACTAATACATTACCTACCTAAGGAATTATCCTGCAAGTCAACAGTTTGATTGATGAGTGCAGTTTGTATCCTTGACTAAAGGAGAATCAAGGCTTAGATCTGTGGTGGTTTTGCTGGTCTCCAGGGTAGAGTGTGCATGTCAACTTAATGTGTGAAATTACAAGTGAATACATGCTTAGCACCAACAAGGAACTCATATTTAAGAGAGGCAGAAATGTTCCTTTAGCAATGTATAAATAAAAGTTTTGTAAATATAGAAAAAGGCAAACCAGAAAGGAGACAATTCAACAATGAAGGGAAATATAAGAATATTCTAGTCTTTTTTCTAACAACTGCTTCTAACTTAATTTAACAAGTGATGTATGTGACCAAACATAAATACATATATTTACAGAACCAAGGGTACTAGACCTCTTATAGGGAAATCAAGGACATTGAAACTGGTAACAGTGGTTACTGTCAAACCTTTTTGGGTGAAGAGAAGTAATAGTTTCAGATTCAAGATGAAAAAAGGGATTGACTAAAAAGCTGTAGTTTCTGAAAAGAAAATGGATGTATCATATGAACACTGTGAAGTCAGAGAATAAATATTTCCTTTTTTTTTACATTATTTTGATCTAATTATAATTAATCTAATATTCCCAGAGATTGTAAATATCTAGATCTTATAGAAAGAGGACAGATATTACTGAACTAATGGAGCTGCTTTTTGGAAATACACAGAAAACTATAAATTCATGCACACATACAAAAGCAAGAAAGGCATTTCTCCTTACAAAGACAAGAAATAATGCTCCTGCATATTATATTTTATGAAATAAAGAGCTCTTCATTCTTTTCAGGTTAAAATAATGGAAAATATTAAAAATAAAATCTCACCACTGAGTTATCAGGAATGTTTGATTTAAAAAAAAAATAAACAAACAACCCCCCCAGCTTTCTAGGCAATCTGGGTTTGTTGGTTTTTCTCTTCTATTACGATTTTTAGTAAGGTTGTAGAATTAGTGAGTGGGGTATATCCAGAGTATATGTAGAACACTGAGACTTCAGTAAATTACTTCATATTGTATCACAGCAACTGATTTCACAAAATAACAACTAATCAAAATTGGTTTGTACTGTAACACCAGCTCCAAACTGGCTACCAGACAAAGCACTGATGAATGGATGCATACTGAATTGCAGAGAGAAGCCAAGTAGCTATTTTTGTGCAGGCTGTACTTAGTTATGCCAGGGCTGGATGGAGTTCATTGTTTCTTCAATTTTTTAAGATAACAAAAACAAAATGAGCATAATAAATCCTCATTCTTTTTGATGAAAATTTTCTGAATCATAAGGGCAATTTCACAGTTGGGCTGGGTTTGACAGTCTCAACAGAATAGAGGATGGAAAATAAACTGCTTCCTCACTCAGTCCCTCCAAGGTTAGGGCTATGGACAAGGCCTGCTGATTGAGCAGTGATGAGGATTGCAGTTTTATTGCTGTTGAGAGCAGCTTGTCTCAGAGACATCAGACTGACTTGCAGTAGTTTTGTACCATGGACATTTCTTTATAGCTGTTTCCTCTCTGTTTCATGGGGAAAACTGGGAGGGGAAGGATTGAAACACCTGAGCTTAGCTATCTGCCTCCAAGTGTCTACACTCCCTTGGTAAGAGATGGAGATCTACACAAGATGGTCAGGAGAACAGCTCAATTCACCCTAAGTAAATACTGGGGGTTTTTTCACTAGTGATGTGCTGAGTAAGTCTTCATTGTAACTGGAGTTCTGAGACTGCTCACATCATCATCTGTGTTTATTTATCATCCTCTGTGAACTGAACCCCAACCCCTTTTTCTTAGGTGCTGCTGTGAACAAAACAAAACAAAAAAATGCTTGGCGGAAATATTTAAGTCTGAAAAATGTGCACCAATCCTAGACTGGGACTTGGCTGTACTTCCCTGAAGCAGAGCTTGGAGAACCATATTCACTGCTTAAGTGATTAAAATGTAGACCTTAATATTGATATCATTGCAGACAATATTTCAGAGCTTTGGGACTCCCTGTGCTGAAGCTGAGAGCCTCTCATCTCTGTCCTTTGCTTGTCTGTTATAGTAGCTGAGATACCATGTATCCAAATGCATCACTGAAATATTTATGAGTTAGAAATAACCATAGAGTCATCTGTAGCTCACAGTTGCTAATGGCTAGAGACATCCTGTTCCCCAAAATAGGGCCAAAAAAGAACTAGGATTTGGACAACAATTTCAAGTCTGACGTATGGTCAGAATAATCCTACCACTATAAATGACAAATGCGATTTACAGGATTAGACTGCTTTCTACTCTTTGCCAACAAGAATGGCAACATCACATGTTACAGAGTTCTTTTGCATAAATCAACCACCAAAACTAAGCACTGACTGCTCTTAAGTATAGGGGAACTATGAAATCCTCTCATCACATATTGAACCAGGTGCAAAATAAGCACGTATTTTGATTACTCCCCTTGTCCCCTTTTCAATTTACTACAGGTTAAGAAATCTTGAAAAGCATCTGTCAAAACTTTTGAAACTAATCAATGTTATTTCTGGCAGTAAAGGAAAAACTTTGCTGTTTCAAATTAGAAGAAATCTGGTCAGAAAATAGATTTCTTCGCTGAATTCTGAAGAAACTAATAGAATACGCCAAAAGTCTTTCAGCTCTGGTCCCATCTCAGGCTTCTAGTTCCCAAGTAGTAGGCATCAAGTTTGAACAAGACACTAAACCATCAGAGTTCAGCCTCAGGCACAGAACAGAGATTACTTTAGCTGTATCAAACTGTGACCTATTTGCAAGATCCTGTAAAAACTTGCTCTCAGTATTGCTGTCTGTGCTGCTTTTAACACAGTAAATTACAAATTATTTCCATCTTACCTTTGTTATAAACTTTTGCTCTATTATTTTTGTTTTATAGTTATATAGAATCTGAAGACAGACATTGCAATCATTAACCCATTCAGAAAAATTTAACATATATGCAATATAAAGCACATGCAACACTTTTGGTAGGATATATATGGTCCTTGATGGAATGGAACAGCTATAGGGGAAGCATTTGTGAAATACTTAATAAACATTGTGCTCTACAGGGTAACATCACTCCCATTTTTAAAAAGGAAAGAAAGGAACATCAGTGAACTTTACCTCTGTGCCTGGGAAAAGCAGATCCTCCTAGAAGAGGATCTTTTATGTGCTAAGGCACATAAAAGACAAGGAGATGATCTAAGGCAGCCAGCACAGCTTTACTAATGGCAAATTGTGTCTGACAAATCTGGTGGCCTTCTGTGATGAAACAAAGTCAATGGTTGACAAGGGAAGACAGACAATCTAGAAGTTGTGGACACCCAATCCCTGGAAGTGTTCAAGGCCAGGTTGGATAGGGCCTTGAGCAACCTGATCTAGGCAATTGCATTCCTGCAAATGGCAGGAGTATTGGAACTAGATTATCTTTAAGGTCCCTTCCAGCCCTAACATTTCTATGATTGTATGATTTCTTATCTCTGACCTCTTCACTATATATTTGTTTTTTTTTTTCTCCCTGACATAAGTAATAACATTGCCTTAATTTCTACTTCTAAGCCTGATTTGGGGTAGTTTTGTTTAATTTTATTAATCATGAAAAAATTGAACTTAAAATACTTATTAACTGCAGTTTTAGAATTTCTGAGGAAAATCACAAGTACCTATGATCCTTAGGTTAGTGATAAGCAGTAAATCAAACATTTAACGTCTCTATTGCATCCTTGATGAAGAACAGGTTTTGTGATAAAAATAAAAATTATATATTATACATCTGTTTTTTCCTATTAAAGATGCAAAGACATATCAGTAACTAGTTAACCTTTCCTTATTTAAGGGAGATACCAGACACAAAAATAAAAAATGGAAAGATATAGATATAGGCTTATTGAAAAAGAATATATCGTTACGGAGAATGTGTTCTGTCAATGGCTTACATTCAGATACTTCAAATAAAACTTTAATATAATTATAGGAAAAAAAGAAAACCTTATATAGTAATTATATGAAACCAAACATCCATTTCTGAAGGTCAGTAGTATAATAAACACCAAAATGTGCCCAGAATTAGTTTGCATGTGATACTAGTTGTCCTTTATGGAGGAGAAGAGCAAAGCAAATTTTCTCTGAAAACAAATTAGTTGTATCTGAGGCTTTGCTACCATGGAATTATGTAGTATTGCTTTGCAACCTTTTATCAGTGTACGTATGAGAGACTTTTGGAAGTAAAAAAAAAACCAAAACCACAAATAGGATGAGAAATCACATTTGCTCGATTCCAGCAAGTGAAACAAAACTGCACAGCTATCAAAAATAAAACCCAGCATGTAATGCTAAAATGTCACCTTACTTTAAGTAAACCTCTAAACAAGTCACACTGCAAGTAATCATTGAGATAGACTTACATCAGACAAATCTCTTAGGTATTTATTATACCAAATCATTAAAAGTTCAAATTTTTCTTTACATATGGTATTGAGCAACTCTGGCATATAGCATTAAACAATTTTTAATCAGTTTTGCATGAATGGGTAGCGGTAACTACATTTCGTGAGTGTCCTTTTGTAGTTACTTTGTGTGTCTTAACTGTGCTGACTTCTAGAACTTGAGTAGTCTGAAGTAAAAAGTAGATACTAGAGTAGTTAGAAAGGGGCCATTTTGGAAAAGGGTAGATTTTTCGAATCTTGGAAACTTTGAAGTCAAAATGCCACTTGGAAAGCTCCAGGGTGAGATTTTCTTTAAGCCTAGCAAGATTAGGGTTTTGTATCATAATTTAGGTTTAACGTTTCAGTTCTACCCCCTTAGACCTTCTTCAGGTGCAGGTTTCAGCTTTGAAATATTCCCAAATGATACCAGGAGTGATTTTTTTTTTCTAAGAGATGCATTGAAAAGCCTACATATAGGTATGAGAAAAAAATCCTTGTTCTGTGACTGTTTCCTCACTGACAGATGCTTTTGAGGGCTGTCAGTTGGCCATTCCTTAATCCACTCAGTGTGGGTTGTACTTATATTTTGTAGTGGTCATTATTAAATCAGCTCAGCTTTCTTATGGTAAATTACAGATTGGTCTCTGAACCATCTGCGACTGTGTATCTGAATGTATAAGCTGGTGGGTGCTTATTTAGAAACAAGGTAGTGAACTGATGATGGTTCAGAAAGGAAGAGAAGTTTAAAAAAGAACCTGGCTTCTAAACATCTGAAAATAAATGGTTGCTTTGTATGGTGCATCTTGACCAGGCTGCAGTCCATGCTGTGCCAGCACTGCAATTGAGAAGCAGTGCTGCAATATCGGCAGCCATCTTCCAAAATTTCAAATTTTATATATTCTTCTAACTATAGTGATATATACCTCAAAGACGTTTGTTTTAAAGTGATAAATGTACGCATTTTGCCTCAGTGAAGAATGTACAAAAGACTCTTTATAGTAATACAAGCATCAAATTTGGAGTTATGTATTATGGGATTTAATGTGGAATAACTTTTGAGATAATGAGCTAACATTTCCTGTCTTCTAGAGAAAAGTATATATAAGCAGTATAACAGTGACTTGCGCCAATAACATAAAAGATATTTTTATGTTTACGTGTTACTCGTTAAATGTAATGAAAAGCGATATGGTGCATGGAATTGCAGAACTTGTCAGAGGTACTTTGTTTCCTCAGTTTTTACTGTTTAATCATGTTGGTTCATGGTTTTTATACCAGTTGGATACTTCTTTTTCCTTGTTGAAGTTTATTTACTCTGTGGACCATACTAGTTCCATGAGATTTCTGTTTGTCGTTTGTATTTTTAACCCACAAGGAGCAAGATTTTTCAAGCTTCAAAGGCATCAAATTTGTGAAGACAGTATGAATTTAAATTATTTCTGCAGTGGTCAGAATCCTTCTAAAACTGAAGGCTTTTATTCTGAATCACAATCCACCCTGCCTAAGTTCAGTTGCATTTAGTACAAAACAAAATAGCATACCCATCTCAGCTGCATGGCCTTCTCTTCCTTCAGAACTGAACCAGATGTTGCCAGATAGGTGCCTCTGGGTACCTTTGTTCAGTAAACTTAAAATCTCATCCACGGTATCTCTCAGCAACTTTTTTTTTCTGAAATAAATTCATAAGGCTATTTTAGCTCAGAAGAAATTTCCTCACAATTGCTAAAATGTCCTTGTTTCATAGATTCTCAGCATCTTTCTGAATTCCTGCATGAATTTCTGCACTGGCTGCTGGTGGCTTCATCCCTTGAATCAGACTGGCTATTTCCTGAAAAACAAATCGATTGTGCTTTCCACTATCCACTGTTTAGCCTCCTGAGCTAGAATACTTGCTGAAATTCAAACATCCTTTTAACTCTCAGCTCATGTCTTATGTTTGTAATCCTCAAGTGTGCTGCCCATGGGTGAACAATGTGATTTCTACCTCCCCTACCTCTGCCACTGAGCACACGGGATCTTCCTGATCTTCACATAAGGTGAAAAATCCTTTATGTTCTTAAAAATTTGCCCCTGTTTTGTTTCTTGGCAGATTGAAAGCAACTTGCTCCCACATTTTCAATTTATAATGATATCAAATGAACTATCTCTGAGAACAAGTCTCTGGTAACTGAAAGCAGGGTATTATTTCCAACTCCTCCAGCACCGATGCTCTAAGCTGGAGGGAAACTGTATTTTCATCATCTTTAAAATACTCGAGACAAGGAGTAGAAGGAGATGGGATTTTTTAATTATTATTGGGTTTTTTCTCATTTTGAAGTTCATGATGCTTTTCAGGAATCATGGTTCTTTAATTTTTTAGGAGGAAAAAGTCTACCTCTTTTACTCAGTAATTATCATTTAAATGTGATAAGATGGGATTATGTAAATTCAGTTGACTGTTCCATCTTTAAATGGACCTCAGAATAAAAGTTTAAAAATGGAAATAGAAAACTAGAGCAGAGAGTTACAAATGTAAGGAAAGTAATAATTCTAAGAAACTGACAGATGTTTTGTTCATAGATTGATGCAGCAAAATTATTAAGAAACTACTACATTAGGGAAGAACTATCTGACTCTAACTTTTACTAGCCGGGCTTGTACTACATCTTCACTAGACCAAGGACAATGGAACAACATAAATCTTAACAGCTGTGTCCTGGCCAAAGCAAGCAAGAGAATATCTCTTATATTTCTGTACAGATACCACCACATAATAGCATCTATGTCTCTGAATATTTGCTACCCAGAAGATATGGATCTTTCCAGTTCTCTTTCCCAAAATGAAAATCTAAAAAGGTCAGAGGTTATAGAAGAGGATGTTTTACTCTGTCAATATTCTGTTAGCACTTGATTCAGTAAGGTGAATGACACTTCAACCTGATTTCATTTTGACTGTCTTCTATTCCACACTCCAGTGACAAGACATTTTAACTTCTTCAGAAGTAACTAGTCTGGTCCACTGTGATAGACCATGTCATAATGCTTTGAAGTATGCTTAGTGAAAGCAAAAATAAAAAGAATGGCTATTTACTTACTGGAGAAAAAAATCGTTACAATTTTAAAGGAGTCTGAAATCCTTTTTGTACTCTTTCTTCCTTTCATGTAGATAATTTTTCATTACCAGAGGGTCTAGGAGATTTTATTTTAGTACCATCAGATTGTCAGTACTACAAAATTAGTTTTTAATGGACACTGATTGCAGGGAAGAGACCTGTCTGCTCTGTCATGAGGTATGGATCAGCTCAGGATCTTTACGTACCACGTGATGTGAATAGGAAGGCATTTACTTGACAGCTCCTTTTCCGAGGGTAAATTGCTGATAGCTGTAATGCTCTATAAAGGCACTAGAGAGTTTGAGAGTTTGGGAGGCTCTTACACACACACATACACACATACACTCTCTCTCTCTTCATTTTCTTTTCTCTCCTGTGCCTTTGTTCCAAACTGGTCATTATTCCTGATAGAAAAAAGGGATAATTGACTGTAACTTTAGTTTTCATTAGTGGCTCCAGCATACCTGGGCTGATATATTTTTTGGTCTACATTTACAAAATTGAAGATTCGATATGCTGTGTGTCTGTCAAGTCAGCTTACCTTCTCTTTCTTGTGAGCTACGTGATGGTGATTTTTTTAAGATTCCCGGGTCTGTGGTATAGAGCACAAGCACTACATATAGAAAAGATGTGTATCTTTGTGCAAGTTAGAAGTGAAGATAAAAAGCTACTGTTTAATAACTTCCTGGGAATTGTATGTTGTACCTCAATGAAAAACCCAATAATGTATCTTTTACATCAACCAGTAGTCTGTGTAAGGTAATATTTTGATATCTGACTTGTCTGTCTCTTCAATCTGCTTATGTTTTCTCAACCTCCCCAAATACCAGAGGAGCTGACAGAGATCTTGGCCAGCCCAAATCACCCAGATCTAGGCTCAGCAAGAGTGAGATGAGTTTCCCCTGCTGAGATCCCAAAAGCAAAAGAGCCACATCAATGAATGGTAATGAACTTGACCTCTCCTGACCCTAGCACTTGCAGTTGGGAGCCAGCTCTGCTATAGGGGAAGGATCTCTGCCGGATTCTTTCCTCATCGCAAATATGATCTGAGGCTAATAATGAAGTTTAGCCTTCATCTTCAAATGCTTCTTTTTCCCAAAAATATAGTAATACATCCCTCTTTTCTCAGCTGGTGGTCTGGAAAGCCTTCATGAGTGAGATACTACCACAGATGTTTTCTACAGCCCCTAAAAGAATGGAGCTCTAACATGGGATGTAGCATGTCTCCACTAACATGTCTCAACTACTACTGACACTTACCCTGCTTATCCTTCACCAGGATTGTACCATGACACAGGCAGTAACTATTAGTCTACATTCACCTAGTTTTCATTAATCAGATACATCCCATCAGCACAGTTTACAATTTTTTTTGTACCCATAATATTCAGTAAGTAGCTTATAGCCTTATTTTTTAATGAAAACTGTGATTTCAAAGAAAGGAGTATTTTAAAGTTGTGATAAGATGATTCATGCTATTATATGTGTAGTTTCTGAACCTTTAGTTGTTAAACCTTTAAATGACTTTCAATAGAAAAGAATCACTACACACTGCCCTACTCTCCTGATTAATTGAGGTGAGTCATACATAAAAAACCCTACCTATTTCTCTTTAAAATGGCATGATTATCAATATTTAGTACTCCCTTTGTTTCACAAGTGCCAGAAACACTAAAGAAACTCCTTAAAATAGGAACTTTTACTTGCTTTTATGTTGTCCTATGAGTCTCTGCAAACACAGACATACTGATCAAAGACTAGTGAGGCAAATGGGATGTTTTCCATTCAGCAGAGATTAGACAACTCAAGTTTCCAATTAATCTTACAATTACTTGTGTCATGTTTTGAGTAATATAATATTTTTTACCGTTACACCTCCTCTGAAACGGCCAAGGGAACTTCTGAAGTACGTATGTCACTGATTGCAAGCTCCATTTATTGTTAAATCAACTAATATTTGTGTTAGTTATCTTGTTCCTCACCTGTAAAAAAAGCTGAAATTTTTAATAAACATGGAAAAGATTTAGGGATAACAATTCATACCAGTGTAAACTCAGTCAATATACCAGCTTTTTTAAAACAAGATGGACTTAACGCTCTTCTGCTGTTGATGTATTCAACCTCACATTAAAAGGCCAGAAAACTTAATTGTTTATGACTTTGTGACAGTAGCAGAGAAAGAAAATGTCTTGAAAAGAAGCTCTCCTTTTTATGTCTTCATGGTTTTTTGGGTTTTATTTTAACATATTAATGTTATCATGAAATTGGCAAAATAGATTTTTCTAGTTTTCCATGGCTTGAAGGGTGCTCCTAAGATTAACTCAGGAACACAGAGGAGAGTTATTTTAAAGTCAAACGATTTTATGAAGTAACTAGAGCTGAGAGCTTTAGGGAAAAATTCCCTTAGAAAGTAGCTAGCCAGTTTATAGCTATACTACAGCAGCAGCAGGTGTAAGTTAGATGATAGTAGCAAGTATTTAAAACTTCTTGCTGTTGCAGACACTGCTGCCTACCATTAGTCCCAATTTGCAGTCTGCAAAACAGATGATATTTCAAGAAGATGGAGTGAATGTTAGAAGATATATGCCTCCATCATACCAACTGTGGGGAGAGTTCATCACATCGTACTTTAAGTCCTGAAGAGGAAGAGGCGCCTGCAGGGACATAGAGGAGATTGAATATCAATTGAGAAAAGTTACTTTATTAGCAGTTCTTCAGTATAACAGAAAAGTAAAATTAATGAGTTAAGAGGAAAAGGCACTGACAGTCTCTTAAGGGGTACAGATGCTTGTGTGAATGAGTCACATCACTTAGGGGAGTAGGAGTCTGGATGTACATACATTCTCTTTATCTTTGAACAAAGAAGGGATAAAATACAAAAGGGACATTATTCTGCAGAGGTAAAAAGAATATCAGAACCCAGAGGACTGCATATATTTTTTCAGAAAGGCTGGTTCAGAGGAAAAATTGCCACCATCTAGTTGTTCTTTTATTATGCTACTTCGTGGAAATGCAAGTGAGCAGCATAGACTGCAAATTTAGCATCATAAATAGTGTGAAGATTCAGAGTTGGAGATAACCTTGTTATCTTGCTCTGTCTTCCTATTCTCATTTCAAACCTCATTAAAATGTGTCATGACTAAAGAAG
Source organism: Corapipo altera (assembly GCF_003945725.1). NCBI lineage: Eukaryota > Metazoa > Chordata > Aves > Passeriformes > Pipridae > Corapipo > Corapipo altera. The sequence goes on from NW_020884876.1 coordinate 14,498,731, forward strand.
AAAAAAACTCTTGTTTATACCTGGTGTTCTGTCATTTTGGGGGTTTTTTGGGGTTTATTTTGTTTTGTTTTGTTTTTTCCCCGGAGATATCCAGCCAGAATACCTAAAGAACTTTTTGCATTTTTTTATGCTTGTCTTTCATTTGCCTACTCATTTCTTATCACAGTTCTGTATCTTTAGCCCATTGTGGTTCTGTTGAGAGGGAAAGCAGGCAAACCACATTGCTGTGGAGCTATATCTTCCAGACCAGTCAGTGTACAGAGCTTTAGAGAATCCCCTGCTGTGTAGCAGAGTGACACACATTGTCTCGGCTTTTGAGCTAGGTTTGCCTTTCATGTTGACTCACACACGGCCTGTTCTGTAAAAAGCAGTTGTTTCACCCTTGCTTGAGTCTGTTATATAATGAGAATCCACATCCAGTGCGGGAACTGCTGGGAACCAGCTCAGGCGGAGATGGGACTGTGTAGGCCTGGCTGCAGCTGAACTGCAGTTTTTGGAGATGACAGTGAAAAAAATGTCAGTCATGGATACTACATCCGATAGAGCTGTGAATGCTGCTGTAGCTGTAGCTCTTGGCAACTGACTACATTTTTTTCAGTGTCATGAGACGAAGGAGAGAGGGACTTTGACTTGTATATTAATGGGAAGTTGTTTTACATTTCAAATCTTCTTCAGAAAATTCCAAGGGAGTGATACTGTGTTTTGCATTTGCTGATTTGTGTTTTATGCTTGAAGTCCTACAAGTGGTAGATTGCTTGCATGTTTAATCCATGCAGTACTGTGCTCATTATAATACAAAGAGGAAGAAATATTCTCTTGTAGAGATACATACTAATCTTTAATTCACAGAATTATTTGAAACCTGTGATCCTTCCTAGAATGGACTTTCAGAGGTAAAAAGGAGCTATCCTTTTCTTTCAATAACAGGATACTACAAAACCAGGCACAGGTTTTACTTTTTTTTCTCTTCAGAATTTCTCTTAGGCTTAATGCAATCGATTACTTCATGACTTTAGTAGCAAGTCACTGAAGCCTGTGAATTGCTTGCCTGTCTGGCTAGGTAATTTTGTTCTAATTGCTGCCCTTGTCCTAAAATAGAATATATTCACAAAATACTGATATCGATTCTATTTTTTGTATATGAAGCCTGTGACTTATGGGCAAAGCCATCTAATTCCACAATCACTCTCCACTCTCCAGGCAGGGAAAGAACAGATGACCCCCAACTGCCCAGACCTCTCTGGTCTTTACAAGTCAGAAACCATCCCAAGAAGTGCCACTCAGATACTCATTTCTATTTCTGGTCTCAACCTCACCAGTCAAAACAGCCCTATGGCACTGTGTTCACTGCCAAATGTTTCTATCCCTTTCGCTTTCAGCTGTGTCTGGAAATGTTTAATGTGGCTCTGCAAAATGACTGGCAAAAAAATTCAACAGCATTATTTACGATGGTACTTTGATGTTTTATTGAATGCAACCATCTGTTCAGGAATGTTTTCCAACGTTGTGGACTAGATCTAGAATTTACTGCTGCAATATAGGTTGTCTGAAGGAGTTTCACAGCAGGAATGCCACCCAATGTATCACAGGTATGTGAGACTCTGGGTAAGAGGAATATTGAGAAAGTTCCTATTTCCTCCCATAAAATAGAGTCAACTGACTTCTTGATGGTGAAGATTCAAAACAGTTTCAATTTTTTTTCCTTTACAGTCTGATAGCTATGTTCTCTGTGTGCTGTAAACTTGTGATTCAGGGTATTTCCTGAATTACTTCAATGGCTCACAGGACATATACTTGTGGCTGATGGCAGAATGCACTATAGACAGATTTAGAGGCATTTTACAAAAATATTGGTAGCAGAGAGAATATATAACAAGATGGCATTTCATTAACTTTTTCTTTTCTACTGTTAGAAATGGGAGTTCTATATTGAGAAAAATAGATTTTGGCCTTTTGTTCACCCTCTGAATTGCTTGTTACTTTGAGGTGAAACAAGAGGCAGCTTCTGATAGAAGTCAGTTTTTTTGTTTATTCTGAGTGTTTGGAAATTCAAGGATGTATTCCAGAACTGGTTTGAAATAGGAGATGATGAGTGTTTTCCCTTAAAACCAATCTATAAAAGAAGAGTGAAAAGCTACAATGGTGAATGGGCACTGCCATTACCTGTTATTTAAAGACTCAAATAACTAAGGAAGGACCAAACAGATTTGTACTGTGCCTTTTCTGCAAATTGGCCCATGTAAGCATTATCAGGGATTGTGCAGGGCAAAGGAAAAGCTGTCTCACAAATCTGTCAGTTACTTCAGTTACTTCAATTACCAAGTTACTTTTCAGAGGATGCTGTTCATTCTGATTCTTTTTTCTTTCACAGAAACTCCTTGTCCCTATGCTTTTACTGTTTACCACTTACTTGTATCAGAAAATGTAAATCATGGTAGGGAGATTAGAGAATGCATTCTAAGGATGTGAGAAACAGATCTCACTGCATTATAACACCCCTGCATGAATAATTTACCTCCCTTGACTACACTGCCATCGCAGCTGTCCCGAGCTTCACATTGCCATGACTAGATTGTTCCTTGCACCCAAGCAACTACTCTAAGGCTAGTTCAGATATGACTGTGTGGTACTGGAGGGTACAAACAGACTTACTGTGCACTGGCTTCACTGCTAGTGTCTCAGCAGGTGGAGACATGATCACAGCCAAGGCAGCTACAGCCTTACAGATAACAGCATTGCTAGGAGAACACTAACAACTGTCCTTTCTCATGAAATCAGGTTGTAGACTGTGTAGGAAACAGCAGGAGGGTACAGCTGCAGCTTCGCTCAACTCAGAATATGTTTTGTAATGTCAGATCTATCTAAGTATATATCTATATGTAAGTCTAAAATTATAAAAAGCAATCTTAATAATCTAAAGTGTTCATCTAGCTTGTCATCTCAGTAATACTCTACATGGTTTTTCCCTTTATTGATTGTTTGGCTTTGTAATGCAAAAAGATTTCACATTTAAATGTCATTGCAGATAGTCATCAGTGTAAAGGAAAACATTCTGACAGTCTGGGGGAATCTGACCTTTTTCCCTCCAAGTCCATTCAGAAAACACTGCTATGGTTCTCTAATGTAGTTAAGATCCAGATAGAACTGATAGCACTGAACACAGTGTATGAGACTAATAAATGGGGTAGTGCAATCACTACCTAATAATGAGCAATGTAATCATATGATGACTTAAGAAATCTACATGCTTAGAGTGTGAATCAATGTAGATATGTACATACTAGGCAAGTGGATTGGTTTTGAAGATAATTCTTCATCGACACATGGGTTAACATTTGTTATAAATTATCTCTGCTTGTATCTGTTTGTATTTTGTTGATATATCACGTTTGTGTCAAAGAATACCTATGTCAACCTTTGTTATTATTGCTGTAAAAACCCAATAATTAGTGCTTTCAGCACTGTTAATGTTATAGTCATTGTCTATAAGCTGCTTTAAAACATGAAGATGCAATTGTTTTCTTTTATGAGCATATTGTTTTCTGCTATATCTTAATGTTGTGCATTACTTCAGTGAAGATGACTTGAAAAAGATGCTTTGGGAAAGATCATAGTTTCTTTCTGCATCAAGACAGGCTTCGGCTGTCAGGGTAGAGATTCATGACAATTATTTCATAGCTCCCGAAATATGAAAGTATGTAATCATACAGACTCCCTCAGCTGTGAAATAAATGTTGTGAGAGATGTAGTCAGAATTTAAAGAGTGGTGATAAAAAAAATAGAGCTTCATCTGAGAAAATTACTCAAAAGTACTCAACAAGACCATATACAATACTGACTGCACTGAAATTGTGGCCATTTAAAAATGATAGGGTTATTGCATCTCTCACCATTTCTTTTCTGCCTCTGTGCTAGAAGAAAAGACTTGAAAGAATCTACAGTTTGACAAAGCTTTACACAACCTGGATATATTGCTGTCTTTAATTTACTGGCAACCCATCCTCAGGTCATTCTCTAATACCCACTAAGCTGCTTTGGGTTTTAGCTTATTGCATTTGAATTTAGTGTACACACAAGTGCAGAGCTTAGTTTCCTACCTATAACACAGTCGAACTACAGTAATATTTCCTTTAGAATGACTCTCCCGACTATACTCATTGCTAAAAAATTATTGTGGTATTTCAAGCAAAAGACAGAAAGGTTGACAAATCATTACCTTTTGAGAATCTATGAAACAGCTATAAATTCATTGGCTTACTCACCTGTAACTCAATTCCTACTTGTCTGTAATTATTATGCTACTAAAGATTAGATACCTATTAAACCATAGTGCCAGGTTCTGGCCTACGATTTTCACAGGGTTTGTGCCACCTGTGTTCTTACAGTATCACAGGGAACCAAGAGCCACATGAACGAAAAAAGCCACTTACACTGAATTATTTGTGGTTATTACAATGTTTAGATATGGAGAGGCAAGAGTGTTTCTAGAGATGGAAATCCTTATCTGTATGCAGCTGAATCATAGAAAGGATTTTTTAACTCAGAACATCACAATATGAGGACAGGAAACAGTTTTCTTACCAATTATCCACAACATCTGCAGAAGTTAAAGTTTCTGGTACAATTTCTGATAGCGTGAAATTCTCAAAAATATATCATTTTTTAAAAAAGCTATATTTTACCTTCAAGATATGAGCTGTTCCATGCATATTCTCCAGCACTTTGCATCTACAAGCTAGGCGTATGGCTAGAAGAGGAATAAATATCTGAGAATGAGATTCTATATGATTACATGAGTAGGATCACATATAAACCAGACAGTACACATTCAAGAAATGACTGTGCATGAAATGCCACATCTTTTTACAATATGAAGATCCCAAATGAGGCATTTGAGTCTGCCTTATCGGAGCATAAAACAATGACTGTGCCTATAAACAGTGGTCATACTGTTTGCTTTAACAATAGAGTTGATACCTACTTTAAACTGCTGGCAACATTTCACTTTTTACAAGTAGGACATGAATATACAAGATAGTGTGAATGTGTCCTCATTTTTGGATGATGACCTTTGAATTCAGAGGATAGAAAAGATGGACAAGGCAAAAGGAGCTGGTTCTTTTGAAAAATGTGGGAATCACTTTGGTTGATTTTCGTATATGTATGGCCAGTCTTCGTGAACAAAGATTTGGAAGAGGTCTTTGCCCTTTGAGCCTACGCAGTGGATTTTTTAGGTGAGACACAGTGTGTGCTGAGCTGAGCCCACCCTTTAATCCTAAGGTTCATCTACTGGGGCCGAGCGAGCTTGGACAGTGAGGTCCTCAGGATGTGGGTTTGTTTAGAGTGACCTTCTCTTAGATGGATGGCCTTACAGGGCTGAACGAGCTCCATCTGCTCGGGGGAGTTTCCCTGACCAGGAATTGAACCCACCCGGGCTGCAGTGGTGAGAGTGCTGCATCCTAACCACTAGACCACCAGGGGTCCCCTGCTGCATCCTAACCACTAGACCACCAGAGGTCCCTGGTTGATTTTGCACTATCTGTATTTACACACATTTGGGAAATATTCTTCCAAAAACCTACTTCACATTGAATATTGTCAGTGGCACCTAGAAAAAAAAAATAGATGCCATTTGACGGCATTGAGGGATTGGACCCAGTCATTTTGGGTTCCAGGCAACTGAATTAAGTTTATTGAGAACAACAGCATCTTATATATGCAGTTTGAACAGCAACAAACCATCCTCAACCAATCACTTCCAAGTACTCCACAGAGCATGTGCAATGGTGGAGTACATTTCCCAGAATGCCCTTTGGCATTCTTCCTGTGGTACGAACCAACACAGTGATTCACCAGACCACTAAAGTCTTCAATAATAAAGGCATTTAAACTAGTAGGATGATTACAGTGAGGGCCAGTTTTGTTGAAGCAAAGCTGAGCATGACATGCTGAAGTATCATACTGTTTCGTTTAAAGAAGGGCATTAGTGTGATTTGTACAGTGAATGCTAAATAAATTCCTCTTGAACTAATTTTTAGTCAGCTGTTAGGTTATCTATGACCTCAAGGAATAAAGTATGTATGTCTGTGGAGAACTGCTTTAGTAAAAGCTTTACTCACAACCAGTGAGCTTTTATGATCCTTTTCTAGTTGTGTGCTTCTTTTTTCTCTGCCCAGAAACAGTGGTCTTTCCCCCAGTTTAGACTTCATACATACTCTTAGAAGTGAAATAAAGAGAAAAAATTAAGAGATCTACAGATTCTGGCAAAGAAAAACCTTGAAAGGCTTAGAGTAACTAAACACCTTTCTTGGAACAATTCTAAACAAGTCTCAGAACTGAACATGAGGTAAGCAGGTCTATCTTAGTCATACTGTCTTTAGGAAGTCTTCACTTGAATTCTCTTTAGCTTCCACAGAATATATGACAAAAATCTCAGGGAATCACCTCTTCTTTACAAGAGGGATGAGTGCCAGTAGTTTACTCTATTCCCTCCTGCTAAATCTTTAAAGAAATTCAGAGATTAAAAAATTAAGGGTTTAATGGAAAATATATACACAGCTGGCAATTTCTCTTAAGCCATAAGTCACATCCCAGTGACAGAGGCCTAAAGATGTTGAGGTGATATCAACCATAGAAAGTGGAAAAAGTCTTGTTCTGAAGACCTCAATAAGTTACAGGGTAACCATGAAGGGGCCAGCTCACCTTAGGAAGCATTTAATTCAGCTCCATTGTTCCCTGAAAGCCTATACCTATAATTTTCCATGTATCCAGCACTGACCCAATGTTCTACCTTAGCTCCATGATCGTTTTCCAGCTAGGGCTGACAAGGACCTTGGCATCATGTTCTCTGAGTGACTTTGATTTTTTGATAATAATCAGGTCACAGACATTTAGCAGAATTGTAATTATTAGTTTTTAGGTTATTGGCTTCATAGGCAGAAAATTTAGATTCAGTTGATTTCTGGAAGGAGTTGGTTGGGTTCACTGGTCATCACTGAGCAAAGGTGTCAGAGTGTGAGATACACATTAGTTTAATCCAATTTGACAAGGTGGAAGGTTTTGGAATGGAAGTTTGCATTTCTTCTTCCTCTCTCTCCATCTCCCTCTTCCAGTTTGCAGTGTACATACAGTTCTTGTTTTTTTCTGAAGAGCTTTTTTCTAGCTGTACCTACTAAATGTCACCCTTAAAAAAAATTACTCAAATACTCCTTGAATAAAATTTTCACAGCACAACACATATATTGAGATAAATAAACAACATCTTGCCATATCTCCTACTGATTTGAACTGAACTACATAGAATCAGAATAGTTTGGTTTGGAAGCTACCTTTAAAGGTCATCTAGTCTGTATTTTGGAGATGTCCCCAATAAGAAGGGACATCTTCAAAAAGGTTGTGGTGCTCGGAGCCCCATCCAACCTGACCTGGAATGTTTCCAGGGATAGGGCACCTACCACCTCTCTGGGCAACCATCATTTCTTTTCTCAACTACTGTTGTTCGTTGGTGTTGCTGTGTATGTTGTACTAGTACAACTGTTTGGGCAATTGTGCTATAAAATGTAATTCGAATGACTCCTGTTTAAAAAAAAAGTCCAAAGGGTAGAAAATTTCTTCCTCTTATCTAGCCTGAACCTACCGTCTTTCAGTTTAAAACAAATATCCCTTGTCCAATTGCTACAGGCATAACTAAAAGGTCTGTCACCATCTTTTTATAAGTTCCCTCAAAGTACTGAAAGGCTATCTCCTTGGAACCTTCTCCAAGTTGAACAACTTTAACTCTCCCAGCCTTTCCTCATAGGAGAAGTGTTTCATTCCTCTCATAAGTGGTTTGAAACTGCAACAATACACAGAGTATAAATAATAAATCCAACACTGTGACTGCAATGAATAACTGAAAATATTGCCATGTAAATGAATTCTGTGCTGTAGTAAAACTACAGATGTTCTGCTAAATCATCTATGCAGTTATGAATATTATAAATACAAAGAATGATCCACTGTTAACAGCCCTTCCTGATAGTCTTGTGTGAAGTCTGCAAACTGAGGCTCACTCATAGAGGAGCATGCAAATATTTCCCCTAGGAGTACACTTTGGAATTGAAGAGTGACTTGAAAATCTTAGGAAAAACCTCCTGTGCTTAAAAAAAGTCATAAAGCAGGCAGACAGCGGGGCACTGAAGTCATCAGTCAAAAAGCACGAAATTGCTGTCCCATCTATTGCTGCTTTCTGTGCTTTCAGTCTTAAATACATATATGGAGAACTCAAGTACAAGTACTCTGGCTTATTTCAGAATAAATAGGACCAGACATTCACGGTGAGAACATTTCATCCCTTTAGCAGATATTAGAAACTGCTGGACTATTTACATATAATAGATGGGGCTCCATCCATCACTCTTTTAACTTTTTTCTTTGAATGATATTTAATCACAGCAAATATGTTATAAGAAAATCTGTCTGGGTACCTGGCTTCCTACTGGAAGTAATAGTGATGACAGAAAGCGTAATTATTTGGGCCATGTCAAAGGCTTTTTTCTTTTCTAAAGATCATTAGGTTTTATCAATGTTATTTTTTCAGAGACAATAATTCCAGAAACAAAAAGCCTGACCAAATAAAACACTGAACTTTCATTTCTTTTGCACCTGTCAGGGACAAAGACCACATGCATAGGGAAGGGCTCCTTTGAGTGTGAAGCATGAAACGTAACTAGAAGCGGGATGTTATCTTGTGGTCCCCCACATTATTTCCTTTCTCTACTGAGGCATTAGAGAGAAGTTGTGGGCAGACTGGTGTCCATGGCATTAGTTGTAAACACCCATTGCATTGCTCATACACACTTTTATTGCTCGTGCTTGCAGAAATTATCAAGGCGCAAGTGCTAAACAGATCAGGATTTTGACAGGAAAAATGTAGTGATAACTACTTGTACCCTTGTACCAGACTTCTGTTCTACTGTCTTACATATAACTACCATTATATGTAAGGATTCTTTCTTGTAATATTTTACATCAACACTGTAGTTCTCAGTGTGAATTTTTTAAAAATATTTTTTATTTAAAATAATATTTGCCTAGGCAGGTTACATGGATGGTTGGGAGATATTATTGCATTGCCCTATGAACACACCACCTATTTTAAATGAATGGCATCTCTTTTAAATATATATTTTTCATTTCATAAGCTCAAATTGATTGTACAGTTCTGTAAAGTCAAAGCTATTCAAATACTATTTGTTAGAATAATGTAAACATTGTCTTCCACAGAAAGAAAAATTGTCCAATTTGATAGTGGATAATATGATTTATGTTTATAAAATTCTCAATTAAACACATAGTTATGCTGACATACTGCAATTATTTCATATGATGACAATTCGTTCCAGTAAAAAACTAATTGGAGGCAGACTGAAATTATTTGGAGCATGTCATATTTTTTCTGAATAATTTCTCCTAATAAAGAGATTAACTTTTAAAACCTACTCCAAAATATGGGATGTTATGTAAACTATCATGTATTAAGAGAAAGGAATCTCAAACTGTATTCCATTTGGTACAAAAATTTAAACATGATGCGTTTCAGCACTAATGTTTCTCTGTTGCAGTTTGTTTCATTTGGGTCAGTTAGTTCAAAGGTTTGATACACAGGTATTCGTGGGTACTTGAGAGTCATCTACATATGTTCCGTGTTGGAAGCTATTAAAAAATTCCCTTTTCATCCCTAGCTGCCATACAGCATAGAAAGCATTTGTCACAGAATCATAGAATCACAGAATGGTTTGGGTTGGAACAGACCTTTAAAGGTCATTTAGTCCAACCCCCCTGCAATGATTAGGGACACCATCAACTAGACTGGGTTGTTCAAAACCAGATCCAACCTGATCTGGAATGTTTTCAGGGATGGAACATCTACCACTTCTCTGAGCAACCTGTTCCATCACTGCTTCTCTCAACTACATTGTATTGATGTGTATGTTGTACTAATACAACTGTTCAGGAAATATGCTATAAAGTGTAATTCAAATGATCCCTGCTTAAAAACCACAACAACAAATCCGAAGACATTTATTTGGATCAGTTGAGTGCTCTGATTTGCAGTGACCCGAAATAATATAATTTTGTGAGAATGACATAGGGAGAAGGGTGAAAGTCTTAGTATGGCTGCAAACAAGGAGGATGGGAGAAAGTAAAGGACAGTATTTCTTGGGACATCTCTTTCCTGGACAAAATTTATCCAACACCTGTATGCTCAGCTTCCTCACTAAACATACTGTCAGGCAAGTTTGTGGTGATGGAGAATTCTTTCTCTCTATCTTTGTCACTACCTCATAAGTTTTAGATGCTTTTTCTTCCCGTACACTGGGAAACCCTGATCTTTTAACTTCAGAAAAATGCCTGAGAGCCCTCAAAGTGACAGCCTGGCCAGACTGCAATGCCTGCCTCCAGTTATGTCAGACTTATATGTGACATAGGTGTCCTTCGCCTCTCATTTCGTGGTAGCCCTAGTGCTACTTCACGATAAGCAATTAGTTTTGTTTAAAAAGGTCTTGTAGGTGAATACATGCATATAAATATGTCTCATTTTGGCCTTCTTTCAGAACTTAATGATTTGGCTGCTCTCTGGGGTTGCCCAGTTGTTCCAAGGCTATAGAGTAAGAGTACATCTTCGATGCTAACCCAAAATAGAAGCATGACTAAGAAGGTGTTGTACAGCAGCAGTACTGGGGTAACCCTGTTGGCTACTCAGTCTCGCAGACAGACAGTTACCTTGTTAATTTGTATTTAACAGCACACTCTGCCTGTATTTTTTCCATCACATTATCTGTATGTCATCTGCTGCTGTATTTCTTGTTCCTTGTTGAGTCTTCTTACCTGAAATGGATGAAAAGTCACCAGTGGTAAGGAATTTACTTCAATATTGACTAGTGTCTAATTAGGAGGAATAAACAGGAGAGATTTGAGGGAAATTGGTCTTGATTCTCTTGTGTCATTTCTGCTGTCTTAAATCTCTAACCAAATCCTGCCATTCTCACTTCAGTTCCCATGATTGAAATTTACAACTTTCAGGTTTATTTCTTGCTATTGTTCTGCACAGAATCACAATAATAATTATTTAGTTCATTTGAGAAAAGCAATATGAAAGCAGTGCATTTTCAGTTATATGTCGATGTTCTTCTTTCAGAAGTGATGACTAATAACTATAAATCAAAGTAGATAAGAATAAGGGAAATGGCTGTCAAATCTGTTTTCTAAAAATAGATCTCCCTAGATATAATTAGGAATGATTTAAAAAAAATGAACATTGAATTTTCTTTTGTACCCCTAATCTTAAAATGGGATATTGTTAAGGTGATTATCCTGCCACTGTTTACACCTTTCAAAAAGTAATGTCTTTCATAAAAAAAATACACTTACATAGCTGGAGAGCCTGCCAGAAGTAAGAAGTCTTATTTCTTGCAGAGGTGAAGCAGGTGTTTACTCACTCTTCCTATTTTTTTATTGATATTATTTTTATGTTAGTTTACTTTCCTTTTAAACTGCCATTTCATTCTTTGAACCAATAACATGCTCTCCAAGCCTATAGATTAAAGAAAGTAGAATTTAACTCAATTTAACAAGAAAAAGCATTAATGCACTTTTTCAACACATACATTGAGAAAGTTTTTAAAAGAAAAAGTTTCCTACCTAATGTATATGCCCAAATCTCAGAAACTTGGAAACCAGATGATCCTATTCTTTACCTCAATGATTTTTGAAGAATGTCGTGTATTTATCATGAGACATTTGCTGGCAAAAGTCAGGGGGAATAGTAGCATTAGTTGTGAATTCTCTACTACTTGACATTTAAATTATACCATTTGGACATTATTCAAAATCTCTTGACATAGCTACAGCAGGTCCCATCCACTGAAAATAGATAGCTGGCAATTCAATGACAGAAGAAAAAGGGACGTAAAATGTTTGATTACAATGATGTGTAGCTGCTTCAGTCATTACAATGTCACAGCAAGGTTATGAGACATTTCCATTTTTAACAATCTTAATGGGTTTAGGTCCTGAAGTCCTTATTAAATTACAGACAATTGGATTTGTCAGTTTTAGGCTTAGCCTATATATCTGAGATGGAAGAGTAAATGGTAATGTGATCTATCTTGGGAGTTAAATTGGATGCTGCTAGTATACAGTAGTAATAATGCCAGTTGTGTAACACGTAAGTATGTTCTCTGTGCAGAGTTTTTACGTGTAATACTGTCACTGGCTGAAAGTTTCTGAAGCAGTGAAGCTGCTTAGTTGTCATTTACCCGTAATGGCAAACTGTGAATAAGTGCCCAATTAAAATTTACGTGAAGAATCTGAAAAAAGTAATTTCATAAGAAGGATAAAATATTGGTCTAAGTTTAAGGAAAATGTAGGAGGAATTAATTTTATACTTTTACGGTGTTTTCCAAAACCTTAACATCTCTGAAATTTTATAAGCAATCATGGGATATTTTTGTCTTGCCTTTTATATACATGCCTGTGTTCACTACCCAAGTAACCAAGTAATCCTGAATTTGCTGCTTTAAGGAAAGCTACCTACAGAAAAGTAATAGCAGAAAACCCCAAGAAATTACTCTTTTTATGATGCTTATTTCAGATAGGCATTCTCATATCTTTGCGGGTATTGGGGTCCATCAGTGCTGGTGAAACATCACCTCCTAAGGGCAATTACGAGGTGCGCCACATGAGCAGGCAATTCCCAAATGCTGGAAGTCAAGCAGTGAGGCAGAAGGCCAGCTTTACTGAACAGGGATCTTGTCTCAGAGGCAAGGAAAAAAATAAGGTGCATGCCCAGTGGAAGCAAGGTCAAGTGACATGAGAAGAATACAGAGATGCTGCTTGCAGCTGTAGTGAGAAAATTCATGTGACAGAAAATCAACTGGAGTTGAAGCTGGCCAGAAATGTAGGGGACAATAAAAAGAGTTTTTTCAAATATGGCAATAGGCAGGAAATATCATTGTCCTGGTACAGGATGAGGATGGTAACCTCACAAATGGGGACAGAGACAAGGTAGAGGTGTTTAAGGCTTTCTTTGCCTTTATCTTCAACAGGGATGACAGACCAAGGGGGTCTCAGTGCTCTGAGCTGGAGAACCATGACTGCAAGAATAATCAACTCCCAGTTGACCTGAATTTGTGCGGGACCTGCTACTTCAGCTGGATCCCTACAAATCTATGGGGCCTGATGGGATTCATCCCAGAATCCCCAGAGAGCTGGCTGATGTTATCGCAAAGCCTCTCTCAATTTTTGAGTTGTCTTGGGAATCTGGAGAGTTCTCAGTTGACTGGAAGCTGGCAAATGTTGTACCAATTTTCAATAAGGGCAAGAAGGAGGACTTCAGAACCTACAGGCCTGTCAGTCTCCCTTCAGTGCCTGGTAAATTATAGAGAAGATTATTCTGGGAGGTATTGAAAAACACCTGAAAGACACAACCAGCAGGGTAGTCCTGCTTATCAAACCTGATTTCTGTTTATGATAAGGTAACCCACCTAGTTGATCAGTAAAGCTTTTGATACTGTGTCTCACAGGATCCTTCTGCACAAACTGTCCAGCACACAGCTGGATAAACACATCATGTGATGGGGGAGCAACTGGCTCACGGGTCGAGCACAGAGGGTAATAGTGAATGGGGGAACATCAAACTGGCAACTTGTCACTAGAGGGCTTCCACAGGGCTCCATCTTAGACCCTGTGCTCTTCAACATCTTCATAAATGACTTGGATGCAGGACTGGAAGGGATACTAAGCAAGTTTGCATAGGACACAAAACTCGGAGGAGCTCTTGACTCCCTCAAAGGCAGGGAGGCCCTGCAGAGAGACTTCGACAAATTAGAGGACTGGGCAATCACCAACCATATTAAGTTCAACAAGGGAAGTACCAGATTCTGTACCTGGGATGGGCAACCCTGGATGTCCGTACAGACTGTGGAATGAGAGGCTGGAAAGCAGTACCATGGAAAGCTGGAAAGCAACACCTGGGGGTCCTGATCAATGGCAGCCAGGAGGGCCAGCCGTGTCTTGGAGGGCATCAGGCAAAGCATCGCCAGCCAGTCGAAGGAGCAAATTGTCCCGCTCTGCTGTGCACTGGGGTGGCCTCACCTTGAATATTGTGTGCAGTTTTGGGCTCTACAATATAAAAAAGATATTAAGCTATTAGAGAGTGTCCAAAGGAAGGCAATGAAGATGGTGAAGGGCCTTGAGGGGAAGCCGTACAAGGAGTGGCTGAGGTCACATGGTTTGTTCAGCCTGGAGAAGAGGAGGCTGAGGGGAGACCTCATTGCAGTCTACAACTTCCTCATGAGGGTAAGAGGAGGGGCAGACACTGATCTCTTCTCTGTGGTGACCATGAGACAGAACCTGAGGTAATGGCCTGAACTTGTGTCAGGGGAGGTTCAGATTGGACATTAGAAAAAGGTTCTTCACCCAGCGAGTGGTTGGGCACTGGAACAGGTTCCCCATGGAAGTGGTCACAGCACCAAGCCTGACAGAGTTCAAGAAGTATTTGGATAGTGGTCTCAGGCACATGGTGTGACTCTTAGGTATGATCCTGTGCATGGCTAAGGGTTAGACTCAGTGACTGTTGCAGGTTCCTTCCAACTCAGCATATTCTGTGATTTGCACTGGTTTAACAGAACGAAAACAAAACCAAAAAAAAAGTTGAGATTTCTAAATGTTTTCTTAAGGTTTGTAAAAGTAAATACCAGCATGTTAAATAAGTCATGTTTAAATACATTCATGTATGCATAAACAGGGTTTCAAATCAACCCATCTAAATCAATACTGAGATATTTAAACTATATCAGTTCAACACCTGAAAGTGAACTTGTATGTGATTTATATGGTATTCACTCTTGTAAATCTATATTGTCTTTTAACTTTCAAGGATTAGAATTCTAGAATTGCTGAACTTAATATTACCTGATGCTTTGCCTATAATACATTTCATTATTAGAAAATATAGAAGGCAATTTTGGGGACAAAAGGGATTGAGCTATTCCATTTTTTGAACTTTTACTTCATATTTCTTGCTATGAATGTGTAAAATCAGTTAAATAAAAAAAAATGTTCTTAGTCTGAGACTAATTTAGGACATAGACAAATTACTTCCAAATGCACAAGTAATTCCTACTGTGATTATTACCCATAATCTTGAACAACTTGCAAATCCTTTAAAATGTCCATTAACGAAATGTGCTTTCAAAATAGTGTTTTGAGAAATGACTGTACACTCTTATTTTTTGCAGAACTGGCTGCTGGTAATTTCTCCAGGTGTATTTTCATTTTTAGAATTTATGATTTTTGCCTTTGTCGTGTATTTTCATACAGCTGTGTTTTTTTGGGTTTTTTTGTGTGGTTTTTTTTTTTTTTTTACTTTCCTTGTCTTTATGGAGACTAGCAGAACTAAACTATGGTGTACCTTAAAAATACAATAGCTAGAATTATAAAAGGCAAAGTAGTTTCTTATTACATCCATGTTTTTAATGTCTAGTTAAAGTACTGTCAGACCATAAGTAAAGCTAGAGCGTGTCTTTGCCACCCCATAGAAGTAAGTCTCTTTACCTGAGCTTTCCACTCAGTAAGGTACAACTGGAGAAAAAAAAAAAATCCCATCCTTTTTCTGCTTTAGCAAAAGACTGTCATCATTAGAGTACAGAATTGAACTACAAACTACCATGTTTTTTAGGTTTCTTTTTCCCTCCTTTGAAACCTATCTAGCTACCTAGACACTTCCTTTCAAGTTAAAAAACAAATATTATAGCTAAGATAACCTATCCGCACAGTCACTTTAAGATTTTTTGAAGATACAAGTGTATGTTCATATCTTTTCTTTAGGATTATTTTCATTCAGCTGTGTGAACAAACAAATAAACCTACAAAAGTGAGAAGCAGGTGTTAGAGTCACCAGGAATGGCAATACTGGCTGCTGTCACATCAAACCATGGGCATAGAAATGTCCACGAGCAATACACAGACCACTTTTTGGCATTTGACCTCCTCATAGTGCAGAAAAATGAAGGGATTCACAAAAGCCAATGTGCTAAAGATACCCTGAAGGAAGAGCTGATGAAGAGGGATTCTACCTTATCTCTCTACGCCTGGAGAACCTAGATGTCTGATGCTGCACTAGACATAGATGCTTATTTTAATTTGGGTTTTACAAGCCTTAACTTCTCCTAAATTAGAACCATAAATCTTACAGTGACAACTTTATTTCTACCACTGTACCTTTTCTACACTACTTCATAACTCTTTCCTGAAACAAAATCTTTCTTATAGTGGTTCTTGGAACAAACTTTCTGCTTCAGCAATGATCTTACAAACTTCCTAAAGAAAAGAAATGCAAAAATCTAGCATTATTTTTTCCCTGCAGGTATCATATAAATTGTATATGCTGTTATTGCAAAATATGGTTTTTCAACAGATACCTTAAAATTACTTTAATTGTAAACCCAAACCTTTTTTTTATTTTCATAATCCTTATAGCTTGTTGCATGGCACCAGGATTCTGATTCTGTAGAAGAAGAATACATGAGCAAGACCAAATGCAGATTTTTGGCTTTCACATGGGTTTTAGTCTAGAACATTTACTATTGTTAGGTTAAAAAATTATATTTGTGCATTTCTCTAAACATTACATAGCTAGCTATCTCTGATTATCACTCTATTTTTTCCTAGGTTATACTTAGTTAAATGCCTTGTGATTTTAGAGAATTATGGGAGGCTTTCTTTACTAATGAATAACTTACAATGTAGTTTAGTTCCCATATAGCTTTGAGGACTACATTGATACCTGAATATAATAGGTTTCACACACCTACGTAGAATATTTGGCTTTAAAAGCTGCATAGTAAAGAGAGGTTGCATTTACATTACTCAGCATTACTGATAGGTAGCTAAAAACTGTATTAGCCCAGTGCCCAAGTACCCTATTTTCAAAAAATTGTTTTACTGGAAAGACATTTTGATAATTGACCATTTAAAGCTTTATAGATACTAAAACCCTAATCATTATGATAAAAGAATGAACAGTTGTTATTTGGTTAATGAATTAAAGACTAAAAGTCCTTAAGGTCCCTGACAGCTTGGCAGGACTCACTAGTATCTGGTTGTGTCAATGGCTCTGCCAATATAAAATTGACTAATTGGAGATATAACTAAAGCTGGATATGTGAAAATCACAGAATTATAGAATATACTGAGTTGGAAGGCACCAATCAGGATCATCAAGTCCAACTCCTGGCACTGTGCAGGACACTCCAAGATTCACACCATGTGCCTGAGGCCATTGTCCAAATGCTTCTTGAACTCAGAGAAGATTGGTGCTCTGACCACTTCCCTGAGGAGCCTGTTTCAGAGCTCAACCACCCTGTGGGAGAAAAATTTTTCCTAATATCTAACCTAAACCTCCCCTGACACAACTTCATACCATTTCCTTGACTCCTGTCATTGGTCAAAAGAGTGAAGATATTGGTACTTGCCCCTTCTCTTCCCCTCATGAGGATGCTGAAGACCACAATGAGGTCTCCCATCAGTTTCCTTTTCTCCAGGAGGAACAAAGCAAGTGACAGTGCTCCTCTTAAAGCTTCCCCCTCAAGGCCCTTCAGCATCCTCATGGCCCTCCTTTGGATGCTCACTAATAGCTTAATGTCTTTTTTATATTGTGGTGCCCAAAAATGCACACGATATTCGAGTTGAGACTGCACCAGTGCAGAACAGAGTGGGACAATTACCTCTTTTGACCAGCTGGTGATGCTTTGCCTGATGCTCTACAGGACACACTTGGCCCTCCTGGCTGCCAGGGCACTGCTGACTCATATTCGACTTACCATCGACCAGAACCCCTATGTCCCTTTCTGTGGCACTGCTTTCCAGCCTCTCATTCTAAGTCTATACACACAACCGTATTTACCCTCTTTCAGGCATACGTTCTGACACTTGCCCTTTTTAACCTTCATACAGTTGGTGAATGCTCATCCCTCTCATTTGTCGAGGTCTCTCTGCAGGGCCTCCCTGCCCCCAAAGGAGTCAAGAGCTCCCAGTTTAGTGTCATCATCAAACTTGCTTAGTATCCCTTTCAGTCCTGCATCCAAGTTGTTAACAAAGATGTTGAAGAGAACTGGGCCAAGGATGGAGCCCTGTGGAATCCTGCTGATGACTGGATGCCAGTCTGATGTTCCCTCATTTAGTATAACTCTTTATACCCAACCTGTGAGCCAATTCCTCACCAAGTGCATAACATGGTTATTCAACTGAATGCTGGACGTTTTGTCCGGAACGATACCATGAGACACAGTATTAAAAACTTTGCTGAAGTCCGAAAAGGTTAAATCTAATGGTTTTCCTAGATTAACTGGGTGGATTACCCTGTCATAGAAGGAAATCAAGTTTGACAAGCAGGACTTCCCTCTCATGAAGCTGTGCTGGTTGTGACCGATGACAGCATTGTCCTCCAAATGTTTTTCAAAACTTCCTAGAATAATCTTCACCATAATTTTACCAGGCACTGAAGTGAGACTGACAGGCCTGTAGTCTCTGGATTCCTGCTTCTTGCCCCTCTTGAAAACTGGGACAACATTCACCAGTTTCCAGTCAGCTGGGACATCTCCGGATTCCCAAGAAAACTCGAAAATTGAGAGAGGTTTTGTGATGACATCGGCAGCTCTTTGAGGATTCTGGGATGAATCCCATCAGGCCCCATAGATTTGTAGGAATCCAGCTGGAGCAGCAGATCCTGCACAATGTCAGGGTCAACTGGGAGTTGATTATTCTTGCAGTCATGGTCCTGCAGCTCAGGGCACTGAGACCCCCTTGGTCCAGTGATATAAAATCTCTGGGACTAGGCCAAAGTTTTGAGCTCCTCTTGTTTGTTCCTCACAAAGCATGCATTAGTGTAGAAGCATTTCAGGTGAGGTACTTTGTAGGCAACACCTTGTGAAGAAGATTAAGGGATCCTATGAGTGCTCATTTCCTCAAGGTTTGGCATACCATCCCATTGTTATCACTGCCAAGCCTGGCATTTTCCCTTTCTGCTTTCCAAGTTATCAACAAGCCCCGCTAGTTCATGTGCTATAACTCTTTTTTCCCTCTGAGAAAGGTGCATCCCATCCAGTGTGAGTAGACCAGTTGTTGAATAGATCATCCCATGGTCAAAAAACCCAAAATCTTTCTGATTACATGCATTGACCTGATGGATCTGCCTATTCCTATCAATATTATTCCTTGTTACCATAAGAATTGACGAAATCACTACCTGTGCTCCTGATCCTTCAACCAAGGCCCTGAAGTCTCTTTTGATCGCTCTGGGTCATTTGTGCTCCTTTAGAGACATTTAAATCGCCCTCACTGCTCCCAACAACATCCCCTCCACACCTGATTAGCTGCTGAGGGCCCCTGGACAGGGCTCGGGGCTGTTGCTTCCTGCAATATGTCTTGAATTTGGGGACATAGTGAGTAACATTAGTATTACCATAACAGAAATAATTTAGAATTAAAGCTTACCAGAATTTCCACAACTTTATATTGTGTTACTTTATGCCTCAGAAAACCAGTCCTTTCAAAATAAATATATTTATATTAGAATAAAAAAGAAATACATGTGATTTTTCATGGTAATAAAAGAGATGTTAGTCTAAGGAAATATGGATTTTTTTAAAGCATTAGTATAACATTAAATGGCATATAAGCATAATAATAAAAGATACAAGATGCTGCAATTATTTTCTGTTGTTACGTGCAGAACAGAGAAATTTGTAGCTGCTAAGACATTTGTGTTTCTAAGCTTCTTAATTAAAAAAAAAAAAGAATTAATAAAATCCTCATCTGTCAGTTTAAAATGTCATGAGTCCCCTTTCAAATGGAACATTTGAACTGGGAATAACAGAATAACAAGCAAGAGAAAAAGTCTATTAAAAACCAATGAAAATATTACAAAATTCTCTTGTGAGTGGCTAAGGCTTTTATCTGTATGTCCTAGGATACATTTTCACTGTTCAAATGCATAAGGTGTAGCACAGCATTCTCTGTATTTTCTGTATCCAATGTGCCCTGGCAACATCAAGCACTTAGTCATTGTTTCCTGTTACTATACATGTGCTCTGTTTTTTCTTGCAGAGATGATAATTACAGAACTTATACTAAAAAACACATCTTAAAAAAGATGAAGAGCAAAATATCCCCAAGTTGTTTACAGCCAGACAGCCAAAAAAGCAGAAGTGAGACCTGTCCCATTTTTATACCCTGATTCACCTGGTCTGGATGGGGAGGAACAAATTGTACACTGGAGGTGGGTAGTACCACTTTTCTTTAAAAATGCTGATAATAGCAACCTTGTACAGTGGCAGTAGTTTCCTAGAGTGAGTGTAGGCCAATCTGAAAGGCAGATGTCTCACACAGGAACCACCGAGATTATGGCTGAGATAGGACCTCAGAAATTAAAGTCATTCTTAAGCAACACAGCTGTATGCAAGGGGCTTGCTCAGACACAGGGTTTAGTGTGGCTCAGTTTCTCACTACTGTGATGTGATGCTCTTCTTTCTACTGGAAGTTCTGAATTGTTAGTGCTGTGCTAGTACAGGCCACTGGAATCACCAAGACAAAAGTAAGTATTCAGAATTTTACTTCATAAAAGCAATGTGTTTGGCCATGATGTCAGTTGCTTGACTGTCCCATAGTAAATGGGAACTTCAAAGTTAAAAAGGTCAAGTTCTGTGTGTAGGAAAGCCTGCTTCCAGAACTAACAGCACTGAGCCCAAGGCAGAGAACAAGTCCTGGGACTTCAACAGTGTCCAGTGGATGCTGCTGGAAGCTTTATAATGTTCCTGCTGACTTATTCCTCAGTGTGGCATTTTCCACTACTTGTGACAGCATCTGTGCTTATTTGGTGAGCTATGCCTATGACACATTTAAACCTATTGTTTAATATCTCCATACATTTATTCAATTAGCAATGGATAATTTGTCTTCTGATGACCCTTCTGCTAAGAACTATTTTCACACCAATATTTTATTGCCTTTCTTAATTTTTTTTTTTTTAGTTTTGGCTATGAGCTTTGGTACTTCTTGCACCCCAAGACATTACAAATGCCCAGAAGTATATGGATAGTAGGGACTAAGGGTAGAGTGGAATGATCATATCAAGGCCTTCATTTTTTCTGCTTATCCACTAGCAAGTAAGAATAAAATGTAGAGTTGAAAAATTATATCCCAGTTCTTTTAGACATGTAACCTCTTTGCATAACACCACCTCTACTAGTAGTTTAAATAATTTCCCCAGTTTGAATTATGGGAATACATTTCTAGTAAAATAAAAAAAACCCCAGTAGTACAAACCAAAATTAATGGCTTTTAAAAACGTATGTTTTAAATGCAAGAAGGGCTAAGCATTTATTTTCATTTAAAAATAGCAAGCACTTTGGGTTCTTATTATTTCCTATTATTATAAAGGCTTTCTAAAATAAGACATAATAGTTTAACGTAGCAGTTTAAAGAGCTGCTTGATACATTGAAATGAAAAGCGAGAGTATGAAAAATATGTTTCATTACTTCCAGCTGCCTCAGTGTCTTAGGCTACTATGTTTAGAGGGAGAAATATTACAAATAAAGTAACCTGCAGAGCAATTTTATGGTGGACTTTTCTCCTTGGTGAATACAGCCATTTGACAACTTTTTCCACATATATGCATGCTGTACTGCATTATATTTGAAAATCATTTAGTGAAGGAAATGAAAAGTTACAAGAATGGGCTGAATCTCAGCAGGTGTTAGAGAACTGGTGTGCAGAAGAGGAAGAAATTATTTACTTCCAGTAAGTGGAGAATGCAGTCTGCAATGGATAGATTGGATTCTACATTCATGGGCAACCAATATGATATCTCTGATATAACATTGTGACAATTATAACTGTCTTATTTGAACCATAATGACGTTGCAGACTGAATAGCTTAAAATGTACAAAAAACTTCTGGTGCCCGGTGTTTTCCCAAACACTGAGGGGGAATAGACCAAAACAAAAACTGCTGTTTCTGTATTGTTTGGGTACTCCAGTTGTTTCCTCAATTGCAGAGCATTATGGCCTTACAGCCTTAAATGCCAAAGACTTAACTTCCTCGTAGGATTGCTGTTCTTTCCCCACAGAACAACTGCTTTTCTTTCCCCACTGCAACTTCTGCAGCCTATTCCAGGTGGTAACCATAGCAGTCCTTAGGACTTTCCTTACCATATTGTCTTGAATGACAACATCATTGAATTATGTCCTTTTTCTAAGTACATTTGATGGCAGTACCAGCAACCAGGGAGTTCCATAGGTAGGAGATGTATTTTATACTGTCATAATATTGTGGTTCTTCTATCTCTTCTGCTCTGCCAACTAACCCAGTTTCTAGTGACACCAGGCCTCTGTGAGAAGCAAAAACAGAGCATAAGGAAATCAGCTCAACTTTTATTTTGAACCATATAAATTCAATGAGGAGCTACTTTTGTACATTATAAAGAGAATATTTAACCTTAACCCTGGCAAAGAAATACAGACATTGTTCTGATATTACCTTTTTCTCCTATCATGTTGTTGGCTCTCTGTCAGGTGATTTCCAGTACAGATGTGAAGAGGGTTTGCTCTCTAGATTTATTTGATACAATTTGCCGCTGCTTAAAGACACCATGAGGCAAATGCTATTTCATTAATTATCCATTCATGAAACATATATCTCCAGCTGAGCCAAAATTGTCACCCTTGTGAAAAAGCGCATGCTTGTATGATTAAAGCATTAAAGTTTCTCAGATATTTCCTCCTCTCTCTCAGATCAATGACAGAAAAGAAGCCAAACCCAAATGGAAACACTGGAAGGAAAATAATTGATAGAAATTGTGTTTCTGGCAACTTGGAGTGAATGAGAAGGAAAACTTATTTCTGCTGCCAGAGGAAGTCACTTTGGGCTAACAGATTGGAACTTCTTGCAAGAAAGAAGACTTGCAAACTTAGAAGAAAGCCTGGGAGTATGACCAAGGTTTCAGGTACACCTGGAATCATAAAAATACAACACAAAAAAAATAATTAAAGAGAAAAGATGTAAGAACAAGTTTATTTGAAAAGAAACTTGTAGAAATCAACTACAATGAAATGGGAACAGTATGAATAATGGCTGTTTCCAAGCATAATTGATTATTAAAAGCTAAAACTTGGTACCAGATTTGAGCACAGGAGGCAGAAAACAACAATTCTGAGAACATTTTATTGCATAATTTTCTGCCCCATAAATTCTGTAACATTTTATATCTGAACCATGGAAATAATGTGGCTAATGTGTTTTATCATCTTTGATAAAGAGAAACAAAGCAGAGTTATTAACAATCATTCAGTCGTTTTTTCACTGCTGGTATCGACTAGAAATGTCATAATTGAAATAACTTCTATTTTATTATGAAGAATCGTGTTTTGCTCAGGGCACTGCTATTTTTTGTAGTTCCAGTTATTTCTTGATGATTTCCAATTCTTCAACTGTGTTTAAATATTTAATAATGTCACTGAAGCTACCATTTAACAACCTCTTAGAAACATCATTAAAAAATCATGACAGAAATCGGTAAAGCAACTGATATAAGAGAAAATTAGTAAGTTTGTGCCCCAACTTTTAATTTTCGAATTTGTAGATTTTTAAAAGCAATCTTAGGAAGATTTTATATCTGTTTATGCCTGTGAATGAGGAGAAAGGCAATGAAGAAAGTTTACTCTGCGTAATTTTTGACGTATTAGCAACTGGAATTTCACGAGGCTGTGCTTTTTATCTAATCTAACTTCAGACTCCCTTAGTTTATGGATTTTTAACAGCTTTGGAATATATTGTTAGATGAAATGTGACGTGGATCGGTGTTTGTAGGTCTTGCTTCATGTATCTACAAGAAAAAATACTGTCAGAAGACTTTTCTCAGAAACTTTTTCATTGTTATTTGGTCCACTTAAAACTCACATTTATCTAAGATATTATTGTATGTGATTCTTATGCATGTATTGTAAATAACTGCAAAGAGCAAAATTCAGCACTGAAGTTAATTAACTTCTTACTAGGATCTTCTGTAGAGAAACACTGTGGCTAAGTGCAGTGTAAAATAATTTAGTCTTTTTCTGGCTGGGATACCCTTCCAACAGTGAATTCAATATTAACATATACTCTCAGCTTCCCCTACTACTACATGCTCATATGCAAAAGTGAAGCACTTGCTAGAGTACTCAGGCTATAAAAGCACCGTGGTTAGGGCTGTGACACTGCCTTATCATTATCTGGTGAATTCTGACCTTGAAAAACCCCACAACCTCCATTCAGAAAATACAGTGTCCAACAGCCAGAAAGGTCCTTCAGAAGTCCTAGACCAAGAATTGTGAAACCTAGCTGGTTCCAGGTTACTCTCACTGAAAAGTGTGAGCACAGACTCGCATCTCTCTCAAATGCATTATCAAAGGACAGTCACAAAATATTACAAATCACCTTGAAAATTAATTACAGTAACCCAGGGCAGTGTTTATCAGTTTGTGGTCTCTGACAATCATGGATTGTAGATATCTGGCTGCTTAAACTTTATAGCTATTCCTCTATTGTTACTGATATTAAATCAGACTAAAAACCAGAGGGAATTACATCAAATATTTTTCTAAAGCTACATGACAGGGCAAGTATTTTAAATGGACACTATGAACTCATGATAGGGAGAAATTGTGTGACTGAAATAGGAACACTGTTGGTTTGCAGTTTGGAATTAAATAGAGTGAAGTGTTGTCTAACAAATACATTTTTATCTTAATAAAGTTGATGTACATTTGATGATTCCCAGTTTAAATGCTAGAACAGATAAGTCCCTAGCTGCTAAATGACCGAGCAGAATGCATCCAACATATATGGTGTCCCTCAAACACTGCTCCTGGGAGGCACATGCACATTCAGACAAGGGCAGTAAACACTACCCTGATGCCAAAAAAAACCCAGGACATCTGGACTGAGTGTTTTCTCTTGGAAAAGAAAATACACTGAAGATGGTTGGCATCAGTTTAGAGAATGCATCAGCTCAGAGAGTGAGTCACTATCTGAACCTTTTTGATTTTGAGGTGAAGAGATGTACTACTAAAGTGGACGTACAATTTCTCAGTTGGTACCAAATAAATAGCCTTCAGATGCTGGGAAAATTTCTGCAGGAAATTGAAATACATTGGTTCTCTATATATTTTGATAGAAGATTTGAGGAGCTAGAACAGTTCATTGAAAACACAAATGTTGTTGAAGTATTATTCTCACATGGAAGAGTAAACAATAGAAATATGACATCTCTGGATGACTAAATGCCAGAAAGTGCTGTGAGAAAGGAGCATGAGTAAATAATGACACAACTAGTAGGAAATTTTAATATTTTTATGCATACATTCCACGCCATGGTTACAAAGGATACCTACTTAATTTAGCACACTCATTACAAAGAGACTGTATGAACCCCAAGCATATAGAACTATATAGATTAAGAAACAGACATTTTTCAAAGTAACACTTCTTTTTTTTTTTTTCCCTTTTCAATTTTAGAACTAGTTACCTTCCTGTTTTAATATAAAAGGAAGCAGCTCTCATAAAACAACTTTGCTAATGTTTTGCATGGAGCAATTTTTAACACATACCTCTGAGTGTGTATGTTGTTCAGTTTAAGATGTGAAAAAGTATTTTTCCTACTGGACAACATGAATATTTCACTCTGCAGTAGCAGTGAACTAACTGAAAAAAAATTATTCTTAGACTCAACCAGGCTCTTATACAAATATAGTTCATCTGTACAACAGCACAACCAAGTACCAAAGAAAAAGACACAAGAAATATTTGTTGTAATAATATAAACCCACCCTCCCAAAAAAACCTGTCCAGTTTGTTACACTAATATAACTTTTCAAAAAAAAAAATCTGTGGGGTTCTACCAGTCTAACAAAGAGGAATACATCATTTGTTAGCGAAAAAAATCTGGTTAGGTTTTGGCAGATCTGAGGGGGAGAAAATTCCCCGTGGATTTTTATTATTCTTAGCAATGAATTGTAAGATACTACCCAACGCCGACCATAAAGGATGAAAAATATCCAGGAATTTACTCTTTTTTTAAAGTCTCACACCTGTACCAACAAAATGAAAATCTCACAGAAGAAAAGAAATAAAATAACATTACAGCTGATGTCTATATAGGACTTTCATCAGGACAGGTGTTGCAATAAGCTTACAATAGATAATTTACAGAGTATTTAGCAAATGAAAGTACATTATAAAATTAGATGATTAAATAATTTTCTTGATATTAAAATAGAAATTAAGAATAAATGAATGAGGTTTTTCTAGACCCAAGTAAAACTACATCCAGAATATGCATCTATATTACTTATGAAACAGATCTGTTTTTATGAAATAGCAAGATGTACCAAAAGAAAACATTTAGAATATTTACTAAACACAGAGAAAATTCCTAGCAGTTTGACTATTTCCATTTCTTGAATGGAGAAAGAGGAGAGGCTCAAAGATATTTTTGTCATACCTTTTCCAGAAATGGAACAAACTGACGTACTTGTACCACCTTGAAAACTGAGACTGCTTATTCCTTCTTAGCAGGTTGCAAGCTACTGTCATGGGTGAGAAACATGATGCACTCAAACATTCGTGTAACAGGTGGCATGGCAAAACTTCAGGAAGACAAATATCCTGGAGGCATCTAGCAAAAAAAAGTGGCGAGTAGAGTGTGTCATTTTAATTGGTTGTACAGCAGGTGCATTCAATTTGAAGACTGGGTCAGTAGCAAAGCAACTGTTCCCTATCAAAATCAAATGCTTTTATTCTCCTCTCCTCTACACAACTTTTACATTTCCATGATTCCTTTTATTTCTGTGTAGTTTTTCAATTTATTTTTGTGTAAAAAAGGAAAATCAGACTTGTTTTTTCTCTGTAGTTGGATGTGGAGAAACTTAGTTTATGCTCTGCCTTAATGATACTTGTTCTACCACAAAGCTAAACAAAAAATTGGGCTAAAATGGTCCCTTTGTGTTCCATTCTTAGAGAATTTCAGTGGGTGAGAGCTTCCTGGAAATGACTTACTAGACAGGTCACAGACATGATACTTGTCTACCCAAACCACCTCACCATTTCACAATATCACCCATCTTCTCAAATACAAAATGCACAAGGCTAGTCATGAAAACTACTACAGTAAGATTTGATCCTGCTCTCATTAAAATCACTATTTTTCTACCGATTCCAAAGAACTTGTTTCAAAAATGGTGTGAGAAGTAAATAGCACTCTTTCATTGTACAGTTTTATGGTAGCTGGCAGCCTGAATTGTGCTGTGATCTAGCGGCACTTAGTAGTCTTTCGTACACTGCAAGTATAGCTAATCCTGGAAACCACATGAGATGTGACTGTGAGGACTGAACAGCCTGTGCACTTGGCATTGCTTCTAACCTATTTTTTCACACTCTATTTCTCACTGAGAAAACAAACAAGTAAGCAAACAAGAATTTTCAGTCCATAACATAATAAAAAAGCTTGTACAAGCTCAAGCAGCAAGAGAAGGTGATAATTTTGCCCTTTTGTTAAAGTGTCAGCTTGTTTTCGGCTGCTGTCAAACACTTTGTCACAACAGATGCCCATCAGATCTGTTACATGGCAAAATGTTTTAGTACATAAAAGACAAGACACATGATTTTCGCATACTTATCTTTGAAATCTCCAAAGAACTTTTCATTATAACTATGTCTGCTTACACCCACTGCAATTCCCTTTTATTCCCTTTAAAATTCTCTTTATCACCTTTTTTCTCATGCTCATGTAAGCACATGTCAAAGACATCTTTAAGAGTAACAAAACTTTAGGCCGTGATTTTTTCCATGCTCGCTTTCGTTTGCTTTCCCTTTGGATAAACAAATTTACTTCAATGTCCTTTACTCCAGTTTACTCCAATGTCCTTAATATTGTGCACTCATGACACAAAGAAAACCTGTTCCTTTCATTCTCTTCTTGTTTATTTCTTTACCTCTTAGGATGCCTACCTCAAGGAGCTTGATTAAATATAAATACGGAATGCAAGTGTTCCTGTTACCTCAACAGCAACAATATTTTATTTGGAAATGGCTCTTTTACTCTAGTTCATGGTGAAATAATTTTCTTCCAAATTCTCCTTTTTTTCCATCCCTTAACCTCTAATTTTTTTTCTCTCTGTTTCCTTATAGCTACATGAAGCATAATATAATGGCTCATGGGTTTTGCAGTGCATTATTCAGATGCTAGGTTTGGACCAAGTGACTATAACTCCTAGGTTTGCTGCGTGGCACAGTAAGTATAGTGTTGAAAACCATCAAAATTTTATTTAGGCAAGTATACAGTATTTTACCTGTATTGGTTATCTCTTCTGTCAACTGTAGAACTTTTTATAAGCCTGTTTTAATAAAATACATAGTTTATATTGGATTTGAAAGTATTTCTAGATATGCAACCATGTTTTTCAAGCTACAGACTCAATATGATGTTTTATTAACCCATGCAAAGTAACGACATCAAGCTGAGACAATTCTATGCTAGGCTGAAGTGTACATGGCTGAGAAAGCAGAGTCATGTCTTCTGCTAGGCTGCAGTGGATGAAGATTAAAAACAGACTATTTTACTCCTTCTGTCAGTGGAATTTAATGGAAAATGTGCCTCAGACAGGGCCCAAGCAAGCAGCCAAACATGATGTTGGCCACAGCCAAGACGACCCCTTCATTTGGCTGCAGAATGTCTGCTGCATAGAGCAGCACTTTGAAACAGCTGTACCAAAGCTTTTGGTGGATTGCTCAACGCAATAGTGAAGGCTCTCACATGTTAGAAAGCTGAGACAAACCAAATAAATGCAAAAGCAATTAATACCCATTTCCATTATTTATTAGTTGTCACTTTGACAGTGAAGGGAGCCATCACTTGAAATCTTTTTTACAGACTGGAAAAGTGGCTTCTTTGGTTGGTTGAAATTTTTTTTTCCTTGCTATGCAGTTTAAAGGATATCTTATAGACATAAATATATCCATGAAGGAAGTGTTTTTCTGAGTATACCATATGAATATAGACACATTCAACAGATGTACAGCTAGCACTGGACTCTCATTCAAAGGAGCAGATATTGAAAAGATATTGCTACTAGATATTGGCAAACATGACTCATTATTGTCTTATCTGTTTTAACTGAATGCACATTTTGCAAGACAAAAACCAGTTTTCTGGTTGTTTCAATTTCATTTAACTTGATCAATTATTTTAATCTTTAATTGAAAAGAAAACCAAAATTCTGAAATACAGTCTTAAAAGAGTTCAGCTGAGGGTTTTTTAGTGAAATATACATCCCACTTCTGAAATGTGAAGACTTCAGAAAGATTTTTCTTCAAGGTAAGATTAATACAGCGCAGAGGGTCAGAATAAACTCTTAATTCCTTTTAAACAGTAGAGAGACCTTTGGCTGACTCTGCCTAGAGGTAAATTTCATCCTAGGTGCAGACTCCAGTTAGTTCATTAGATTGGGTATTAGCCCAGTCTCAGAAGCCTCAGGGGCATATTTAAATACAAGTGAATTCAGAATTCAGAAGGGAACAATCATTGTGAAAACTAATGTTGCACAATTTCTTTCAGGCCAAACAACAAGCCAAATAATTTCATTAAACCTACTTTTACAAATTTTCCCTCACAAATTCCTACAGTAAGAGCCTTGTGGGTTTTTTTAGTGTTTTAATTTGAAAACAATGGAACTAACTCTTAAAAAGAATATTTTTTTTATTTATTCCAGTGATCAATTATTAAAATTAATAAGTTATTTGTTATGTGTTTGCTTAGCTAAAGTGTTGATTGATGTGCAGTTAAAATAAGCCAACTTTGAATGTTTTGACGTTCTCTTAGGTTCAGACTATACACTGCTCCAAAAAATAGGGCTTATTCCAAGCATGGCATATAAACTGGGCAGAAGTAGGACTTTTTTTGTAAGCTAAGCTCAAGCTTTCAAAGCAAATTTCTTTCATGGGGTTTCTATTTCCTTGGTTGACCTTATATGGGACTATAGGCTCTTTTTATTTGGATGAAGTGTGTCTGAATTCTGCGATTTGAAATACCCACAGAAAGGTTAGCAGAACAACTTTAACCTTTGACAGTAAGAAGGTAGGAACATGTCAAAAAAATGCTGACTGACATAAACACAAGAAGATGACTGGATCACAAAATTGACCTGACTGTATTGTGTTCTCTGGAAGAGAAATACAACTTGACTCTAATATAATATAATATAATTAAATTCCTATACTTTATAGTGATCCATGAGTTGCAGTGATACTAATTGCTTACAGAAACATTGCTAATAAATTGAAAGCAGTTTCATTAAAAAGTAATGTGTTTTATTTTTATTAGCGGGAAAAAAACCACTAAAAATGGAATTATTTCAATTTGAAACAAAGAAGGCTTCATATTTCAGCTTACTTAAAAATAAATCAATCTTTTTTGTCATCAAAATAAGAAACAACTATGAACTAACTTAAATAAGGTTTCACAATAGAAAATGAGAACTCAGGTATAAAAATTATTTATATGGGCTGTAGGTCTTATATTACTCTATTCTTGAAAAATATCTCATCAAAACTTCAAAAGTAAAAACTGAATTTTTCCAAAACACCTCTGTCCCTACAGGGGAAAAAAGAAAAAAGGAAGAAAAAGATTTTGGTGTGTATATCTTATGTTCAATCTCAAATCCATTAATTTTCAAAATGTTTTGAAATATTTGAGCTTACTGAGATATGTAACTACTTGCTACTAGTTATGGTAAATCTGAAGTGGCTATTCCACTCTTCTTCCTTACTGAGGCACCCTTCTTTTGTCCCTGTCAGGACAACACAGCTGCAAAATCTGCACTAAATCATGAACCAGCTGCAAGCTGTGAGTAGCATAAGAAAAAGCAGGGGAAAGACTGAATCAAGTGTTCAGCTGATACACCATTTGACCAACATAGTTAATACTTTGGCCCTAAGGTATCTTTTAAAAATTCTGAACATAGCACAGCCTAAACATCTGAAAGTTGTGACTATCCTCAGGTAACTTGGTAAACTATGGACAGTGGTGCTGGAGAAATTTTTAATCTTTAATCTTATCTATCCACTTCAATCCCACAACAAATGACAGTCTTGCCAACTGTTTTTCATCTTAGATAATATGGTAAGCCAAAAATGGGGGAAATTAGAAGATCAGATATAAATACCTATATTTGCTGATGCTTACTTTTATGAGGTTTGAAAGTTTTCTTGTAAAAACCCCCAACTTTTGGTCGTTTAATTCCAAAACTTTTTTCAGTCAGTTAGATGGATTCATCTCTAAAAACTGACACAGTAACATTTCCTGATGTGTAACACTGAAATTTTTATTTATTCTTATCAATATGTATAATAAGAGAAATATGCAAAGTGATCAATAGTTACCTGACAACAATTTAATTCCTTTAGCTTTCTTTTAAACTTCTGATCTCATTAGAGCATTTTTTAATATCTGATATTTGTTACAGATTCTTGTTATTTGCAGCATTCTTCATTTGAACAGTATGGGGAAGCAGTTATTTTGTTCAAGTACTATATAAATTAAGTATTTTGAACTACATAAGTATTTCATATTCTAAGAATAAGTTATAGTTAATTAAATGTCAGTATAATTTGAAGTGATGTCAGCTGAAGTATGTGGCACTAATACCATTCTATGCAGTTCCATTCCTTAAGGTATAATATTAAAAACTTATTTAGCAGCATTCATGAAGTCATTGATAGTCACTGTGTATTAGAAAAGGAGCATATTTCTTATTCTTACTTTTGTCAAAATAAAGTTTAGGTTCTTTTCAGAAACACAGAATTTAGAAATAAAAATTGATACAATTATGTGTCCAAGAAAGTGATTATCTTTTTTAAAAGAAAAGTATGTGTATTTATTGCTATAAAATGAATAACAGCATATGTATATACATTTATCATAGCAGTAAGGACAGATTTTAATTTAATTTTCATTTTGTCTCAGCTTTGAATACAGTGTGTTATATAGTACTATACAGTGTAAAAATAAATAGAATATTTTCAGTAACACCACTTTTTTCGGAATCATCTGATGTTTACAGCAAGACTTACTAGAGTTTTAATAACAAAATTTTCCTGTTCCAGAAATCAGTATCTTATAGAATAGAAAAATACTTAATTTCTGTGGGTCCATGAAGGACAAAAGTTGTCCTACAGTACTCTGTTGAGCAGTACATCAATAATCACATAGTCATTAAAAGAAGGAGAAATTAATCTTGGAGTCAAGCAAGGGGCTCAAATTTCTCATTATTACATACATAGGCCTTTTAGGTGCCTGTCAGTCACAGTCTAGTTTCTCAAAATAAATTACATTCCCTAAATTCCTGTATGCCTCAAAATGAAGTCCCTGGGGAAGGGATTTAGAGCATAGGTGTTTACCATAAAGCCTTATTCTAGGATGTGAGGGAGGCATATCTCCCAGAATCACAGAATAGAATCACAGAATATGCTGAGTTGGAAGGGACACAAAAGGATCATCGAGTCCAATCCCTGGCCCTGCACAGGACCGTCCGCAAGAGTCGCACCATGTGCCTGAGAGTGTCATCCAAATGCTTCTTGAACTCTTTCAGGGTTGGTGCTCTGACCACTTCCCTGGGTAGCCTCTTTCAGCACCCAACCACCCTCTGGGTGAAGAACCTGTTTCTAATATCCAACCTAAACCTCCCCTGACACAACTTCAGGCCATTCCTTTGGGTCCTAACATCCCGTATCTGAAAGTTGGAGACCTAAGGTATTTTTAAAAAACAAAAATCAACCAAAGGCATTTTCGGTTCTGCCTTTCAAACACAGCAGGAACATTTCATCTCTTTAACAGCTGACCCCAGGATGTAAATTCCATTGAGATGTATAAAACTTGTACACAATTCTTGCTCCAGTTTGAGTCCCTTTCTCACAGATGTGTCCCCACACACCACATCAAAGGTCCAGTTTTGGTGTTTTAATGTAAAAGATTTACCATAAATGAAAATACAAACACAAGCAAAGCTTTGCAGAGCCTGCAAAGACTTAAACAGGAAATAGTCATTAAGTGAGGCAGCTCAGTCAAGCTTCCTCAGCTTTCCAAGAAGAAGATCTGTAGGGAGGAGAGAGCATTTCAATATGGTAATCATGAATTGTGTTAGACAGGTAAGTATTACACATGTCCCCTCTATCACCAAACCTTATTATCTTTCTCACTAGGCTGTTAAATTTCTCACTAATTAGAATTTATGATGAAGGAGGCCGAGAAGGGATTTGGCCAGAGCTGAATATGTCATTAAAAAATCAACATAGAATCAGATAATTGATATTAATACCGATCTCTGCCCTGATGATTTAGTTTTGAAATCCAAATTTCTTCTAACAATGTGCTTTATTTTGTAGCTTTTTCTTAACTCTCTTACATGTAGCAGCTACCAACCTGTCACACTAACCACAAAAGGACTGTGCATTGCAAAGAGACAATAAAACAAAATAAACCATTGAAGATGAGGTAAAGAGGAGTGAACTTAAAAAAAAAAAAAAAAAAAGAGACAAGCGCTAAAAAGCTTTATTTGTAGTTCCTCAAGTTCTTATAGCATCCCTCAATTGTAATCATACCATTCACATGGTGATTGAATTATTTGATTGATTTTAGTCACTGACTTTGTCAAAGCTTTGGTGAAAGATTCAGTTCTTTCCAGGGAGCTTCTTTATGCATACTAAAACTTTATGATTAAGAAATGAGATTTTTACAGTTAGTGTTAAGGGTTTATGGACACTTTTGCCTCATTTTAAGGTGTAGGTAACACGTCTCTACAATCCTTCAGCTGCCTACCCCTCAATTACAGAGACACAGTGATTTGAGACACTATATTTCTGCACCTTACTGTGCATAAAAACTAGGTGATGGCAGTATTATTTCTAACAGCTGGTGCAGCTCACAAATGTAAAGTTCAAAATAAAGTAAGATTGGAAGAGTCAAATATGATCTATCCAGCTCAGTTAGCAAAAGCCATGAAGCTGCCATGTCATGGTTTCGGAAGACAGATAAATGTGGTTATGCAGAAGCAACTCTTTTTACAATCTCATTGTTACCCAGCCTAGATTAAGACTAGTTTGGTTATTCCTGTGTGTGCCTTGTGTACATCGTCACATCGAATCATAGAACAGTGTTTCTCTAAACAAGCATGACTTAGACTATAAACTAACAAACTACATGCATACAAATTTATGGATTCAATCTTGATCATTGGATGCCTAATCAGGAAGCCATGACACTACACTTTTGAAAGGTTTCAGAAACCATTCAAAGAATTAGTGCATCCAGTTCTGTGGTCTTCAATTTCAAAAGGACTTCAGTAAATTTATCAGGATTCAGAGGAGTAAGCTGAAGTCTGTGGAGTGATATGTCCAATAAATACTAATTGACTTTCATTTCTTTAATTTACCATAAAACATTTAGGTGATAACTTGGTCACAGTGAACAAGTGCATACAAGGAAAGATAGCTGATGGAAGTTTAGTGTACTTAAATAAAGACACAGATAGTGATAAAAGTATAAAGGGATAAAACAGAAGGAAGCTAAAGCTGGCCAATTTACTTTAGTTACAGTTAAACGGTCAACAGCAAAGGTAAGTATCAATGGAACAACATACATGGCAATCTACCAATCTTAGATGTTCAATCAAGTCTAATTTTTCCTAGAAGACATACATCCTTTACACTAATGCCATGGGCTTGATGTCCCATTGCTCAGCACATAAAAAGGTTGTAAGGCTGAACAGAGCCACTGCCTGGCTAGGGAAAGGGATGGGTAAAAGCTTGACAAGAACATTACCACTGCAGGCAGGCCTAACAAGGAGGCAGTAACCTCTCTTTCCTCATGACACATTATTTAGGGTTGTAACAGCGAAGATCTGGAGGAGAGAAAGCAGCCTCCCAGGCCCCCTTCCTAAATAGTAGAGACATTCAATGCCTTTTACTAAGGACAAAATTTAAATTTTAAACAACTGATAGTATATGTTTAATATAACTGTGTGAGGAAGACAGCATATGCTAAGTATCTTATTAGGTGGGTCATACCAATTGGTAGTTTATGGACAAGCTGTTGACAAGACATCCCATTTAAATGCTGCTGCCTTCTTCAATTGTTATTTCAGCTTTTTTTAAGTTATCAGAGTATTGTAAACATAGCAAGCTTTATACCCCTGTGCTCCTTTCCATTGCTCTCCCTCTGGTAACCTCTATGAACTGTCATTGCTTATCAGCCCATTGCTAATCCTGATGTTCTGGGAAGCAGTACAAAGGAGAGGGAGAGAGAGAAAGGAAGGGAGAGAGAGGAAAAGAGACTTTCCTCTCTCTCCCTCTTTCACTCCTCTTTTCACATATTTAGGCACAGAGTTAAATATCGTTTGCAAAAGCAGATGGTGCACTTTCACGAGGCATCTGAATGAGGCATGGGAAAATCTGCAAATATTAATAACTGGTTGTTTTCAAATAGAAAAAGAGCCTCACCATTCTCTTTGAGGTATAAGTATATAAAGAATATCCATACTCTGTTTTGACTGTGAAGAAACTGCAAAATAGTTTGTGATACCTGTAGACAATAGACTGACTACTGCTATGGGAATAGCCTCAGTTGTGCAATCTGTTGCATACAGCATAATTTAGGATCTGTTTGGCACAAGCATGGGCAGTGTTCTGAAAATGAGTTGTAGGAATGAAGTTCATAAACTTTAGAGAAATCAGACCCTATGACAGCTGAGCAGTTTAAAATATTTTTTTTTTTTAAAAACCACAACAACCTTGCTTGGCTTCAGCATACACTACACTTAAGGTTCCTGTGTACTAATGAGACTCTCTAATCAGGAAGTGTATTTTAAATTAGGTACTTGTTCCAGCTGTACTAGGTGCTTACAGTCACTACAGAAACCATTAACTTAATAAAAGGAATATACATTTCTCTAGCACAACTTTGTAGATATTATAAAGTTTATACTTCTAAGGGACTAACTGCCCTTAAAACTTGTGAGCCATCTTTTCAGATTAGGCAAAGTACCTACACTACAGGAGAAGCAGAATTATATGTGATTGTAGGAAATTATACCTGTTTTTTGGACAGGGCCACATGGATATCAGACCGGAGTACTAAACTAAGGAGTACCTTAAATCTCACAAAGATTCCTGAGTCTTTTCTCTTATCATCATTTACTGCAGCCACGCACAAAATGGAGCCGATCCACTGAGACACTGGGATTCCCAATCCTGTTAAATGCAGAGGGAAACTTCATTTCATGAAACTTCATCTAATCTGTTGTTTAGGAAATCACCTTCTCCTTTCCAACAGCATGCAAATTGAGCAAAACAATGAAAACTTTGTCCCGTACTACTGATGAAGAATAGGGAAAATTTCTTGGATTTCTTCACCTGTTGTTCATCTGGTGAGGGGAGTCAACCCTCAGGCTCAATTCATTTATCACTGCCCCTTACTTTAGCTAGTATCTCATTTATCTGATATTGAATAATGCTCATGGACAACTGTGTACATAGTTACATGTGAGATATCCCATGAGTGCTGCTTTGTCTGTTAAAAGACAACTGACCTGATTCAAAAGAAGGCTTGTCTGAATGTCATTTTTGGAGATACCAGTTATAATGACTATGTTGTCATTACTTGCAGGAGATAGTACTTTAGATTATATCCTGATCAGCAAGTGAGCAATAATTACTCTCCCAAGGATTAAGAAAGCAAAACAATCCTCATCTAGGTGCTTAGCTTTTACTAGGAAAGCCTGGTAGATGCTAGCACAACTCTCTGTACACTTTGCTGAAGCATCCATGACATTTACACTGTCAGTGGCTACAAAGAGTGAATTTATTCCCTAAAATCCCCTTTCCACTGATTATCAAGAGCACCGAAAGAGAATTCTTAAAAGCTGGGTCAGTTCTCCAGAGGGGGTCATTCCATGGGGCTCTGCAATGCTTTATTTTTATTATTCTGAAAAAGTCCTGTCAATTACGTGCAGCAAAACACTGATTCAATTAACAATCTGTGTCATCTGAAATATTTAAAGATAATTTCAAGCTTTCTGTATCATGACCTATTTTTCACACTGCACCTAAACTGCAGCCTTGTTGCTTTAGTCTGATGTAGTTTATTTGCAGCTTGAAATGACATGCCTGTTAGCAATCACATTTGATTTTTAAATTCCATTTTTAAGGCAATTTAGGATGTGATTAATGAATAAAGGCTAAATTAAGAGCCAAGGACTCTAATTCCGTCTTTCACTATGAAGTTTTCTGTAACTCCTGACTCAATAACAGTCAGCTTCCAGCTGTCCTATTTACAAACAATCTCTCTATTGACAAAACAGTCTGTCACTAGCTATTTAATGCACTGTGATGATGATCTATATGGTATTAAAAACATTGCTGCTGTGTACCCCTCTGGGAAAGTGACTATTGTGTACTATAGTTCAGTCCTTGTTGTATGGAGTGGCTTCTCCAATGAAAATAGTCCTGTTGCTTGAATAACAAATATCATCCAGTCCTTACAAATAAGTGGACCTCCTGAAGCTGTATCCTGACAAAGTAGGAATTTCCCCATGAGCAAAAATTCAGATTATTTGTACTGTACATTTTTCCATAAATTTTAAGTATACAGTGTAGTGTTTGTTCACTTGTACAACAGGAGAACAGATGGTTTCACAGGACAGAAGACTGACTCCCTTCTTCAACTGCAATACTAAACAAAGTAGTATTGTTATAAAAAAGTAATTTTTTTCCAATCTCTGAAATTTTCAGACATATATTTCATATGACAGCTCTGTTAGCGTATCTTAGAATAGTCTTCTTTCTGTGCAATATTACATTGTTGGATGATGTTAATTTTTTATTTGCAAATATCACCATAGTTTTCTCCTGTGGTACTACAGCTTCATTAACTTGTCTTTCTGAGGGTGAGTTACCTAATCTAAGCATTTAATTTTGCAAATCTTCCTGAATCGCGTATTGCTTTGAGATGCAGGCTCACAACGAACTTCTTTACTGCTGAAATAACTATAGACTCTCATCTAAAAAGTGCTGCTTATCAGTATTCTGAACAGAATCTCAGCCTCTATGTACCCCTGAGGCATTGCCCTTGAGGCATTGCCATGCTTTGTCAGAGTGCTCTTGCTAACTCATCTTTCAGTATTGCTGCTCAATGGTGTAGTGATTTTATGCTTGTGCCCTTCTACTGTCATGGAGGGAAGTATCACAGCCTTGTTGGAAGTCACACTGATGTGCCTCATTATCCCACATCCCCAGTGATTATTGTGTCAAAGGGAAATGTCCAATTTCAGTAATTTTCTCTTTCTGATCAAATTATTGTCCTTTCTAATTCTTTTTTTACTCTGAGTTGTTTTGCTAAGAGTAATTTCCAGCAATTTATCTCTTTAAAAATAATAGATACCTATTAGTGCAAAATATAATCCATGCCAATCTGAGAAATGTCTCTACATAATACTTGTGTTTTTCTGCTGATATACCAGGGGCATGCTGTCACCTAGTGAAATCAAAAGTATTTCAATGCCAAGGATCTTAATATGTGCAGAGCTGGACATGATGAATGGTCACCTTGTCCAAGCTCATGTAAGCTATGCAATATTGACAGCTGCTGTGGAGCTCCTCCTGTTGTACTCCAAGTGAGCTACTTTTGACTGCTGTGAATATTTGGTATGAATTGGAATGTCTTAAGATACATCAGAGCCTAAAGTTATCTTCTATTTTTCTGAAAATCTCAGACTAAATGTTGACATAGGTCTTACCCTCTCTCTGTGAGAAAATTTGAGAATTCCATTACTGTAAAAATAAATTAGACTGATACAACTACAAATATCTTTGTTATTCTAAAGTTACACATTGGTCAGAGGTTAATAATGATGTTTTTCTATGCTAAATTTCTTTACTTGAACACAAGCCCTGTGACATCAGTCTGGTAGTGAAGAAAAGTGATGACTGGTAGTGAAGACTTAGCAAAGGTTGTAAAATAGACCATAATGGAAAAAGAAATAAGTAGTATCTTGCATAAGAAGGTGAAGATTAAGGGTATGTTGTGGAAGCCAGTAAACTTGATAGATCACTTACATACAACTTACAAAAACAATTAAAAAAGAAAAAAGCGATTCTTAATTACAGTAACAACTCCAGACCTTTAAAGGTCCTGTCCAACTCAAACAACAGTTTTTAAAGTTGCTTGGTTAAGGCACAGAAGAGCAATAATCTAGTTTCTAAAATGCTTCTAACCTGCAGCTGTTATTCATATTTATGCTCTGTTGAAAGACCTCTAAGAGAAACTCTCCCATTTCATTTTATATACATCTTGAATATATATTGTTCCCTTTTGCGGTTTAAATCCCTTGCTCACTGCTTCCAAAATTGTTAGTAAAGCATATCCTCTATACAATAGTATGTGTGTAAACAGATAGGTGGAATCTTAGACTTGATTCATTTCTGTACCACACTTCTAGTTCACTGCCACAGAATCAAATCACTTTTTCCCATTGTATTGGTTATACTCACTGTCTTTTCTTGCTTACACTCTATACCAGGACACTTATAGAATGGTTTGAATTGGAAGAGACCTTAAGGATCATCTTGTTCCAGCCAGGGACACCTTCCACTAGATCAAGTTGTTCAGAGGCCCATCCAACCTGGCCTTTAACACTTCCAGGGATGGGGCATCCACAACTTCTCTGGCCAACATATTCCAGTGCCTCACCACACTAACAGTGAAAAATGTCTTCCTAACATCTAATCTAGACATACCCTCTGTCGGTGGTCCTATCACTATGTTACACCAGATTTTGAAGTTGTCAGCAAAAACTGCTACAATGTACAGCTATGGTCAGGTAGGGACTCATGATCACCTGGTGTGGCACAGACCAGACCCTGAAAACTAGAGTTCAACATTTTGGATTACAGTATATTTCATAGCAAACATAACACAATTGTAAATCAGCACCTTGCTCACAATCATACCTATTGAACAACTAAGGGTATGCAAAGTGTTGCCATGAACCCTATAAGAGTTGCACACTTTGAATTAAGGAGTTAGTTTCGGAATTCCTGCTCTGAATCAAACGTGTGTTCTTGAAAGAGGCTGATGGCAAATGCAATGGGAACACCATTCCTACCCTTCAGGAATTTAACCAGAACCCAAGAGACTTGAAAATACATTTCTGTTTTTATTATATATGTTTTTTAGCAAATGCCTAGGGTGAACTCAATGGGGTGCACTCCTTGCTGTACTCTGCTGCATTTACTCTGGTTAGTCTCAGCAACAGATTTTGTTCTCTACAGAACTGAACAGCAACTTTAGTCTTGGAGCAGTAATTCTGTCTGGTAGCTGAGAAAAGTCATTACTCAGTTTGGAACAGCTGAAACAGAAATGCACATATGCGCAGAACACATGGACACACACAGGAAAGCCTTAGCAGACTGTCAACTGTTCAAGTTCTCAAACATTTGCCCCCAGATCCCTTGGAAGGGGGCTAGCAGCTTCAGGGTCAGGATCACGCACTAGATATTTTGCAGGCAGGATCAGGAGGACAAGTTTGTATGAAGAAGTAGTTCTAGTTATGTCTTTGAAAGTGCACCAAATATCATGAAGCTTTCAGCTTTCAGGGAAACCTAACCAGTTTGCAAATGAAGTAGATATCATCTTTCAGCAGCTAGAACTTCTGACGTGTCCATCTCATCAAACAGAAGTACACAGTGTATGCACAAGCATGATCTATATTAAGATTGCATGGGCATTACAAAGCTTTTAGGTACTTGACACAGCTTTTAGTGTGCAGGGGATGAGCAGCACTTGTCTCTGTTCAGCAAGGCCTCAGTGTGTCAGCTGGCCTAGTTACATTGTCTTTAGGGGAATTTGACTCACAGTGCTGCCTTTGTCTGTTCTCTTCATTAAAAACAACACAGAAAGCTCTCAGGGCAAAACAGCCTGTGATGCAAATGTGAAACATCAGCTTTGTGTGGCCCAAATGCCTCTGGGAAGTCTCCGAGACTCTCTGAGACTTTCATTTTAGGAGCCAAAATTCTAAACAGATTCTCTTCTCACACATTTGCATAGATTTCCTCATCACCACCACACTATATTCCACAGCAGTGATAGGAACACTTTGTACAACAGGAGCTGCAAATGTACAGTAGGTCTTTATTTTCAATATACCACACACGTGAACCACTTCTCACTTTTGACTTATGCCCATCCCAGCCTCTTACTCTCTGCCTAAATGAATCCACCTTCTTTCTTTTTCATTGAGTCCTAACACCCTGGCCTTTACCTGGGAAGCAGGTTTGTTGTGAGCACTAATGTCTTTCTGTGCTATGAAACCACTGTCAAAAGTAGTGACTATTTTGCATAGTTTTCCCTATTTGAACATAGTAACCATGGTAAACATTTTCTCCAGCCCTACTATTTAAACTATTTTTAAATGAACTAAGTTAGCACAGTCAGATGTTATTATGTCTTTATTTGCTTTGGTTTAAATACATCTGAACTGAGGTGGATATATGCCAGACAATATACCAGGTTATTGGTTCCTTAACTTAGGGCCAGAGAGAAAGATGCCCTGGCAATCTTGATTTATAGAACTAAAGGCTTTCCGAGTTGTGGTCTCCTTAAAATTCACTTGTGGCAGATGCAAATTCAATACCAAGTAGTAAATTTAACACTATAAATCTGACTACTAGGTTTGTACATTAAAAAAAAAAAAAAAGGAGAAAAAAGCCATTAAAATTTTGTGAATGTGCAATTTTTTGTATTAATTCTAATGAAATTGTGAAAGCTGCTTTTTAGTATCAAACAGGTACAGGTAAGTATTTCTTTCATTTATGTGCATAATTCATTTTTCATTTATTGATAGTTAACCTGTTCCTGAATGGATTGTTACAGCCATATCTGCCTTGACCAGTCTGCTTGCTTTTTTCCTGTTTAGTAGATTCTAGCAGGAATTCCTGTTTACTTCCACGATCACAAGGTGATCTGTAGAATTGCTATATGTCCTTTAATTGCAAACTGGAATTGCAGATGTCTGCAAATGACTTTGTCATTCCCCT
This sequence comes from Corapipo altera, assembly GCF_003945725.1. Taxonomy (NCBI): domain Eukaryota; kingdom Metazoa; phylum Chordata; class Aves; order Passeriformes; family Pipridae; genus Corapipo; species Corapipo altera. The sequence continues at coordinate 14,540,949 of NW_020884876.1, forward strand.
TGTTCAATTCAGAGGTGTATTGAATAAACTGACAATTGAGACCTATCAAGTGTTCCCCTCCATAGTCTTTTCCATCAGGCTGTTGAGTTTGTTCATTTTCATCCTAAAAAGGTCAAGGGGTATAAATGTATCAAAGTTGTTTTCTCTTATTTGATAAACTTAGAGTTGAAACTTTTTACTGAAGGCTACAACTTTGTCATGTGCTATGAAAACTTTCAGCTCTAATTTGAAGTCAGTAAATCATGAGAAAACATCAAGGATGTAAATTACTAGCAAGGTCATGACTCAGTTTCAATATGAAGCGATCAAGAAATAGAACAATCATGGAAACAAACAGCCTGTATGAAGACGTAAACTTGGCTGGTTGCTGAATAGAACTGAAGACTTCAGTACATTCACTGCTGAACTATTCCTAGAGATATATATCACACTTCTCAGGCTGAAAAATACTTTTTTTAGTTGGTGGTGCTTTCTGATGGAGACTATAATATTCCTTGTGGATGTTGACAGGTATTTTACACATTTATAAAATTAGACTAGCAATTTCCAGTATCCCTGAGCATGCAACATCCAGGCAACTTCAAAGATAGATCTCTGGGCAGATGTCAGCTTGGCAATTCTTCAGCAACATCAAAGCTTTGGAAGAAAATGAGGGGGTTTTGGCCAAAAAAATGGGGATTTTGTAACTTCTGCATCTGTGCAGCTGCATAAAACAAAGATAAGAAGTGAGAAAGCTCCTGGACCACTATGGGAGACAGCATGAAGTTGAATTAACACCTTTTTACTACCTTCTCTTTACCCAGAGAAGTGCTCTTTCACTGTGTTTTGGAAAAAACAGTGCAAATACATTCCTCATCTCACAAGGTATGAATGAATTTATGAGTTAAGAAAAAAGTTACACCAGTGTCAAGGTTTTAAAAGTATAAGGAAGAAACCTGATTAAAATAAAGGTATCTCATTCACTGTAAAACTGTGAAAGGCCAAGAGATACACAAACCCATTTATAATCTTGTTAGGTGATTCTTGTATTAATTACAGGCAAAAAAAATAAACAGAGAAAGGATTAGAGTTTCAAGTGGGTTCAATGATTGTGTCTAATTAGCCCTTGTCATGGATCTCTGCTGCTTTAACAGGTTACTTTCTTATGTAGATGAGGGCAGCATCTCTACAAAGAAGCTTGCTGCCCGTTTAGAACCAGTATATTAAAAAAGACTTTGCTGCAGATTTCTCCATTTAAGTTTGAATTTACATCATGGAGTCTCAAGTCACTGTTAACCATGACCATCCACATTTATACTCTAAAGATTGCACTAAGTTCTAGAGAAAGTATTTGCCAGGCAAGCATCCAGACTTCACACAAAGGAAAAAATGCCACTGTAAAAGCTTTGGGTATACAAAAATCAAGACCATTAAAAAAATCTGTGGTTGTGTCCAAATGGAAAACGTCAAAAAGACACAATGAAAAAAACCCAAAGATTTCTTCATTTCGAAGTGGAAGTAGAGAGCTGCAGACAGCAATTCAGCATTAATGCATTCCTTGCTTAAAACAAGAGTGAGGGACGGGCAGGAAAGCGATGCTCATTTCAATCATAAAACTGAACTACTTTTTCTTTAAGAATGTCTGTAAAGACATTGGACACTGTGGTAGTAAGAATTCAAGATCTACAAACATTCAACCAAAGAACAGGAAAAAAGTACCCATGTGTCAGTCGCCTAGAGTGCAAAATCAGAACATACCTTCAAAATATACTGCTATGAAAATATATCATGTGCATGATTAAAAACCACATTCAAATGCATTTCTTATTGAGAAACTATTTGCACATTGTGTTGTCCAGTCCTGAACTGCTTAAGGCAAGTCAGACTTCATATTTGCATTTTAAACTAGATTCACTACTTGATATTTTTGCATTTGAGCTGTTTAGTACTTGGAATGCATTAAAAAATACTGAGATAAAAAGCTTAGGGTTCGTTGTCAAAATTAATTGTTTCTGTGTATCTACTTCTGCTTTACTCATAAATGGACTAAAAAGGCTTTGGCTATCCAGCTGACTTAATTGAAAATACATAAAATTATCTATCCAATAGTGTGTAATTACATCTTGAAAACAACCTAAAACTCACACATATTTTTGGACCAGGTGACCCTTCTGTTTTAGTGGGCAAAAGAATAGTTTCATGTATGAAGCAAAGTGGGAGTTTCACACAGTAGTTACAAAACTGTGCTTCTAATTCACCTGATAGTTTAAAAAATGCCATTTTAAGCATCTAGAGTCCTAATGCAATGGTGCTATGTATGGTTGAAACTATTTATCATTTTATTATAAAGGGTATTCTGCAACACTGATTAAAATGTTTATAGTATCTCACCCACACATTTAACTGGGTTTTGATGTGTTTCTTTTTTAATTTGGTTTATTTTGTTTGATTGGTTTTTGTTGAGTTGGTTATATTTTTATAAATAAACACATTCTTAAATAACTACCAACCTGATGCAGACAACTCCACCTAGGTTGTAGAATATGATTTTTCCTTGTCAGTCAACAAGGTATTTTGAAAACTGCTACGCCATTCTAGTATTCAAAACAAAGTAAAAAACTTTCAGTACTGGCATTATGCAAAAGGTCATACAATGTGGACTTGCTTTGGGGTGAGAACTACACAGATAGTAGAGTGCCAAATAGTTTTAAATTCCTACCTTGGTTCTGCACATATACAAATACTCATAGGTATGAGTTCAACACAAGCATAAATCATTTGAAGGACTGAAACCTAGCATTTGCAAATTATTGTGCTGATTTGCACGGTTTTTAAAATGGAAGGTATGAGACCACTTTTTCTTATTTTTTTGTTGAAACATCAGTGATTTACATTGAAGTACAAAGTCTCAAGAAAGAGTTTTTAAAATTTTTCTCAAAATGCTTCAGATATTTGTCGAATAAATGTAAGAAGATTATAGCAGTTTAGGGTTGCCTGAACCTGTCTTGTCTAGACAACAAGCTTAAATTGAAAGACAAAAACTGGGAAATGATTAAATTCCAAATCTGCAAAGATATATGCACATGCCTAATACCACTAGTGAACCAGTCCACTGGTTTGTTTGCATACAGAAAATTAAATACACGATTGTTTCAAAGAATTTGCCCTAGGTCTGCAATATTAGACAGCTCTTTGGAGTCATAGTTTTAATACATAATGTAATACTTCACTATGAATTATTTTCCACTGAAAAACTAGACAGTTCTAGTGCCAAAAAGTGAACTTTCCTCAGTTCATTTTATTGGTTAAAAAATAATATTCCTTCAAACCTGTTAAAAATTTGGCAATTAAGTCTCCAACAAAATATGTGAGTTCCAAATTTCTTAGCTCTGTAAGTATTATGGAGAAGCACAACAATCTTTTAATATGTGTTTTTGGGAAAGTATGATCTTTTATGATATCTTCATATGATCTACTCAGAGAACATTTCAATTGGTCTTTAATAACAGTTTCAAAAATGTTAACTGTATCAAGATGTCAGGTCAGGACTAGGTGTTGCTCCTGATTTCACAAGCTACTGTACCACTAAAGTGTGCAGTAATTTAATTAATCAGTTATGAAAGAATTCATATGGCTGTCGTACAAAATAATAAACACTAGTAAATGTTCTACGAACCATAGTCTCCTAGATAGTCCTCTGCGGCAAATCATTTTGCCATCAATTAATTAAAAAACCTTTTAAATGTTGACTGGAAAGGCAGCCCTTAAATATCTTTGCATATTTGTGTCTTTGCTTATTTTTATGTCGTCTCAGACAATTTCCCTCTTCATGTCTTCCATTCCTCTTTCAGCTTCCCCATTATCTATTATTTTTATCTGTTCCTTTTCCCACCCAGTGTTTTCTTTCCTTACATTCTTTATTTCATAATAACCCTGTTTTAATTCCCTGTTTTGGAATGTAACAATGACCATGCACATTATCTACTCCCAAACACCTCCCCACATGACACCCCAATCTTTCTCTGGAATGGAGAAAACACCAGCTCTCTTTCCTCATAGCAAAAAGCAGTATTAAATAAGGTACAATCTACTGCAACAGCTCTTTCTCCACTGCTAACCTGTCATCCTCCTCTTTGAGACTAGTTTTGTTTAGATTTAACTCTAAGACTATAAAACCCTGAGGTGTGCCTGTACTTACACAAGTTCAGTGTCATATTATCCTAAAACAGACTCCTGAGCAGAAATCTACGGATTTTCCCTAAAGGGCTTTTCTCTCCTCCTTGAAGCTGTATGTTGTTGGGTGGGAATGATGGACTTTATACCCCTTGCTATGGGGCAAGTGATAGGCTTCTGTTTGGATGCTTAGTTTGGTGAGTAGGACAACTCTGCATCAACAGGCAGAATCTAAGATGCAATACCTAATGAGAGAGGCAATGTTTGTGTTGCCCTCATCAGCTGTGACTGGTTATGATCTCGAGGCACTGTAGTGGGTTGACCCTGGCTGGATGCCAGGTAGTCACCAAAACTGCTTTATCACTCCCCTCTGCAAATGGACAGGGAAGAGAAAATATAACAAAGGGTTCATGAGTTAAGATAAGGACTGGGAGAGATCTCTTGCCAAATACCATCAGGGGCAAAACAGACTCGAAGTGGGGATATTAATTAAATTTATTACTAACAAAATCAGAGCAGAATAATGAGAAGTAAAACAAATTTTAAAGACACCTTCCCCCCCCATCCTTCCCTTCTTCCTGAGTTCTACCTCCTCCCCAGCAGTGGAGGGAGATGGGGACTGGGGGTTATGGTCAGTTCATTGCACGTTGCTTCTACCACGTCTCAGAGAGAGAGGAGTCCTTTCCATGCTCCAGTGTGGGGTCTATCCCACAGGCAACAGGTCTCCACAAACTGCTACAACCTGGGTCACATTTCCATGGGGTGCAGTCCTTCAGGCACAGCCCCACAGAGCCACAAGTCCTACCTGGAAAGCTGCTCCAGTGTGAGCTCCTCTCTCCATAGGTCTGCAGGTCCCTGCCAGGACCCTTCTCCAGCATGGGCCTCCCATGGGGTCACAGCATCCTTTGGGTATCCAGCTGCTCCAGTGTGGGTCTCCTGCATAGGCTGCAAGCGAATCTCTGCTCCACCTTGGACTCCATGGGCTGCCTTTTCCCCCATGGTCTGCACCACGAACTGTAGGGGAATCTCAGCTCTGGTGCCTGGAGGATCTCCTCTATGAGAACCTGGTGTCCGCAGGGTTGTTTACATGTTCTCACTCCTCTCTTCTTTGGCTGCAATTTCATCTGGGCAGTAATTTTTTTTCTTCTTAAATATGTTATCTCAGAGGCGTTACTATCTTTCCTGATTGGCTCAGCCTTGGCCAGTGACAGGTCTGTCCTGGCGCTGGATAGCATTGGCTTTACCAGACATGGGGGAAGCTTCTGGCAGCTTCTCACAGAAGCCACCCCTGTATCCCCCTGCTACCAAAATCTGACCACATAAACCCAACACAGACAGAAAGCCACAGAGTTCATGTGCTTGTGACCAAATTGGAGAAGCCTCCAGATCCATGGAGAGTTCACAAACTGCATCTTTAGCACACATAAACAGGTACTCCTGCCCTGGGCGTTGTAAACATCTCTGCACCTCACATAAATCCTCTTAGTTTGCACGTTAAGTTCTTAAAGTTCCTGTCCCATGAACCTTCTCCCTATGACTTACCTTGTACGCATCATTTAAAGGTTTTCACCGTAGTCCTTTGGTGACAACTCCAGCCTTGCTCTCAGATGCATTGCCTGTTGAGCCTGGTAAGGCAAGAGTACCACCTGCAACTAAGAGGCAAGGAGTCAAGTAAGCAAGCTGTAGTTCTCTGATTGCCCTGACCAGTACTTTATCTGTGATCCTCTCCTTTAAATTCTCCCCTCTCCTGGGTGTTTAGCTGCCTGTGTTCATGGTCTACTTTGATATGACACAACTGTGCATGGTTTGGTCTGAGTGCCATGAATACAGTGAAGCTGTGAAAAAGAACTGTGGGAAGCCTCAGCTGGGGCCCCAAAATATGTAGCCTCTTGAGCACTAATTCAGGAGCTGCAGCTGCACTCAGCCCTTTGCCCTAGCCTGAGTTGGTGTGAGGGGGTGCTCTGCCTGGCATTGCATTTTTCCTTGCCTTCTTGGCTTGTCCTTCTGGCCTGACTTTAGACAAGCCTCTTCACTACAGACTTGCCTGATCATCATTGGGCTGTTAGATGAATCTGGTTATCAAACCTTTTCATTCCTCTTTTTTTTGGGGGGGTACTGTGAAACTGCAGCCTGAGGGTGAGAGCGCTGCCTCGCCAGCCTGGCTGTCACCACTGGCTCCTGGCTTGCCCTCCCTTACAGAGCATCCTGTTCTGCTTCCTCACAGCCTGCTCTGCTTCAGGGTAAAAAATCCACTCTGTTGTTCCCTGAAACAGGTGTTATTTTGCCTGTACAGCTAAGTGTCATACTGCATCCTTCAATTTGTTTCAGTACTCATGTGCTCCATCCATCCTTTGAAGCATGAGCATTGAAGTACGAGGCATGAGGTAGATGTATAAAGCAATCTATCATCCTGCCCACTGTAAGTGGAAGGCCTCAGGCAGGTATTCTAGACCCCAGGTGTCAGATTCTTGTATCTATCCAGTATCTGTATATGGGTCCCTGACTGTATGCAAGAATGTCTTTTTTTCCCATATTGTAGGCTCAGACCAGAGACTCATGGTCCTGTTGCAGATTTTTTGCAATGTTATCTGGACAGCTGCAGGATTACTTCAGTCAGACTATGAATTCACTTCCAGTAGAGAAATTTATTGCCGTGCCTGGATACAGGATGGCATTTTGTGCTCCTGAATGACTGGGCAACATCCCAGTAGTATCTTCAGTGTCATGATCTATTTAGTGAAGTCCCTGGAAACCCAGGAGCAGCTGACTCTCTGAGGTCAGCAGGAACAGTTTCACCAGGAGCAAATGTTGTAGGAAACTATTATGTGCAATAACTAGTTTTACTCTGACCAGTACTGTTAGAAAAAGTAAACCCAGGCCACATAAGGAAAAAACAATCTAACTCAGAGCTCATTTGTTTTAGAGATGTGACATCAGAAACTGAGCAATAATGGTGCTATGTGAATTATTTCAGCCCATATTCTTAAGGAACTTACTGTTTCAAAATTTCCTTTAACTTTTAAGTTTATGACATTGAAATTTGCAAATAGATGAAAATAATTCACTTTTAAGAAGTCATGACAGATATTTTCCTTCTTTCAGTTGTGTAGATTGTTTCTAGCGTATTCTGAGAAAATCTTCAGTGTTTTAAATTGAACTAGAGGTGAAGTAAAAAAGAAACCTATTATTTACTTATCTACTACCATTAACATAAGAGCTACTACATCTCACTGCTTCCAATAGATGTATAAAACACAGTTTCTGGTACAGCTGAAATCTTTGATCCCTTGACAGAGAGCAGAACTATTATTTACACAAATGTAACCTTTCAGAGAGCAGAAGAAAATTGATTTATCTGCAGTGTACCCAGCACATGAGAATTTTCAAGGAGCTTTCAAAAGAGAAAACAAGAATAGAAATTCAGTGAAAGAAAAACCTCCTCACACCATTTTTCCAACTATGCCCTAGCAGGTGCATATATAGTCATACATGTACATTTCAGAAAATTGCCTAACTGCATTCATATAGGAAAAGTGAAAACTGCTGCTGAAAACAATGAAAGAAAGATAATTTCACACTGAGCAATTTTTTGCAATTCAGTTTAAATGAACAAGTATGAGGCAAAATGTGTTAACTTGGCACTCATTTTTTTCCTCATTTTTATGTTTGAGAGTATTGCAATGAGCTGAATGAAGAAATAAACTCCATTTCAAACTATTGATTATGAGAACTTGCCACTGGATGTGATACTACATGAGTTGTGACAATCTGTGTCCTAAGGCTATATATACCTGCCAATGAGGTATGACAGTCTTAAAATGGGCTGTAAGAAAAGCAGGGTAGCATTCTAAAAAAATAAGTTACCAATAAGAACTGAGACATACCCACAAGGGCCAACAACCCACAGATTGCTAAATTATGGGCCTATGTCTGAAAATACAAACATGAAAATGCAGCTGCCAGGTATAGGAACATTTCACTCAGTCTTGAGTGCAAAGCACGACTCCTTATGTCAAGCATGGGTTTATACAGCTTGCCTGATTAGGGAGATGTATTTAATTACCTACTGAAATGGTATCAAAGAGAAATAGAAAATTACAGAGAAACACTTGAAGAGCTGTTGAACTTCAGAAACTAACCATTTAATAAAGCAAAGCATTGATTCATAAGTGTGCCATTTGTAACTTCAAATACATTTTAAAGTTTATCTCTTCTTTGGAGTAATAGCCCTATTTCTTTTTACAAGCAACAGGTATATTATACATGTTCTCAGGTATAAAAAACTTGCAATTGGCTGAAACCATCAGCATCAACTAATTAGCTTTTTTTTAATTATTTTTGTTGGATTAAAACTACAAAACCTCTTTGCTTGAGATAGTACTGATGAGTGTAAAAAAGATTTATTTGTTTTTCTTGAGTAATTAATACTTCATATGTAGGATTACACTGTATGATATTCTGGTGTAGTAATGCATCTAGAGTTGAAAGGGTTGTGCAGTCATATAACCAGCATTAATTAACTACGTTGCTTACTGTGGGATTCAATGCTGCATTTCAGCTATGGATCTTGCAGTCGCTCTCATATTCTAGGGGTGACAGTTATTTACTTACTTGAAAAGATAAATATTAATTCTATATTACATGTATTTCCCTCCTGATCCGAAGTGCAAATCTAAGTATGCTCTGCCTTCTATTGATACACTCTAAAAGTTTTCTGTTTTTTCTCCCTTAATAAAGGCAATTAACTCTGGAAGTCTGAGGAGTGGGAGACAAAACAGAAAACAGCATTTACTTTTAAATGTGATATTTCAAAATTGCAAGGCCTAAGCTTTAAAGGTCCTTTCTTAAACATTCTGAAAACCACCCTAGACTAAAGACGTTTCTGAAGAAATGTATGTCTTAGTCACTTAAATTCATTCGAGCAGAAAAAAACAGCATCAGCAAGGAACCTGGGGATTTAAAAATATACCAAGAGGTCTATAATTTGTCTTAATTACTTACAACTGTAAGATAGTTGGTATGTTAGGTCAGACCAAAGATCTAACAAAAGATCCTGTTTTCAGCAGTGGTCATAACCGATGTTCAAAAACACCAGGGTAAGAAACACCTAGTATTAGTGAATCTTCCCTATGACACCTTGCTTGTTCATAGTGCCATGACTATCACTGGTGAGCTATGTTGAAGACCATGCTGAAGATTTCCTTTTTAGATTAGAATCCAAAGCTTAAACCTACTGCTGTTCTGGGAGAAGAGGCATTTCTTGCTTTGAAAAAAAAGATGCTTCCTTCTACTCTTAGTCTGCCAAGGCTTTGGGGCATCTGCATTTTGTGGGTAGACAGTAACTTGATCTGCCTGTGATCCGAACAGATGCAAGGTTTTTTTGGTATACTAAGAGAAGACTAAAAGCCTACTGAAAAGGAGGGTGTGTTGGCACAGGATCAGTGCCAAAATATCTGCATTTGCATGACTCCCTGATGGATTGTGACTGTGGCTTGGCTGTAAAATGCCAAGATCTACTTTTCTGTTTGATTTAAAGAGAAATTTTGAAATTCCTCCTTCTATGGAAATCTTTGGGAGTTAGGCAGGGTGGCAGTGGAGGGGAGAAGTTTCTCCCTGAAATGCGTGGGAGTATAATCAAAGACCTCTAGGCTGTATCAGTGATTTCAGTCATTGGATAGGTGATTAACATCAGAAAAAGACAGTGTTGTGTTTTAGAGAGGGAAACTTCCTCTAATATTCTTCCTAGTCACCAAGAACAGATAGGTTGCCCAAGGACAAATAAGAAATCTGCGGCAACATTGGAATAGCAGTTAAGATTTTATGTTAAGTTTCTGGGCTTTAATAGCAGACAGTTCTCTGTGTCTTATACAATGTGACTGAAGTATTCTTTAAGAGCTAATGAACTATTATCTTCTGAAACCTTAAAAATGTCGATATTTTATTTACAGTTAATGAAATGCACTTCATACTGAATTTATTCAAACATCATCAAGAAATTGGTTAAAAGGTAGTTTTGTCTAGCCATAAGTCAGATCACATGGAAAGTGACAACATTCTCACTCCTCTTTTCTCCACCAAACTACCAAACGTAACACAATAAGAGAAGCACTGCGTCAGCAGAGAGTCCTTAACTGTGGCTCACATAAGGGGTGAAAATAGGCAGAGAGATACTGGCCTGGTGACAAGTATTTTCTTTGGAGTGGGACACAGTAAAGAACACAGACTGTGAATTTTTAACCTTTTGTGATGCAGTCTTTTTGGGGGGGAGAAAAGCAGCCGTTCTTTGCTTGGGGCAAAGCCAGAGTTGAGTCCAAAGCCAGAAAAGTCCATCTGTCATATCTGCAACAGATCGGCCAAGTTTGTAATGCAGATTTACACCATGGGCTACAACTGTGAAGAAACACAGAATCACAGTGATATGCACTAGCTTAAAATTGCAACTTTCTTAAACACGCTGAAATATTTCTTTTCACTGTGGGAAATATAAATGCAGGTGTAATCAAGACTCACTGGACAAGCTGCAAAAGTGAAATTTGATTGGAATATGATTCCCACCCTTAACTGCTTGGCTATAGAATCATGCTTGTCATATGACTAACAGTCATGATTGTTACTCTATTTCTGCCCTAATAATTCTCACTATTTATTTCTTTGCAAAGACACAACTTCAGAAAAGAAATAGGGACACTACTAACTCCTCTCTCAGGACTAGCTTCAGAATAAACAATCGAACTCTGTGAAGACCAATGCGGTTAAAATTTTTTGTAAAAGAACAGCTGATACATCAGCTTACAGCAATAAATACTTCATGGTGGAGTCAAGGGGGTTTGCCTATTTCTCTTCCATTTCAGATCCTAAAAAAAGGGTTACTCTTGCCTCCCTAAATCAGTGAAGTTTTAGGAAAACTTTTCAGTCTTGAAATCATGCCTCCACCCTAGAAAGCAGCAGTTTAAGTCAGGCTGTCATTACAGTTCTTATTGACAAGCTGAAGTGCTCTAAAAAAAGTAGTGTTCTTATTTTACATAGCCACTCGCTCAGTCTAAAGCACCTCACATCTCCCATGCACTGAGTGACATTGAAAATAGGGTTTCCTAATGAATCTCCTTGTGTTCCAATACCTGAGTATGACAAAGTCACTGTTTGAATCTACTCTAAGTCCCAATACATGCTGGAACGATGAACATTTTCAATGATCAGCAATTATGATTATGAGCAAATATGCAATTATTGAGCATATAATTTTAAGAAAATTCTGAGAATACATCTTTAAATATTCAGGTTTTTTTCTCCACTGCAACGCATGTACATTATTTAAATTATTTATAAATCTACATAGTAAAATTAGTCTACTATTACCATACATTAAGAAAATAATTGAGTTTGTAAAATTATATACCACCACTTGTTTTTTCACAATACAGAAAAGATTCATTATTTCATAATCAAATTCATTATATTATTTCTGGATATTATGACCTTTCCTGATAGTTTTTTCTGACATTCTCCCTCCAATTTTTTATTTTTTTCACATCATTTGTACTTATCTTCATTTGGAAGAGGCATTTCCATAATCCACATGCAGTCCAAATCTTGTATTTCATGTCTTTATCCCAGTAATCAAATGTTCCACAAAGTGCCTTGACTTGCCTTATGTATTTTAATTTCTTCTGTTATTTTAAAAAAATATGTTTCAATAACATTGTTATTAACATTTTCCTTAGCCTGATTTTGCTGTCTCTTCTTACAGGACCTGAAATATCATATATGTTTTCATCTCACATCAATATAATTTTCAGTCCCCCCCTGCCCCATTTCTATCTGTTCCTGGCAATTAATTTCCTACGTATGATTTACTGTCAATCATTTTTTCTTAATACCTACCTGTTTCATAAGCCTAAATCTAGATGGCATTCCTGTGCACCTCTAGTACTCTTTTTTCTTATGATCACTAATTAAGTCTAGACTTCTCTAGAGGAAAATATGAGAAAGCGGGAGAAATTATATTCAAGCCCTGTTATCAGCTGCTACTATTCAGGAAAAAAAGTTGCAGAAAGGTACTACAAACAGGATCATCTAGTCTAAGGCCACATGGACTGAAAGATTAATCGAATTTTTTCTCTGCATTTATCAGCTTTATTTCTCTCCACACGTTTTTCTTTTTTGCCTCTTTTCTCCCTGTGATCACCTGACCTTCTCTCCTTCCTTATGAGTCCATATTTTATTTCTGTACTTACCTTCCACATCCTTCAGTAGTAAGGGTTTTTTTCTACTGTATTTGTCACTAGCAGATTTCTTCCAAGAATCATAGATTGGTTTGAGTTGGGACCCTAAAGATTGTCTAGTTAAAGAATAGCACACCTTCAGCATGTTGTACATGCCAGTATCTTCTATCATTTCTGTGCCCTTTTATTTAAGTTGTTGCTGCCTCAATACTGGACAGTAGACATCTTTTATACCTAGCCTCCCCCCCAAAAAAGTCCTGAAAACTCTCTTTATTGACACACTCCTTGGGCTGGATGACATGGCTCTGAAACTCTGCTTTGATCAGCAACAGAAACATTAACCCTCCATCAACTATGAGCAGAGATTTCCCTCAGCAATAAATCCTCTGTCCTGTCACAAAATGCAGACCCTATGAAACCCAAGCAAGCTCTGTCATCATAGAGACTGTCACTTTATCCACTTGGGGAAAAAATGAAGCTCCATCCCCATCCAGGAGAAGACTGCAATATGCTATTTTTTTAAAGTGAGGTGTTTGGTCTTTTTCCCTTCAAGGCAGGATTTTCCCTTTATTTAAACTATGTAGATCTATATACTACCAGATCCCACCAAGTCTGTGATCAAAGCCAGGAATTGTTTACTGTCATGTGAACTACACTGAGCTTGACAGAGACTATTGGAATTTGACAGGCTCAGCAATGAGAATTTTTAGAAACTGCAGCTAGAAAAATTTGGCAAAGCACTAGGCAAACAACAGCAATAAAAAGCACCCAAAGCTTTGACTGAATTTTATAAACTAGACCGATCTTACTATTAGACTGCTTCATCTTTGATTTCAGCATGCATGTTGTTTGTGGGTAGAACTGGGAAATACACTGTGCAGCTCACCTTGGGTGACTTCAATCTGTAAATATGCTCCAGCTGACAGTTAATCCACTGCTGGATGGTCCACTCACTGGCAAGCTAACTGGCCACTTGAGATGTCTACTGTTGGGCTGAATGTGTAGCTGATTCTTTTATTTCCCATGTTTCTAAATTGAATGCTTGTCAGTGCATGTGAGAGTTTTCAATCTGAGAGTCCAGGGAGTAAGTGCTCTGTGACTGAGATTCTTTTGTATCTCTTTGAAAAGAACAGAAATGAAATGAAACCACAAAAATTATATATCTCAAACTACAAGATCAAATTTTACGTATTAGCTCTATATTGATATATCTATATATCTATATTGAGCTCTATAGCTAAAAAGAAAAAAACTTTAACTGCTTCCTAAAGTTTTAATATGTATCTTTCTTGATAGCAAATGCCACTATAAGCTTTAGTAAAAATGCAGAAGAAACAAAATTAAGGCAATGCTCTTAACACCTGTTATACAAGTCATTGTTTGGTCTATAAACCTCCAGTCAAGTGCAGTCTGTTAAAACTAATATTGTTCTGAAGAACTTATGTGGCCCCTAGTCTTTGAATGCAGCTAAAGTAATAAACAAGAAAGCAATGATGATTGGGGAAAAAAAGAAAAAAAAGGGTGAAAAAAAGCATTAATTGTTTCTTCACTGAATTCTATGTTTTTTATTAATAATTTCAGCAGAAACAGGATTATACTGGAGGGAAAAACTCCTGTCGCTTTGGTCATGAGACAAGGTAGAAAACTAGTCACAAATCTGAACAGCTATTGCACTAACATTTTGTATGACATTGTTCAGGCCATTTACACCTTATGCCAGCAACAGTTCCAAGGGTGCTTTCCCAGGGCAGCCATACTAACCCATACAAACATAGTTGTACTGTTTCTCATAGTTCTACGTTTTACATGGAGTGACAGAGTACCTTTTAAGCAAGCTGTCTCAGGTGCACTTAGTTGAGGTTACTTTCTCCAGGAAAAATGCATAAAATAACGAATGTGGTCTAAGGTCAAAAGTCCTCTCAGGATTTTGGAGACAACTAAAGGAAGAAGAAGCAGCTGCATGATAGCCATCACAAAGCATTTCTCAGAGCATCTGATTACAGTTTTCCAAATGCTGTCAGGTAGAGAAATAGTCAATGTCATCAATAGACACACAAGGAAGAAACACAATTACAAGGGAAAAACAGTGCTTGGTGTCATCAAAGGGATTTAGGTGAAGCTGACAGGGGAGCACAGTGGAAAAGATGCAGGGAGAAAGAAAAGAGAATGTGCTTGCCAATAAACTGGAAGGATAAAAGGACTGGGTCTGAGGAATAGCCATAAGACCAGAGTTAAAATTAAAGCTAACAGGAAACAGACAAGACCTCTGTTAGAGAAAGGAAATCCTAAAGACCTTCATGTATTCAAATATCGTAATTTAAGAGTGGAGATAACAGGAGCAATTCTTTTCCCTCACATAGAGACTCCAGGTTAAAACCAGAGGTATCTTATTAGAGAAGAAAGTTTAATTTATTTAAGAAAAAGCTATTAGTGTTTTAAGAATATTATTACTAAAATGTCTAAATTATTGGTGATTTCATTGTAACTACATGTAGAAAATATACTCTGCCTCTAATATCAGGTGAGTGGCAAAGGCATGGAAAGCAATAGCAGCTACTACTATAAATTTTCACCAGGTAACAGATTCTTGGCTTTGTTAAAAGCAATAGCAAAATACTAACTTCATTAATGTTGAATTTTCCAAGCAAGAATATTTATCAGATTTTCAGTACAAGGCCAGTCTGCCCAGATAACATTTAATTGTCTCTTGAAACTACAGAGATGAGTGGAATAAAGCAAATGGGAAAAAAAATACACCATAATATAACTTCCTGAGCTTTCACTAGAGACAGACTTTTGCATGATTTAACTCTCATTTGTATGAATATGGTAATAGTTTTTATAGCTTTATCGCAGGACTGTGAGGAACAATAAATAGTT
Organism: Corapipo altera; assembly: GCF_003945725.1. Classification (NCBI taxonomy): domain Eukaryota; kingdom Metazoa; phylum Chordata; class Aves; order Passeriformes; family Pipridae; genus Corapipo; species Corapipo altera. Next base: position 14,556,203 of record NW_020884876.1, read on the forward strand.
TTTGTTGCCTGTAGAATGCCAGTGTGCAGCTGAACCATTTCAGAATCTCACATGGTCATTACAACTACACTCCATTGCCACGAAAACTCTTACGCATATTTGAGACTGAAACAAAAACAACATAAGCAATATAAAAGATGAAGATGTTAATCTTAGAAATTACCTTCTTGAAGTATCTAGTACGTTTTTCAAATGGGCAGATGACAAAGTATCCTCCAAAAGCTGCCTCTGCAAAATGCACTTTCATTTCAGTTCAGGTTTGCTTTCAGTGCTGCAGTTTTGAAAAGGCCCAAGATGAGTATGAAGACAGATAATGTCACTTTTCTTAAAAGAGTCCTATTACCAATTCAGGGTGCTGAAGTTGATCAAACAAATCTTACATCTTTTCACAGATACCCTCCCTTATTTCCATTCAGCTGTTAAAGCCTTTTCCTGAGGCTTTGTGCCTTTTGGTATTTCAATCATACTTTAAGAGATAAAACTGTTATGCCTACCTTACTAAAAGTCTTGCATCTTTCAAGCCATCTATGTAATAGACTGGATTCATACAGAGAAAGAAGCAGCAGCTGAATCTGTTCTAGTAAGACAAGTATGTTCAGAGATTGAGATCAGAGATTTGATTCACAGCTAGTTGATTTAGATAGGCTTCCAGTAAAGAAATAAGAAGGATGGATGTTGGCTGCCTACCAGCTTAAAAATCCATGAATGGACAGTCACTGGGGCAGGCCAAAAATAAAAACAATTGTTCCTTTAGAAATTTTGCAAGGATATTTGTGCTGATGTGAAGGAGGGCAGAAAGTCTCTTCGTTCTGTTCTTCAGTTGCAGTGAACAGGTAACCACACTAGTGTGGCTGCCAGTCATTTCTAGTCCTACCTGGTAGAAGGCACCACCAAACTATATAATAAATATGGAGAACAAACAGACATAAGCCTTTAAATACATACACAAATTTTCTTTGATGCTCATTCAACTGTCTGGATTTAAAAAGTCAGCCTTCTAAATGTTAATGAACTACAGGCTTTCCAACACAGAAAACGTACTTTGTAACCTAAACCCCACAGACAATGGCATGATTTAGTGCCTTTCCTTAACTAGAAATAATATTGTTCCTCTTTAGTATAATCTTACAATCACACATAATTCTGTTAATGCTGACAGTCAGATGACCATATCCCTCCTGAAAATATAAAGGTATCCTCACCTTAACAAGCTTTTATTCTTTGGTCTGCTCTGGCATAATCAGTTGTACACAGAAAAGCATGATGTCAGAAAAGTATGATGTTGCAAATTCTGTGCAGATGACCACTGCCCATGGTGTTCAGCCTGTTTTCACAGCTCTTTAGAATAAATGACCTGGGGTGCATCAAGAATACTGCTTCTGGGTTTAGTAGCACTGCCTGGCTCTCTGTCTTTCCCATAGACTGTCACAGGCTTAACCCACGAACCACACAACAACAGTATGAGTATCACAGAGGGATAGTGTTGATGCTCTAAGCTAGTTAAAATCAGAGCTATATGTGATTCAAGTTAAGCTTTCTATTTTACTGCATAAGACAGGGATATCAATGCATGATTTTTTAGTTAGAATTAAAGATACAATTATTTGATTGAAATTACAATTGCTTCACAAGTGTATCAATAAGAATGGAAGTGAACATAATGGAAAGTAGTTTGAACAAAGATAAAAACTGTACACATGAAGAGACAGTAAAAAATGGTTATAATTAAAGTCAAATGAAAACATAATTAAATTCCAGGTAGTCTGAATGTGACTTATTACAGAAACTTTGTTTGACATTGCAACATATGTTTCCATTCAGCAATCAGCATCCATAATACAAGTGGCCTTTTAAGTTCATATGAGTTTAAGAAAAGAATCATGTTCCTATTTTAAAATTAGCTAAACTATGTAGAAAGCCTTTATTTTGTATTTTTGCCTTCAGAACTGGCTGGGGAAAAAAATCTGATAAAATCTGGTAATTTCATGATTTTCAGAGGTGTGTTTAGCTGCAGGGGATGCCTTTGTAGAATGTCAACCACTGTGACAAGACAATGATCTGCATCAAGAAAAGGCAGATGCAATATTTAGAGATTCTTGATGGAAAGCTAACAATGGATACAGATAAAAACAAGCTCTTTATATCTGTGTTAAAGGATCTTTTCATTCACAATTATTTATTTTTTTCTGTCAGAAAAAAATGTATACTTATTTGAAGGGCAGAATAATTACTTTTTATGTTACAAGATCATAATTTTTCAAACACAAAGAATTGAAAATCTAGATTTTTACTATTTAAAAGAATCATTGCTTTCCCCCTTTCCCACAAAACTTCTACATCAGCAGGGTGCAACTTTAAGGTTCCATATGGGCCTTCTTGTTTTACGAGACAAAATTTGTCAGTAAGAAGACAGGCTGTGTCCTTCTTCATCGTACATAAATTTGTCGCAAGTTCGTAATTTACTGACATCATATCTGCGTAACAACCAAAACTACTTTCCCACCAAACATCTGACCAGGGAGAGGTATTTTACAGAGTGGGAAAAAAAACCTGTGTAAACACTTTCCCTACCAGAAAAGATGAAGAAATTGCGTTTCTGCTATGTGTAATTCAAAGTATGCCAATGTGCACAGTCCATTTAGAAGACAGTATTCTGGATGTTAAACATCATCACACACATGAAATTGAAATAAAAAAAAATATACAGAATTATAATATTAAGTAGGTGAGCTAAGATGAAAATACCTTCTTGAAAATTTTTTCAGGTTTTGTTAAAACATGAACACTGTAGTAGAGTTGGAATAAAAATGAAATTGGCCAGAAAGATGGAAATTTGAGGAGCTCATTAACTACAGTAACCTGTCAGCAGAGATGCAGTGAATATTCTAGATCAAAAGCAATGAAATATTGGTTTCTTTACTGTAAATGTTTATCATGGGTGGTATTATAACATTGTTACAGTGATAGCTATATCACTACTGAAGGATGAACTCCTAAACTCAGAGCTATTACTGATTTGATTCTATGGCACTTAGCAAAACAAACCCACAAGTTTTACATAACAGATGCAAATCCTTTTCTTCTTGAGTGCAAAAATGCACTGATGACATAATTGAATAAAGAAAGTAGAAGGATGTGACACAGTTACTTTTAAAGCTTTTATAATCTGTAAGGTAGTAGAATATAACATTTTAAGGAAAAAAAAAAAGATTTTCTGATATGAGGAACTGTCCCATGTGAACTATCTGAAATGTGGAATCTGGTCTGACACAGAGACTTGAGCTGAGAATGTGTTAACCGTTGGATAGGAACATGAATTATTTTTCCTTTTTTCCAAGTCAAGCCTTCATCTGAAGACTACTTAAAACAATAAGCATACAAGTCATAGCCATAAAGTGTCTGTACACAAGCATAATGTTGTTCTCTAAAGTCAAAAAATACAATTACTCATGCACATTAGTACTTCCAGAATATTTATTTCTGCATAGTTTGAGGATATTTCCCTCTTTCTGTCTTCTTACATGTTTTTCAAGTCCATTTAACCTGGACTTTGGCCACTCGAATTCAAAATTAATACTCAAAACCTTCAGGCCTCAAACTCCCTATGGTAAAGGGGTTTTTGCCACTTCAGATTTTCACATACTGAGGTGCTGGTCTCCAGTGCTTAGCAGGAAGGTTTATGTACAAAAGTCAGAAGCCTCAGAGAAACGCTGCTTGCCTGTCTTGTCTCCATCTGTTCCAGTTTTTATACAGCATGTGGAAGACTGGCATTTAGTTCTGTTCTCTGGATGGTGATGTTCAAACTTAAATACTTCTTTCTAGCAGGATATTGAAGCTCAGACACCACTCAAGCTAAATTCTACTTAACTCCTGCTATAGTATATCAGTACTTTCAGATCTCTTCTAACACATACTGAAAATCAAGTCCTTCATTTCCTAATGTAATGATGCATCAATAGAAAGATTTTTATTTACTCCTGTGAACTCAGCCTGATTTCATAATTAATATCAGTTCCTGATAGATAATATATGACTGTCTTTTAAATAGATGCTTATACCTTTGTGCTATGTTTCTGGTTTAACTCAAAGAACAGAAAGCCCCTTAGAACATCTACAGGACAACTGTTGCAAATAAGCAACTGTTATAACAAGGAGTTCTTACTAGTTAGTTCTTCCTACTAGTCAGCAAGTTTATATTAAGCACAGTTTGATTACTTGACAAATGAAAGTGGTACTCATCGTGAGTAAAGATTTTCAATTCAGCTCTCTGGCTTGATTTTGCTATCCTCACTAGCACTAAGCAGTTCTTCATCCTGCTAGTAGTCTCACTGAACATTATTCATATCTTCATGTTCACATTTAAAGGTAAAACTGACTCTACATAAGCTCTACATAAGGATTCGTAAACAGAGAATGATCTATTTACCCATATGTCCTCAAATGCTGATTTTTACATCTGTATTTTATAACTTTGAATTTTTTTCATTTCCTCAGCTAACATCTTTGTTTATAACTGTTGTGAAAACCAAGCCTCTTTGTAGCAGTTATTAGGGGCGGGGGGGGTGGGGGAAGAAGTGTTTGTCTTGTGTTGGCTTTCTTAGTAGAGCCTGAAAGCTTGCCTAGGTGGCTGGGAGAGTTTGCTGTCGCCCGCATCTTTTTCCATGACGTGAATCCACAACTGACTACCAGTGTGTGCTAATCTCAACTACTCTGGTCAATCAGTGGAGAGTTCATAACAAGTACTCCAGTAGCAGCAGCTTCTTAAACCACTTCTGATAGACCATCTGAAGCCAGTCGAACATACTGCCTTCACCAGTCAGCTCAGCTGTTCAGTTTAATATTGGCCCTGCAATATACCAAGAACTTTGAATGGGCAGACACATATTTCAGCGGAACACATGAAGCACATGGCCAGTTGCAGTACAAAGCCCTGATCTCCACCAGCCACGTGCCATTCTGTAAGGCTTAACTTCAACCTGAGTCTGCAAACATGTTTCCTTTGCATATATGTGGTGTGTTGAAATGTTGTCGTAGGCTGTAAACATTAACATGCTTTCAGAAAAACTACAATTTTCTCTTAACATTATGAAATCATTTTTTAACTTCCTAAATTTTTGCTTAACTTTTTGATTCAAGTCTAAGTTTGCTTTTGGCTCATGTAGTTTAGCTAGAAAACATCACACAAAAATGCACAGAGTTCATATTTCTCTCTCTATTTCACTCGGGCCAGTTAAATGAAATGTGTAACATGACAGCATCAGTTTCATTCTGACCAGTTAGGCCCAGACTCAGTAGGTATCTCATGAGAGCAAACCCATGTACACATTTAAAAAAATCCATAGATAAAGCAGTTGCACATGGCAAACAAACTTATGTTTTTGTTCAACTCCTTCAATAGGCACAGCGGTGAATGACGAAACATCTCTCAAAGGGCTATTTTATGCTATTAATATTTTTATAGTAATTATTTCTATGCGTTAAAGAAAAAAATAGAACTATAACAAAACAGTTCTTCCCTTTGTCACTTTTCAGTAAGTTTGCTTTGGAATGAAAACTTGTTTTCCTTTATCTCATTTTGGACAGGCTCTGGACTGAAACCATTTTCTTATCACATAAGCAATTCACTATATGACTGTGCAAAAAGGTTATATCTACACTGTAAAAAGGTTATAACTATTAGTTTTCAAAGAAAAACACTTAAACTACTAGCATGCTTATTGTAATCAATGAGGACAGTTTCATTAAAATCAAATCTTTGGTACAGGTGAATGAGGTAAAATGTAGTTGATAGAGGGCATTCAGAAATGTGCTTTAGTTTATCTACAGGCAAATAAATTGAAGTTGCTTTCTGCAGTTTGAACACAAGAGAAAAAAAGTTGTATCCTTTTCTTTTAACTAAGCGTAGAAGAAGGATATAGTGCTGGTTTCATCATGAAATCGATACAAATCTGATCAGAGGGGAAATTATCAGCAGCAGTAATGGGAGAGGTGAAGTAATGGAAATTTCCCCTTAGTTGTTTAATGAATGTTTATTTTAAAAACAAACCAGTTACATTGGCAGATGTATCCATTGATAGATAAATTACAGACATAATGCATAAATTGCTTATAAGGTTGGACATCAGCTTCCTAAATCTAATCATAAGAAGTTAGACTGCTTTTCTACTTTTCTGGGGCCATAACTGCATTGGTATAATCTTTTTGCAGTGAACCATTATTGAAGATTGCATATTTTACAGCAATACCTTGCTGATAATTCACAAAGACCTGTCAGCTAGATAATCTCCTCTGTGTATGTTCACACATATGTATTGATGGGAGGAGCTATACCATACCTACTCTAACTTTTCAGCAATGTACTATACTATGTTGCCACTAGCATCTGTTTTTGATGTAAATAAATATTGGGAAAAAAATTTCAATACTCCTCTCTCCGATTTGCTTGTTGGTGTATTCTTCATCTGAATAGCCTCTCCTAATGAGCCTTATAAAGGTTCTTGGCAGCTAACTGGGAAATGTTAATCAAGGGTTTCACTTAACAAGGAGCTGCAAATTATCCAACTTGTTAAGTTTTCCGATACCCATCTTTTGAATTTAATTATTGGCACTGTTTTTTACCCACCACTCAAAGACAATAGTTTGACTATTTTACAAATTGCATTATCAAGGATTTTTCATCACTGTAATAAATAATAATTCTGCCAAATTCTTACAGAACATCACTCTAGTGAGCTATTAACAAGCTCTTAATAGCTATCACTTCAATACATTTGATAAGTATCATAAATCTTAATACAGAAAAATTATGCAAAGAGCAAAAAGCCCCTTGGGCCTTGTTGCAACCATGACAGGATTATGTTGGTAATGCACGTGGAAACAGAGGATGTCTTCCTGCTCTTCCAGCTGTTTAAGCGAGTACTGCCTGTAGGACAGGTCATAATTATTATGTGAATATGTGGGATGAGATCTTCATGTGTATTCCTGCACATTTGAGTTACATAATTTAAATCAATAGAAAAAAAGAGGGAGGCCATGGGGGTTCCTTTAGACAAGCTTTTGGGACACATTTATATATCACAGGCATTGATGATATCGGGATTAGAACTGTTTGAAGGTAATTTCTACTATTTAACTTCTCTCTTCCTCTCATCAACAAAAGCAAATTTTGTCTTATGCTAGTAAGGCAATTCTATGCTGCAAAAAAAGACCAGCCTGCCACTTGTATATATATATATATATATATATATATATATATATGTATGTATGTATATGTACGGCTGTCTCTATACTGAAAAGTGTATCTTCCTTCACCTGGTTGCAGTCCCTTTCTTCCTCCCAAGCAGTGCAGACTGGCTTCTGCTTGCCTTCCAAAAGCTTTGAAGACCACAGGTGAATCTAGACCTTTTTCAGACCTCTTCTGAGTGGCTGCAGCCCTCAGAAGTTGTAATTCGTTCTCTTTATTTACATTTTCTTTTCTATTGATTCAGAACAGAATCATGTTGTATATAGCATGAAATCAAGGGTTTACTCCATTTCATGCCACGGGTGGGGCACAAGGTACTTCTGTGGGCACATTTAGGAATTAAAGGCCTCTTGAAATTTGGAGAACTGTGAGGTCAGAGGGAAAGAGCTCCTGCCCCTTTGTCAGATCCATCTCTCATATTGCAAAAAGTCTCTAGTGAACAATCAGTAGACCAACACCTGGATTTTGACATGGAGCAAACAGTCACTTCAGTCCAAAAGGGAGCCCAGGAATAAAGTAACACTTGTCAATTAGAACCGAGCTCCATCTGTGAGCCAAGTCTTTGGATGATGCAGGCCTTTGAATTAACATTTCTTTGGCTATTTGACAGAGCTGGATGATGTTTTAAAAAATAAGATATGACACTGATGGTAAAGCTGTACTTTAAAAAATAAGCAGTGGTTGCCTTCAAATTGCTTGCTTTTCTAGAGTAATGAACAACTCTGACTGACTTTTTTAGATGGTTGACTTTTTACGCCTTTTAAAAAACCTAGTCTAAATTTATTACATCTATAAGATTTGCACTAAAATATAACCTATTGAAAGAAAAACTACTAATGGCCATGAATTAAAAGAAAACAAATTCTACTAAAACTTCTAAAACCCTAGTAAATATAATTCTTGCTGTTTCCACTGACATCCAACTCTTCTTCAATCTGCATTTATGGTTATTTTATGTTCCTGATCTGTTTCAGTTCAAATCTTACTACAAAATAAATTAAGTTGGACAAATATTACCAGGTCACTGAAACAATTAATATCTGAATAGTGTTTAACAATTTTGCCTGGAAGCTTATTAATAAAGGAGACTAAATAACGTTTTCGTAAAAGGAGTGATTAATTTCTCATAATTTGATATTTTTTTCCTCAAGTTGTACAAAGAAAAAGTGTACTGAAATGTGATCTAAAAATAACAATCCTAGCTCTGCTTTTCAGACTTTGAAAGCTTCCATTTAAAAATCTAGTTATGGATTAATCTTTTAAATAAAAAAGGAAGAAATTATTAAAAGTATTCATTGTCCATATGCAAATCTCTATAATTTTTTAATGTGTTAACCAGGCATCTGTCAAACTATTCATGTACGATGTTCACAGAACCCCTCAAGGTTTAACCTAAATGAGTTATGAGTCAAAAAATATGTATTTTTCTGTATACATCTGTAGACTGAAACAATCTTTAAAATTTTTTTTAAAAGTCTTCTACTGTAATGTCAACTCTAATTGTATAACATTACTTCTAAATGTCAAATATTTGTAAGTATTTATGCTAGAAATAAATGGATTGCAAGATATGAACACCTACAGTACCCAAACGAGAACAAGTGCTCACTTAAAAAGGAAGAATATAGAGTATATCTGAAACTCTCACAGTTGTCTAAAATCAATACATGAAGCAGGTGCCTGGAGTGTGGGTGAGATGGTATGTGCTGAAGAAAGAAGAGATGTGTGGCTGGCACACGTCTCTGAATACAAGGCAATCTCTTGGGAAGAAGGTGTCCAAATCATCACAGTAGGAGTCAATACAGGTCTCCCACAGGCTAGAAGTAGCTGTTGAAATTCTGGGACAAGGTGGGATTTGAGGCACTCCCCATATCTTTGTTGTTTTTCTTCAGCTAGCTTATCTCCTTCACTGATGTGATGTTTTCAGCATTACTTTGATGTCTTTTGGTATTACTGCATATTTAGTGAGTTGTCTAACCTGGATGTTGTGAAATCTTCTGGGACATGGTTGAAACACCATGTCACCAGCATTTTGACAGCTGATTCCAATTTACAGATCAGTCTGAAAACTGACTAATCATTAACCTTTTGTTCAGTGTTGGGTATGTAGATTGTGGTTATTCAGGGCATCTCTCCATAAAAGAGACTCAATATCCTTAGAAATTCCTTTGAGACCAAATGAGTTAACCAGGAAACCGAAAAAGAATCTACTTCTACCATAAGATAGAGCAATAATTTAAGGAAAACTTGAGATTTGGTGGAGCAGAATTCACATATTATTGGAGACAAACTACTATCAAACAGCCCCCCTTTCCAATTCTTACATTTGTATCTCAATACAGCTGCAATGAACTTAATTTAGTTTTCTTTCTTCTTAATGGCTAAGAATATAATTATTCCTCAGAGAAAAGCTTTCAACCAAAACACATAAAAGCACTTCTGCTGCAACACTGGTGTCTATGAACTATTGTTTGAGCATGTTAATGTGCTGCTGTAGCAGTAGATAAGGATAGAAGTGTGCGGTCAGAGAGGCCAAAGTTGTTTATAAAGACTCTCTGGGGACTAAGAAAGAATCTATTCACTAATATAAATCATGAGCTGTTGAAGTGAAAAATAAAATCTCCTTTTCAGGAATGAAGAAATCACCAGACATCAATGGAATTACATTTGGTGCACTTATTCAGTGCAATCATTCAGTAGACAATAGAGAATGTAGTAATTGATTTTGGAGACGATAAGGTTTGTCCAGATGAATCTTTTAAAGCTCGCTAAAGTCTTTTTCTCCCTCTTAGTATCCCCAGCAGCAAAGTCATGGCCAGAAAAAGGCACTGAAATGAAGATAAATTAAAAAAACCCTAACTAGGGATGAAGACATTCATAGTAGTGTTGGTGTGGCAGTTTTAATGTTTTTCTACCAAAAATCAAACTTCCTTTCTATTTTAAATTGTTCTGTTTACTCACATTTACCATAGCCTTTTCAGACAAATCCAAGTTTACTTGACTTTCAGGTTGTTTAGAAGATACTCTGCCCACAGACAAAGTCCCTGTAGCTTGTCTGCTTTTCTTTAGAAAAGCATGGATTTCTAAAAGAAATCTCACTATGTCTTTGCTTCTCTGTAATAATAAAAAAAAAATCTTCTCTCTTAAAGGGAGTATCTTTCTGCAGGGATTAATTAAATCAGTATCAAAGAGTTTAACCCTCATTTTTCTAGTCAACTTTATCAGATCAAATATTTTTCTGTCATAATAAAAGCTAATACAAAACTGAAATACATTGTTGAACAAAATATAGGAAAAGAAAAATCTACAAAGAAATTGACACCAAAGTCTCTTTTGACAATAAGGATGGTAGGCTATTATTCCCGAGCTATGGTAGACCGATTTCTTAATCCATTACTAGATTCTAGAGAAGTACTTCTTTTCTCCTGTGATTTCTCTTTTTATTATCAAATATTTGTTTCTCATTCCAAATATTTAGTGGACAAGAAACTATCTCCAGGCATGGAGACACTACACATAACTGAAACAGCCAGTTCTCTGAACAGGGAAATATAGACACTGAAGTATAGAGTCTACAAAGATGTAGAATAACCTAAATTACAGAAGGTTTGAAGAGACTGCCAACATCACCTGGTTCAACCTTCAACCTAGCACCACCATAATCACCCCTAAACCATAACCCCAAGCGCCACATCCGAATGCCTTTTGAACACTTCCAGAGACAGTGGCTCCACTACCTCCCTGGCAATTTATTGCAGTGAAAAAACACCCTTTCAGTGAAAAAAGTTTGCCTAATATCTAATTTGAACCTGCCCTGGTGCAATTTAATGCCACTTCCTCTCATCTTTTCGCTTGAGACTTGGAAGAAGAGACCAACCTTCACCTCACTACAACCTTCTATCAGGTAGTCGTAGTGAACAATGAAGTCCCAACTTAGTCTCCTTTTCTCCAGATTAACAACCGCAGTTTCCCCAGTTGTTCCTCATAGGACATGTTTTCTGGACCCTTAACCAGCATTGTCCGTTCTCTGGACAAGCTCCATCACCTCAATATCTTTTTTGAAATGAGGGGCCCAAACCTGAAAATAGTACTCAAGGTGACACCTTACCAATTTCGAGTACAGCAGGAAAATCACTTTCTTGGTCCTGCTGGCCACAGTATTCTTTATATAGACCAAGTTGCCACTGGCCTTTTTGGCCACCTGAGCACACTGCTGATACATATCCAGCTGCCTGTCAATGAGCATCCCTGAGTCCCCATTCCTTGCCAGTGCAAAAGCTGATGTGTTTTTTATCTTCTCTACCTTTTTCCCATCCTCAAGTCTCCTTCCAGATTTTTTCCCAACATTCCTGCTTCTCAAAACACAATTTTTGAAAATGAAGATTGAAGATTTTTTTCTCTGTCTTTTGTGAACTTGCAGCCAGTGAGGGTGAACTTCTCCTTAACTGGTTAGAGTATGGTGCTACAAATGCCAAGGTCATGGGTTTGATCCCTGTACAGGCCATTCACTTAAGAGTTCAACTTGATGATCCTTGATCCTTGTGGGCTCCTTCCAACTCAGAAAATTCTGTGAAAAAAAAAAATTATCTGGTCAACAGAGGGCTATTTAAAACTGCCTTAGTTAAAGCAGGAAATAGTAGTTCAGTGAGGACAATCAGAAAACAAGGACTTTGACAACCAGAGAAGTAAAGTGTGAAGACATAGCAACAGCATCCATCCTTTGAGCACTCTGAGTGAATTGCTTCCTTTTACCATGCCAGAATTGAAGCTTTGATTCTGTTTTATTACAAATAGTATAAGCAAAATTATCAATTGCTTAACCAATACTTATTGATTTGTAGTGCTCTGGGAAGGAAAAAACATCTCAGTGAGATGCAAGTATCAAAGACAATAGAAAGGATCTAGGTCACTGGGATGTGACAGCACCAGTCAAGGTTATTTGCTTGTTCCCTGGTTTCAAAAAACTTTGTGATATACAAAAAAACAGGAATAAGGAGCCTGGCCACCTTCACACCTCGTAACTCGTGTATGTGCATTGTACTGGCCCAGGTGTACAAGCCAGCTCTGTCTTCCAGCTTCTCCATGTGAACGTGACAAAAGAGTGCAGTTTACTCTCTTCATTCAGTCAATACATGTCACAGCACTGCTGGGCTCTTTTTGCTTTTCTTCTTTAGGATGTTGATGTGGTAGAGTTCACGTGACACAGTGCAATAAAACATTGCATTTATTCCAGTACTGTCTCCTTTTGTATCCCATCACATAGAGCCGACAGATTTTCATAGATAATACCATGCTCATTCAACTCAGGTATTTTTCTCAAGGGAATGTTTTTTATCATCTACATAATTAGAAGCTAAACAAACTAAGATCAAAAAAATCTGACAAAAAAACACAGAGAGAAGAGTAGAAACTAATCTGTTCACCAAATTTTTCAAGAAATCCAAAATGAAAGGTTTCATATCATTTCTGATGTTTACTTTCATCTGTTAAATTTTTAGAATTGAAGTAAAATTTAAATGAAACAAAAATCTTAAATTTAGGAAGTGAATTGTACATTTGAGTCTGCTAGAGGTTTTTTAGGTTTCGTCACAGTTGTTCAGCTAGATATTGTAAATTGGCAAAATGCTTCAGTGAGCCTGAATGTTCTACATTATTTTGTGGCATTTTTTGCCAACAAAATGCAAGTGAAAGATTATGCTCTGGTCTAAAATCACACTTTATTTAATTCTAAGCTTTCTAGGTACTGAGGTTACAGACCATATATTTCTTTCCACATACACCAGATGTTAAAAAATTGCATGTGGAAAATGAAAAGAGAAAACCTCTCTGGTTTTCTATGTTCTTGTATTATTTCACTCTTCAAGTATGTTTTTTGTGAGGCTCATTTGAGTTAGATGTAAAACAGTGGTGGATCAGAGAGTATAGCAAGAGGGAGGAGTCCAAAACTGAGTCACAGCAGACAGTCACACAACTGGAGAGAGCTCCATAAAATGTTCAGGTCATATATCATGTGTGCAAGACCATGATTTGCATGTGTATTTTCATATGGTTATGTATTCAGAATATATACAAAAAGGTTCAGGTTGGACAAGACCTCCAGGATCTTCGAGTCCAACCATTAACCTAACACTACTAAATCTCCACTAACTATGGTCCTAAGTGCCACATATTTCTTAATACACATCCAGGGATGTGTACATAACCCACCCCTCAATATAAGCTGTTTTAAGATTGTCTTTATGATATTTGTAATTAATTCTTCCACTTATATCTGCAAAGTAACACAAACAGTAACAAAAAGTTGTTTCTATTAAATACTCCTCTGTACTAAGTGGTAGGAAAAAGTGATTTCTCAGTCACATGGTCACTGTGTGCATGCAGGTGTTTCAATCTGTAAAACTTTACATGAAATTTTTCATTTATTACTGCTGAATAGGAAAATTGAGTCAGCAGTTTAGGTATGGTAAAGAAAGCCATTTTAGAAGGTTATTGAAATGAAATATAGTACTGAAATATTCATTTATTTAACTCCGTGCAAGGCTACTATAAATCAGTAATGTTTGAGAAACTTGCCTTTTGTTCCAGATGCTGCTTAAATATAAGTGGATGCCAATGTCAATTTTCTTTATAACTGCTAGATGACAATCACAGGAGAGACAAATATTTTACGACCTAGACTTTTGATGGTTTGGGGCTAGGGGTGATGATGTTTGTACTTCTGGAAACTACATTTACCTTCCTACTGCAAAGGAGGTGTAAATAATCTACTTTGATAAATGCACACCTTCATTACAAACTCTGATTGAGCTTTCTGTATATGTTAGTGACAATAAGTAGGCTTTGGCAACCTGTGAGGATGGAAACAAGTTAAAGACACCCTTATAAAGACTAAGATAAGCTTTTAATGGGGGAGGGGGATAAGAGTTGAATTTCAGTGTATATATCAGTAACTTCAAAGTCATTACTGACATTAGAAAAACAGAATAATATTGTAAATTTCAGTCTGCAAGCAGCCTCTATTGAAGTATTTCAGTTTATTCCATTGATAGCAATCCCAAGTCATGTCCTCTGATTTTTAATGCAGCTCAGGTTCTGGAAATAAGATCTGTAACAGTAGTATAATTTTATTAATCAGGCTGTTTTTAGGATGATAAACCCAAGTTTATAATTTACCTGTAAGCAATCTGAACTCTATGTGCGACCATTCAATTTTAGCAAGACCCCAGGTTCTAGCTATGAGCCCATCAAAGGGGTTTTACTTTATACAAGACACCAAAAATCCGACTGCTGAATGTATGAAAAAGGCCATCAGTTCTTTTATACCTTGAGAGAGCTCATGGGAGAAGACACTGCACATGTTTCTCAAGAGGTCAAATAACACACTTTTACTGGCAAACTTTAGAAAATAAGGCAACTTGGCAAAAGTTTAAAGAGCAACATTCAACCAAAATAAAGCATTTCACAAAGCATTCACTTAGCATATGCTAACCCGTGCAACTTAACCCATCCAGCTTTAAGTTACCCAAATACCAAGAAAGGAGATTAGGAGAAGAAGAAGTAGTAGAGAAAGAGAGAGAAAAAGAGAGAATTATAGCTATCACCCCAGAGTGACAGCTGCTCCAGGGTTGGCCAAGGAGGTTTCAAGGGGCTGGGGTATGGAGCAGGGCACCAGTTCACCCTCATGAAATTCAGCTTGTGCCTTCCCTCTCAAACACACACTTGAGTTTATCCGAACCAATAATTAACATAATAATCCAGTGTGTCTCTCACAATTTTTCAGCTAAGTTAGGCTATGTGAGGAAAGCAGATGTTTCCAAGGTTAAACTGAAAGGGAGAGGACAAGAACAAATAAAGCCTTCCTCATACTTTTTCGGTTTTGCAGAACTTCTCCTCACATCCAGGCTGTAGGAGGTCTGCAGGAACCCCTTGCTGGTTCCAAACCTCTTGCTGGTTTGTGGCTCTCTCTGCTCCAAGTCCTTTAGTTCCAACCGCTGCTCATTCAGGATGAACCTCCTCAGAAAGCTGAAAGCAATCCCAATATGTATTTCCTTTTCTATTACATAATTTTCTCAGGAATAAAAAACTTACTTTTACTTTGTGGTCTGAACCCCATGGCCCATACCCCTATCACGGATCACAAATCATACAAAGCTCAAGTCCTAATTTTTAGTGTCAAATCAAAGGCAATTCTCTTCTTTCATATCTTTTAAAGTTCTGATTTTTCCTGACTTTTATCTCCATGCAGCTCAGCTCTTGGCATAAATGAAAATTCCACTTTAAAGAGCGTAGAATTGGCAGACTGGCATGCAGATGAAGTTACAGATCTCAAGGACGCTTTCAAGTTGCAAGAGGTGAATGAACACCCAGTAGATTATGAGTCAGAAAATGTCAGAATAATCATATTAGGAAACTCCTATGGCTTACTTGACCTTTTTTTTAGGGAAAAAAAAAGGTTCCATTTCGACTTCGCTTGCACTTGTTTTCTTTCTCTTACTCAGAAATTAAAAATGTTATTTTAAAGGCAGGAAGCAATTGAAAACTGCTCATACTGTTAATATTTTATATGTTGTTAGTGGAATGAATGCCAAAAAGAGATTGCATTTTCAAATTACAATGTATGTACTTCAAGATATTTGTAATTAACCCTTATAGAGTTCTCTACTTAAAAGTAGAGAACAAAGCAGAATAAATGTTTTGTATGGGGAGGGATAGTCACTGTTATTTTCTGAAATATGTTTTTCTCTGACAGAGTAGTGCACAATAGCGAAACAGACTCATGTCTCCAGAAATTTTTTTCTCAAGGCTACTGAGCTGAAGCATATTGACTCACAGACTATTTTTGAGACAAGTATCTTATTCTTTTCTTTTTGGCAAAAAGATGATCTAACAACAGTCTTCAGTTCTGGTGAGGCTGTTGTGAGGTGCTTGTTCAGGTTCCTTGCTTCCCTGATAGCCCCACCGTCAGGCTTGGAAATGTCTGCAGAGATGAAGACATTGATTTATCATCTGCTACCCCAAAATCAGACAACTTCACACCACATACATTCAGCAGGGCTGATGCTTTCTTCTGAAAGTCTAGAGCCAGCTGACCTTCAAAGTCTGTTCATGCAAGCCTATGGGGTCAGTCCTTCAGTCCTGCACTCAGCTGAGGTTCCCACTGTTGTTTTAGAAAGCATTCATCAGTTTAGTTCTGTTCCTACATGAGAAAATATGCTCCCATGGGAAAATCCATAATATGACTGCAATTTGACTACTGTAGCAGAAAATCAGGCTTTTTTGGACTGAAATTATCCTATTGGGGCAATAAAAAAGATTAAGTACAAAGATCATTTTACTTCAAAAAACTGTTCCAGAGATGTGATTTTGAGTATTTCCTGTATGTAAGTGAGGAATATTAGAAAAACTTGCTCTCACTTCCTGGAATAACTTCATGAATACTGTATAATGGCTACGATTAATACATACATGAAAAATACTATGCAAATAGAATAAAACCCCTATGTTTTAACATGGTCTGTAGAAATAAACAGCCCTTTTACCTAAATAAGAGCAAACTATTTGCCCACAGTTATTGTTGCATGCAAAATTCTGTGATCCTCATCCAAGAGCTAAGTCACTCTATGAGGACCTTGCCTGAAGCCCCTGTGGAAGTCGTTGCATGTGGAAAGGCACCAGAACACAGAGGTATCACATCCAGTGTCCAGTTAAGGGAACCTCCTTCAGCACCATTGCATCTAAATTCCCTGGTCATATGTGCCACAGGTTTTGAATGCATCCTGTGGCATCATAGGAGAAGTTAATGTGGAATGCCAAAGGATCAAGTCCTTGGGATTGGTTTGCCCTACCTGTGGGTTTCAGTCTACATCTCACTTCTGGTGACTTCGCACCATTTCCCCCAGCCAGCTAACACAAAGCGCAATTCACTGTCTCTACATGCAGACAATGACTACATAAACCTCAAGAAACCCTTCCTATGTGTCCCCTTTTAACAAAGAAATAGCTTCTACCATCAAGGAGACTGACTAGAACAGACAAATCCTCTTTAAGATTCCTAGTAATGAATCTTGATATGAGAGGATAGGGAATGTCAGTTGTCTGACTTTTGGAGCAGTAAGATGTTGGCCTGACATTTCGAATAAGGAATAGCTACCAAATATCCTGATCTACCCAAGAACATGCCAAGATGACACTCATCAATAACTAAGATCCTATGCCCGTTTTCAGTATAGATCTTCCTTATTGACTGCCCTCTATGTGGTACCTACCAGCCCCTGTACTCCTCTTTGGGGTGCTCTCATTAAACCTGTGGTGTGCCTGATCTAACAAAAAAGCAGAAAAAATGCCATTGAACCATTAATTTTACAATAGAACCTGGCAGGTTTTTCTCCATTTAAAATTAGAAACAAAACTTATAGTGACGTATCTACTATTCAGTTGTCTTTTTGAAAGAAAAATATAACAATTTTAAATGAAAATGTTACAGTTTTAGAGTGAAAATCCTTTTTAGCAAAACCATCAAAATGGTTTGCTGTTCCATATACTTATCAGCAGCAGACTGTATTTATCATTTACAATCATTGAATTGTATTACATGACGTGATTGGATTAATCTCTAAGTATTTTTTCTTTCTTAAATAACTTATATATCAATAAAACATCACTAATTTATTCTTATTAAGGTTAGTATTCTCAAATATTTCTTTTCTGTTAAAAAATCTGGGATTACAAGTGAAAACTTAGAAATATTAAAGACTTAGAAATAATAGGCTTTACATTTGGTTTTGTCTGAAGTGTTTGTCTTTTTTGTGCTTTAGTACGTGACTGTAAATTTTAACAGTAGAAGAGAACAACCTTCTAGAGAGCAGACAGACCTCATCACAGCGGATCAAATGTAAACCTGTGTGGTTAAAAATATTCACTTAGTATATTTTTTCTGTGTCCCTCACTAGTTGGCTTTTTCAAAAAAAAAACAACCCACAAGTAGTCTGCCTGTGGTAGAAAGAAAAAAAAAAAGCAAATGGGTAAATCAGGAAAAGAAGGATGCCCTTTCTTCTTCCCCAGTCAGAAAGCAACCTGTTTGACTTCACAAGCAGGTCAGAAGAAAATCTGTTTTATAATGTAGGTAGTCATCAAGCAGTCAGTGATTCCCAGCAGTGACTCCACAGACCGCTTTTACATTATCAGAAACTGAAGAAAGATGTGTCATCACACAACCGGCACTGGTCAGGGTATGCAGGGTTAGATACACACAAGGCATGTAAGCGAATAGTACTTTCTGCAAAACTATGCATGACAAATTATGTTATTTAAAGCTGAGGATTTACTGCGGGGTTCTTTCTCTTTGAAAGAACCAGTAAACAAAGTAATCTTAATTACATTCTATGAATTGGGAAGAAATGGATAAACAAAATATAAGAAGATTTTCACATGGAAGGACATGGAGCTTTTTCACTATATCAAGTGTTTCTCTTTCCCCTTAGATAAATTTCCTTGTTTTTTTATTAAATACATAAATGTTTTTGTTCACCACCTGTCTACTCATTAGATGCTTACTGGATGCATTGTAATTAAGGGGAATTTTGAAACAGTTTTGCGGGAACAAAGCAAGTGGCTTTATATTTTATGATCAAGATGGTCCCCCAGCTAGAAAAGACAGCATGGGAGAAACAAGAAAGGTGTATCTATTAGGCATGTAAGAGCAATGTTGTTAGCTAGCAACTTAGTGAATATCAGGAGGACTGAGATTAAACAGCAAGGAGAAAAGATGGTACATGGCATTGTAAAGGGAATTCAAAGGGAAGGAATGACAAGATCAGAGGAAGGAATCATAAATTCTTTTGACAACTTCAAAGCAAGCAGAGTTGAAGGGAGGAGATGTATGCACAAGCTTTCATTTTATTGCACTGTATAAATTTTCACAGCCTTTTCCGGTTATGCCCTACTTATTTTCTATCTGTAAATGCATTACCAGCCTGGAGATCCCAATTACTGTGGGAATTGCAGAGGTCTCGATTACTAAAGAAACTTGTTAAAATTACTTTTCTACACACATATCTATGATGCTGAGACACTTTAGTCCCCAAGCAGAGTGGAAGCCTGAGGATGGAAATAGTGAAAATCATAGTGTTTGCAGGATTCAGACCACATACATGCAAATATATTATCATGCTTATAATGATCATCAGTTCACTTAATTATCTTGGAGAAAGAAAGATACATGATGTATGTTCTTCAAGACATTAGGTCAGCTAGGAAAAGAGATGATAGGTGCTTTTTCTTTATTCTCTTGAAGGTGAAAGGAGGGGTTGGGAAAGATAATGATCATGCTTCCTTTCCCTCTTCTGTTTTTCAAAAAATTTGGAGAAAAACCCTAAAAAGATATTAATACAATATCCTGGCTTCTGTTCAGATTATTACTTATGTTTTAAACAATAGATGCTAAATTGAGTTTTTTGGGGCAAGTACAAGAAGGTAGAATGTATTCTACATTATTTTGATGTTGTTGAATAAAGAATGTATGATTTATGCTGAAATACACAAAATGATACTGGTCAGACTCCCTCATGTGGCTGTCTGTGGCTGCACTGATGTCTCAGATATCTGTACTGCTGTCCAGTTTTCTGGCAAATATAGCCCAGGGGACAGAACTGACAGACGAAATCTGTAACTCTGCTTTTTCATATCTAATTGCTATAGATTTGTCTCTAAGAGCAGCAACGAAACAGAAAAGCTTCCTGATGGCAAAACAGATAAAGAAGAAATAAAGGGAGAAAATCAGAAATGAGCCATACATTTGTTTTGAAATTTATAGATACAGCTATATACATATGTATATAAGCATGTCTACATATATGCCTATATTAAATATGTACAATTAGCTGGGCAGTTGCTTAGAATAGGATGCAATGAGTGGTAGGGGTTTAGGGGAGAATTCCAGTATAGAATTCACAGAGGAAGTTTGGATAACAGCAATAAACTTAGTGGAAGAAGTTACATTAGTTTTATGTTTCTTAAACTGTGGAAAAGAAAAAAAAAGAACATTCAGCATTAAAAGACCTTGTTCAGTGAGTACAGAACAAGAAACTAAGTGTAGTTTTTCATATTTTGTTTACCTACAGATGATGGCTGATTTTATTCATAAGTCAGTGGTGCTTCAAACCAAATTTGGCATTGGGTAAACATGTGACTCAGCCTGACACCTAGAGACTGAATCCTGTGGTCTAGGAGAGCATGGTCACCCCTGTTTGATGAGACACAGAGTGTTCTTTCTAATTCTTGTCTTTACTATGTTGGCAGAAATGTAAGAGTTGACAAGCATTCACATCTAAGTCATACCACTTGATAAACACAATGACAGAGCAATTGACCTGAACTGTTGTTACTCAAAAGTTTTAAATCTTTTATGTCTGAAAATTTAATAGGATTTTTTTACACTGATTTTTTACCATAATGAGACTAAAATTACTTCCACGTTCTTTACACTGAGAAACACAAAGGCAATTTTATTACCATTCTTGACTTTCAGTGCTGAATCAATTACACTGTATAGAATCATAGAGTCATTTATGTTGGAAAAGACCTCTAAGACCTCAAATCAGCTGTTAACTGCCACTGCCAAGTCCACCACTAAGCCATGGCCATAAGCTACACATTTACACATCTTTTAAATACTTTCCAAGATGGTGACTCAATCACTTCCCTGGGCAGCCCGTTCTAATGCTTGACTACCTTTTCTGTGAAGAAATTTTTCCTGATCTCCAATCTATATCTTCCCTGGCCCAACTTTTTAGTCAATATTTTTAGTCAATATGTCCATAAATAGGATTAAATTTACCTTTCTGTTCATGTAAATAGTATTTTTAGACTTGTTTTTCCACTGGTGGAAAAAAGGACTATGTGTTAAGAAACACAGCTGTCTCCAGCTAATTTTAAGAGGCTAATATGGATAACTTTAACAATCAATTGATAAACTCAGTGTTACAATTTTTTGTCACAACATACAAGTATAAAAAATATTTCTACTGCTAAACCTTTGGTTGTCGTGGTGGAACATAAATTAAATACACCATAAACTTCCAAAAATGATGCTGACTTCTTTATCAGTATCGGAACATGCAACTCTTAGGAACTAAAAAAGTATTATAATAGCAATGTATTCTGGCTGGCTAAGAGACTTGAAAAAATATCATTAGTAGAGAAATATATATATATTTATAGAAAATCTGTACTAACTTTACAAGCATGATATAATGGTTTAAATGATAGCAGAATGTGATGACAGATGAGTGTGTTAAATATGACAAGGCTACCATATGTCTTTAATTCATTCTGTTAACATCTTGTCATGATCTTACTTGGTAAATGGCAATTTTAAAGAAAAAATAAAATATGGTGCATAATTGCCAAAATATTTGTATTACTTTTATTGGGTTTTCCAGTCAGTGCTTCAGATTGCAGTCTGAAAATCACTTTATAAAGTGGAAGCTTTAATTTTGAAGAGAAGATTATACTACACAACTAAATGAGACTCTTAACTAAAACCAGAGAAATAAGTTTTGGCAGTATCTATACAAGTGAAATGTGCACATGACATCTTCCTATTTTTCTTTTAATAGCTGTGGCAGCATGGTTTTTTCAGGTACACTGAGTATATGGATGTATCTCTTCCACATGCTTAAGAGAATATAAGTCTATTTTATTTTATATTTAGAGTGGAAACATGCTCAAATCAGTTTGAAAATCATGTTTAACTCACTGTTCTAATAGTTCCATAAGCTCATTACAGACAGTATAAAACATACTGATTTGTCAACCTTCATGAATGGTAACTTACCACGAATGGAAGAGCATGCTGATCCATGTTCAGATGCACCTAATTTCCCTTCAGTCTCCAAACTTCATCTGAGAGGTGAGCTGGGCCCTGCTGAAAATCACTACAGGATGACCTGGAAAAAGATCAGACAGACATCATGCTGAGGATTTCTTATAAGCTTTCACTACAGGAGCCATAGGAAATTATGATGTAAAAGTAGCAAATATATATAAAATATTTCACTGTTATTAGCATTAGCAGTAGTTGGGCCAGATTATCAAATTGGTCCTTTCCAAAAACTCCACGGGATAGTTTTTTTCAGATGTCCTTTCTCTGTTCTCTCTTTCATGCAAAATGCCTTTTCTCCGGCCTTGTCAAAGTAAAGGACTCTTAACACACTGCCACTGAGCAGCTCTGCTGGGCAGCTGCACAATGGTAAGAACCAGACCTGTGGCTTAAATTTCAAACTTCTCAGTTATTTCAAGGTGAATTTTATGTGCAGTTAGGAATATTATGAAAATATACAAGATTTTTCACAAGACTTTTCTCAAAATATTGTGATACCTTTCTAACAGGTAAAAAGAAAGCAGAAGTGGACTGTAGCATCCCATTTGGAAATTCTCAAATGTCTTAAGATGAACAGGCAAGGCAGAAGGCTGGCCTGGCTGAACAGGAATTTTCTCCTGGAAATAAAGCAAATAAGGAAGGTGTATACCCAGTGGAAGCAAGGTCAAATGACATGGGAAGAATATATAGAAGCTGCTTGCCACTGTAGGGAGAAAATTCATGTGGTCAAAGCTCAGCTGGAGTTGAAGCTGGACAGAAATGTGGGGGACAATAAAAAGAGTATTTTCAAATATATTAATGGCAATAGGCAGAATAGAAATATCATCAGTCTATGATCAGATGAATACAGTCACCACGTAAACAGGGCCAGAGACTAGGCAGAGACATGCATTCTTTGCCTCTTTCTTTAAAATGGATGATGAACCAAGAGGGTCTCAGTGCCCTGAGCTGTAGGACCATGACTACGAGAATGATTAATTCCCAGCTGACCTGAATTTGTGTGTGATCTGCTGCTCCAGCTGGATTCCTACAAATCTATGGGGCCTGATGGGATTAATCCTAGAATCCTCAAAGAGCTGTCTGATGTCATCACAAAACCTCTCTCTTGATTCAATTTTAAGTGGTCTTGGGAATTCAGAGAGGTCCCAGATGACTGGAAGCTGGTAAACCTTGTCCCAGTTTTCAAGAAGAGCAAGAAAGAGGACCCAGAAACTGCAAGCCTGTCAGTCTCCCTTCAGTGCCTGGTTAGTTATGGAGAAGATTATTCTGGGAGGTACTGAAAAACAGCTGGAGGACAATGCAGTCATTGGTCACAGCCAGCATGGCTTCTTGAGAGGAAAGTCCTGCTCATCAAGCCTGATTTCCTTCTATGACAAGGTAACCAATCTAGTTATGGGTTAGGGAAGCCTAACCCTACATCAAGGGAAGCCTGTTGATGTAAACTTTTTGGATTTCAGTAAAGCTTTTGATACTGTCTCTCACAGGATCCTTCCGTACAAACTGTCCAGCACACAGCTGGATAAACACATCATGTGGTGGGTGAGCAATTGGCTCACGGGTTGAGCACAGAGGGTAATAGTGAGTTGGGTAACATCAGACTGGTGATGTGTCACTAGAGGGGTTCCACAGGGCTCCATCTTACACCCAGTGCTCTTCAACGTCATAAGTGACTTGGACATAGGACTGGAAGGGATACTAAGCAAGTATGCAGATGACACAAAACTGGGAGGAGCTGTTGATTCCCTTAAAGGCAGAGAGGCCCTGCAGAGAGACCTCGACAAATTAGAGGACTGGACAATCACCAACCATATGAAGTTCAACAAGGGGAAGTGCCATATTCTGCACCTGGGGTGATGATTCTGCACCCTGGATGTCCATACAGACTGTGGAATGAGAGGCTGGAAAGCAGTACCATGGAAAGCTGGAAAGCAGTACCTGGGGGTCCTGGTCGATGGCAAGTTGAATATGAGTCAGCAGTGCCCTGGCAGCCAGGACGGCCAACCAGTTCCTGGGGAGCATCAGGCAAAGCATTGCCAGCCAGTTGAGGGAGGTGATTGTCCCACTCTGCTCTGCACTGGTGTGGCCTTACCTTGAATATTGTGGCAGTTTTGGGCACTGCAATATAAGAAAGATATTAAGCTATTAGAGAGTGTCCAAAGGAGAGTAACAAAGACGGTGAAGGGCCTTGAGGGGAAGCCTTATGAAGAGCTGCTGAGGTCACTTGGTCTGTTCAGCCTGGAGAAGAGGAGACTAAGGAGAGACCTCATTGCAGTCTACAACTTCCTTGTGATGGTAAGAGGAGGGGCAGGTACTGACCTCTTCTCTGTGCTGATCAGTGGACAATGCTCTCAGGCACATGGTGTGATTCTTGAGGATAGTCCTCCACGGTGCAGAACTAAGGGTTGGACTCAGTGATCTGTGATTCTGTATTTAGGGTCAGAAAAGTGTCTGCCTGCCACTTACAACACACATTTTCAGTAATTTTTGTCAAGTTTTGGTCTTCAATTTTTCTACCACTCATAGAATAGCCACATGGAAAACAGACACAAAATTTTACTACTGAAAAATATTATTCCAGAGCAAATTTGGAATGATTCTGTTATAATTTTTGCTACCTACATAGAGGGAGAACCCAGTATGCCTGAAGAATCACTAGAGCACTTAATTTGATAATTTGAGCATGGTAGCTTGATGCACATTTTGTTTCTAAGACTATAACTTCAGGCAGTTCTAAAAAGCTTTGGATAAATTTCCATTTCTGAGAAAAATGTGTACCAAGCAAGCAGATAGACTGACAAGCTATAAACCAACAGTAGAGTCTTTACAGATACAAATTACAGACACACTATGTACCAAAAAAAAAATAATATTGAGGTGAGGTATCCTACATTAATTCTGCAGTTTTTCCTTATCTTCCTAATGTTAATACATCTATTAATTTTGTGTCAATATATAATATAACATCCTACCTCCCCCCTCAAAAAAAGTTATTTATCTCTTTTGCGCCAGAAAACTTGAAGAAAAGAATTTTGCAATTAGTATCTTCAATTTTTTTACACTGTGCTGGCTCATCACGCTTGTGATATGTAAAGAATTATTTGAACATTTCTATTGACTGTTTTTGGAAGGTTTTATAATAACTGGAATGACTTTCAGAATATATCTTATTTGAGAAGTCAAGAGGACGCTCATCTTTCATTAAGTGTTTAGTTCATCAGGGGGTCTGAAAGTTGGGCTTGGTCTTACTTCTCTAGTAGCATGAAACTTTTTACCTTTCAAATGTGTAACTCAAAAGATATTCTAAGAAACTTTTTAGCAAACATAGAAGTTGCTTCCCTTTCTTTAAGCCATCAAAGTTTGATACAGTCTCCAGTGAAGTTAATCACTCCTGTAATCAGTATAAATCAGTTCATAGTGACTCTCTACGTAGCTACACACTTTATATACAGAACACCACACCTTTTCATACTTCTATCTGATAATTACATCTGATGGAAAAGTGAAGAGGGTTGTACATTACAGAAAATTTGTTGCAAGCTCATGGCTATTCAAAACAGTCCCCTCCAAACAAACACAAGACAACACTCTGCTACCAACTTCTTGCCATTGTGAACAAAAAGAGTTTCTCAATGTAATATCTGCTGCTATTACTCTGCTCTGTCCATCTATAATTTAACACAAGCCCCTCAAGCCATGTACATTCCTCATGGAGTCTCCAATAAGAGGTGAATCTGAGATATAGATTTGATTCTGGTGAGATGTGTTGCCATGCATTTTTCTTTCATGAATATGTTGGAAAAGCACTATGGATTTTACTCTCCCTCCCTTTATTTTTTTTTTTTTCTATTTTGGTCTTAGTAGAAATAAATGAGCTCCAGGTAATGGTCTTACTGGACATACTGCATAAAATTCTAGGTACAGCTCTACCGTGGTTTGACCACGGCCAGATGCAAGGGACCTATTAAAACCACTCCACTATCCTCCCTCCTCCCCTCTGCAGCTGGGCAGAGGAGAGAGGAAGAAAAAAAAACAGCAAAGGAATTTTGTGAGTAGAGATAAGGATTGAGAGAAGGCAGGCAAAACAAACTCAGAGCGAGGATAAAACTTAAATTTATTGCTAACAGAATAAGAGCTAAAGAGTGAGAAGTAAAACAGTCTTAAACACACTTTCCAACCACCCCTCCTTCCTTCCATATTCTCCCTCCTCCCCCTGCATCAGTGCAGGAAGAGAAGTCTACCCATAGGGCAACAGGTCTTCCAAGTCTGCTGCACCGCTGGATCACCCTTCCATGGGCTGGAGGGGGCAGCCTGTTCCACCATGGTCTTCATCACAGATTACGGGGCTCTAAAGCTCTGAGTCCTTCCCCTGCCCTGTGGTGTCCTTCCCACAGGAGACAGTCCTTGATGAACCTCTTCTGTGTGAGTCCATCCACCCCTCGGGCAACAGTTCTTTTCAATCTGTTGCCCCATGGATGTCTTTGCCAAGGGGGTGCAGTCCTTCATGGGTTGAACTGTACCAACATGGTTCTCCTACGGGGGTCACAAGTCCTACCGAGAAAAAACTGCTCTGGCGTGGGCTTCCCTATCCATGGGCCACAGGTCTCCACCAGGACTTCGCTCCATTTTGGGCCTCCCACAGGGAGTGGCAGCCTCCTTCATGTATCTTCCTGTTCCAGCATGGACTCCTCCATAGGCTGCAGGAGGGTTTCTGCACTCCAATGGTTCTTTATGGGCTGCAGGGGCTTCAAGTCTAAGTCTCTGCTCTACTTCCGGGGGACAGGGGAAAGGCGCCCCCCTTTCCTTCCCCCCTCTGGCTGCACTGACCTTGGCGACTGCTTGTTGTCCCGGACTGGAATTTCTTCTGTGCAATAACCTTCTCTTCCCCTTCTCTTAAATATGTTATCACAGAAGAGCATCTCATTGGCTTGGCCTTGGCCAGCATCAGCAAATTCCTCCTGGAACTAACTGCCATTGGTTTTTCATAGGACAGTGAAAGCTTCTAGTAGCTTCTAACAGAAGCCACCCTATAGCCCCCTCCGCTACTAAAACCCACTCCCAGGTTAAACCCATGACAGATCTGTAAAAAATTTTCTTGTTTTTTATGACATCGAAACTGTTTCATGTTTAAGCAAATCTAGAGAATCTCTTGGGTTAAGGGAGTACAACATGTAAACAAGTTAAAACAAGCAGAAATCTATAAGCAAAGTTTATACATAGACCTGAAAATGCCTGAATTTCCTTATATAATGTATACACTTCCACTAGATACAGATTAGCCCAATTTAAGACACTCAACAACAACAACAATCAAAAGCATCAATATATAAACTACAGAGAGAGAGAGAGAGAGATAATCCCAAATGGTTCTTCTACAGAAACGGCATCATAGCTGCCTGACTCAATTATCATGTAAAAACAGAAAACAGAACTCAAGAAATAGAAGGTGTCATGAAAAATTTATCTCTGGAATAACTGAAGAAACTGGAAGAGAAAAGGTGAACTGGAGATATTACAATATTTTTCAAAATGTGGATCAATTTTTTAAAAGACTTTATGGTAAGAATGTTCTACAAGAAGTCAGAGCTGCCACTCAGTGGAAAAAAAAAAAATTAAGGATAGTAGGCTTGAGAAGAACAGCCTTCATTGATTAACAGATAATATTATTAAATAATTGCTTTGTTTGGGGCTATTTTTGGTCAATAATAAATAACTATGCATCATGCTGTGGCTGTGGATTATTGCCTCCATCTTATATATTTTACAATTCTTGCCCCTGTCACAACATATTTACTCAGTCATTACTGAGAGCAGACATTTTGAATGACAGCTGCTTTTCCCATGTGTTTCTTCATTGCTTTCTCCAGTGTTTCCAGAACCTTGTTTTGCAGCTACCCATGTCCAGATGCAGACTAAATTTAGCATATTTCATATTTTTTGATGTCATAGTATTTAAACATCACAACGTAACATTGTTCAGTTTCAGCATGCTAATGAGTCAAAATACATTGAATGATGCCAGCCCCTTAAAGTGATCATTGCTTTTGAGTAGTCACTTTAACATGTTCCAACACTTCAGATTAATTTGATTTAACCATTTTTGTTTAGACTGTGTATTTAGTTAACATGAAAGAGGAAAATACCTTTCGTAATGATGTATCTTCAAAAAATATAGGGTGAATGACATTAGTCAACTAAACCGACCACAATGAATAACCATCACAAGAAACTTTGTAAAACCTTAACACTGGTTTTGGCCTAAAAAACCCTTTAAAACCAGAACTACTCCTGATCAGGAAGATTTGTATATGGACTATAAATGATACTGACATAAAACACCTGCTTAATTTGGACAGTTAATTTGTTTCTCAGTGGTAAAATGAGGGCAACAATATTTGATTATTGCACAGTCTCCTCACCAAGCGTGAAGTATGATGCCATGTGCACCATAAGGAAGCCTGTCTGCATCTCGAAGACAAGTTCCATGTGAGAGACAACATGATTGTTGTCTAACGATGCTGTTCTTAGACAGGATGGAACAAGCACTTACTCTGAGCTAGGCCATCTGGACACTTGTTTCAGTTGGTAAAATTTTATCAGTAATATATATTTCCCATCTATGAATCTCTTGACAGATTGTAAAATTACTTTGAAGAAGTAAGGGGAAGTACAGAAGGAAATCTGACTCTTAACTAATTAAGCTTTTTATTTATTGCTGAGGAATTGGAAGTGTGCTGCTCATCTTAATGTTAATTGGTGCTGTAGATGCTCTGAACCTTGAAAATAACATCATGTCTTTTGATCTCCCAAGCTGATATGTTGATTTTGGCCATAGCATCTCTCTGAGACATACACTGAGTTACTTGCAGAAATGAAAAAATACCCAAACCAATCAGCCAATCAAAAAACCTCCTCAGACTTCAGGTTCATCCTCATCTCTGTGTTTTAACATGAAGACTTACCCTTTCTTTGTACATCAGCTTTACATTGCAGGATTATTTTAATATATCCACTGAAAATATATTCTTAACTTTAGAAGTGAGTACATCTCATTTCAAGAGCTCTGGAAAATATGGTAGGAACTGAATTGTCCTAATACATCTTAATGGCTTTAGACCATAGCTCTGTGTTTTCCTGTCATTGTTGCAAACTGACAGACAGTTCCTGGGAGGAAGGTGGAAGCCAAAGCAATGTCTGCCAGCTGGTTCACAAAGATGCTGCAGTGTCAGCACATTACAGAACCAAAAGGCCAGATGGTGAGAGAGATCAGACTGTTACTGAAGTAGATTCCTATTCTCAATGCTGCAACCACCTACAGCTGTAGCTGTGGCAAGCCAACTCATTTCTGTCCATCTTTCCAAGTGCAGTAGATCACTCTGTTACTACCACTTGGAAGTAAAAATGAATGAAACACTAATAAACTTTATGAAGTGAAATCTGTGTTTCTTCTTAGCACTGCTGGATCCAGCAGCCTCATATATTGATCCCACTCAAACAATGTTTCAATTTGCTGTTTATAACCCTGTTCTTTTTTATATTCTCTATTTCCTTTCCAAAGCAGCTGTAAGCAGTGTCACTTCTAATGAGCTTGGTATCCACCTGTTTCTCATTGAAGTTGACAATAAAACCTTACTCTGGATGAGAGGGCAAGGAAAGATGCAGTTCCAGCCTTTTCCAAGGTGAAATTCAATTTTTTTTCCCACACACGATGTTCTGCATACTCACCATTCCAACAGATACAAAAGCAGTGGTATTAGGAAAAAAGAGAGAAAACATAGTAGTATATACTTGGAAAATCTTCATCTTTTCCTCATGGCGTCTTCCACTACTGCTGAGAATGATCCACGAGAAATGTTTTCACTTTAAAACATCTTACATTTGTTCTTCTGACACAATTAAGCCTCTGTGACTGCATAAGTGTTGCAGAAGTGTCATGATGTCCCTCTTTTTAAGAGGTACACAGCAGCCTACAGGAGTACATTGACCTACTGCAACAGGACCAGAAGGCAGCTCCCTTGCATTGGGCTGACATAATTTCTTTCACAGGCAACCACATCACATACTGCCTTTTGTAAATTTGTTCAATTCCCCGTTTAAAAAAATAACCTTTTTGGATTTCACTTCACTTACTTGGAACTGTAACCTCTCTCTCTGATGGGTAGAAACCTTCTGCAGTTTTCAACCTGTACCTATTCCCCTGCATGTTATGCTTACTTGCTTTGATATAGTCTTTGTTCCTTACCTTCTGTATTTATTTTCCACAATGTTGTAGTAGGTTGTATATCCATTTGCAGTAATCACAGAAGGAATGATACCTCCCTTATACTTCTGCAAACTCAGTTTTCTACTGCTTTAAATTTCACCCTATAAACCAGGCTGATTATTTTATGTTTTCTTTCTTCTTAAGAAATGAATTAAATTATTAAATCTATATTTAATAGGGGTTGTAGTTGCTGATCTTCAATGGAGATATCTCATATGTAAAATGTCTTAAGGTCATATTTATTTTTTCTCAGGCTAAATCAAATTGCTGACTCACAGATACATTAGGAAAGTTGGGCTCCTTTCCCTCTTATTGAGGTATCCCCTCTTAAATAAATTGTCATACTTTATCTTAAATATAAGATGTGAAATTCTATTGCATCACCATTCTTTCACACATAATTCTCCTAACGTATATTCTGGTCCCCCTGTATAGATAAATTAAATATATGATTACAAAAGTATAAAGGATCCAAATATAGGAAAAAAAAGACAAAAAAAAAGGAAGATAAAAAAAAAAAAATCACAAAAGGAAGTTAAAACCGAGGCCTTTCTTCAAACAACTGCACTACTAGCACAACCTGCAACTGGTTCCTTATCTCTAGAATTCACACTCATCTCCTTATCTTCCATCTGAATTAAGAATTTTCAAGATGGAATTATGTAAAATATTGTACTCTTAAAAAAGCCTCATATCACTTTCTCTTTAAAAAATCAGAAACCATCTGATGGTTCTATTACAGTATTTTTTTGATACATGGGCAGTGCAACAGTTCACGACATTTCTGATTTACTACTTGTAAGATTTACAAAGTAATCAGAAATCAATTACTTTAATTCTTAATCTTTCAGTCTATCCATTAAGTCTCATTGCATGGATTGGACTTCGGTACACATGAAAAATATAATTAAAAAATTATCTTATTCTTTGGCAAAACAGCATAGAATTTTTTTTCTTTGTACTTCTTTTTTTTTACTGGTCATTCATTACCTGCTGAAGCTGTCATACAGATTTTTGGTTTTGGAGATTTCTTAATTCCAAAATGACAACAAAAAGGTTAAAAGTCACTCCAGAGTTTTGCTGCTTGTTTCTCTACTTGGGATGTGACATTTCTCCATCTAATATTACACACTCTAGTTTTTATCCAGCACACACAGGTGTTTCATTATGTTTAGCATAAATTAAATCAGATTTACTCAAGAGAAATGCAAAAGAGCTAACATTAAAGGGCTGTTTTATATTCAGAGAAGAACGAAGTAATTTAAATAAACAATGTTTTTTCCTAGAACTATAATAAGAACATTTATATTCACCTGTTTCTAGAAGAGGAAGTCCAGTAAAATACAGTTTACAACGCATCTTAAACACAGAAGGCAATTTCAAAAGACTGCAGGCAGAAATAATGAGCCCTCCAAGTTACAGAAAGGCAAAGGTCTTGCTACTACAAGAGATCTGTGAAGAGCATAGGGGCAAAATGAAGGTTAGGAAGATATTTTTGGGGAAAAGAATCTGGGAACACTTTGTAGATTCTGTGGCACACCAAGAGTGTCCCAGAGTCTTTTGCCTACTCACTGCCAAGCCATCAGAAATGCTATTTTGAAATTCAATATTTCTATTTAAATATTAATGGCAAAAAAAAAAAGTGCAATTCTTTTCTCAAATTTCAGAGTAAAGGGCATAGCTTTAGTTCACAAATGCACTGGTCTAAAACATATAAATTCTACATGAAAATGAATATGATATTTTTTAACCTAATTGTTGGAAATACAGCATTCCAAATAATTCCAGTACCTCACACAACAGAAAACCTGTAACAATAGAAAAAACAAGACATGCCCTTACATTCCTGTCAGCTCAGAACAGGACATAAAAATAATAAAACAAAAGGAATCCAACATGAAAAGCAGTATTGTTAAAAATAGAGGAAAGGATTGTAGTATTTTTATGTTTGTTTGTTTGTTTTGGTTTGTTTGTTTTTTTTTTAAAAAAACCAACCAGGCCTCTCTACTTGTAGAGACTAAGAATTTCCTTTCTTAAGGAAATTCTTATGTAATTATGAGTAATTACATAAAGCCATGAGTGATTATTGAAATTATGAACATTTAGATAAGGATTTCCTCTTTTCTTAAATCAATATATGTGAAAATAATCCTATTAGGAAAAAAAAAAAAAAAAAGAAAACAGAACCAAAAACAACTTTAGCACAGAACTGGAGTAAATCTGATTTTGAAATATCTGTACCTTTAAATATAGTTTTTCTGAAGATACTCTGAAAAACAACGAAA
Organism: Corapipo altera; assembly: GCF_003945725.1. Lineage (NCBI taxonomy): Eukaryota > Metazoa > Chordata > Aves > Passeriformes > Pipridae > Corapipo > Corapipo altera. The sequence continues at coordinate 14,588,869 of NW_020884876.1, forward strand.
ATTAAGAGCTTGATCATATACTGGAGAAGAAATTTAATGTTTGGCCGTTTTGGCCAACATTGTTATCATGTAGTATTGACCAACATTCATCAGAAATCCAGTCATCCATGGCAGTAGATATCTATTTTCTTCCAAGAAAATTCCTGCAAAAAATTTTAAAGAAGGTTATCAAATCTAAAACCTGCTAGGTGACTGATTTGGGTTCATGTACTAGCTACAGACTAATTTTTAATAAAAAAAATAACAAATGAAAACCTGATTTTTTCATGTTCACAATGCATGTGGATGTGAGGATCTTCTGTCATGAAACAGGAAACCCCAATGCTTACCAACTCACTAGCACTAGGTAAAACTTAAGATTTATAAGGCTGGTGTAATGGAAATAATTATGCTGTTAGAAAGTCAAGTATATTGGAGATTTCCTTCCAGAGTTAAGTAACTTTCAAGTGCTACTACTTTAAAAGTTGCCAAATATCAAAGAAATTATTAGAAAAAACTTAAACTTGGATGGGTGAACCAAGAATTATTTTAGCATTTAAGGATGTGTGCTTTGACTGAAAAGTTAAAGTAACAATCAAAGAGCTGAATCTCTCATATAGTCAGTAGAATTTTAGGAATAAGTTTATCAAGTCCTAAAAAAAATCAACTTTCGTAGCAAAAATACAACAGAGCTTGCAGGGCAGTGTGATAGGCCAGTTGGATGGGTATCAGGGCAGGTCCTCTAATATGCAAAAAAAATATCTGAAAATTCTGGGTTTTTTTGTAAAAGATAACAGGTCTGAACATAAAGTGCTAATGTATTAAAAAAACTAGGAACAGTCTTTCATCTGGCATGGACCTCTAAGCATGAATTGAAATTGCCCCAGCAGAAAGTGGGAACTACCTGCTGCAGTAAAGCGACACAGTAGAGTCCCAGAGACACCAAACTCCAGAATGTGCACTTGGGCAATCACAATGTTTTTTTTCACAGTCAGATCTGCCCGAAACAAAATTTTGAACATCCGCTGATAACTCTTTTGTGCTGCCATCATATATGTCTACTTTGGTGGCAATCCTTTGCTGTTTTGTCAGATTGGCTCTATATACATGATGACAGGACCATTCTATTTTCTGTTCCGTCAAGGTCAGAATTCGAAATGCGAAAGTCCCTAAGAGGTAGAAAGTAAAGTTTACTATAAAAGTTTCCTTTCCTCCTGTTCTTTTTTTAGTCCTACTTTCCTAGATATGTTTGGAACAGATATAAGTGCATTTGAATCCTTAAAATTAAAAAAACCAAAACCAAAATCAAACAAACGAACAAACAAGAAAAGCAAAAAAGCCCAAAATAAACCAGGAATTTTATCTATACAATTTTGTACAGTGAAATATTGAATATAGTCATCCATTCATTCAATTATCTTAAATAAATTATTTTTCTCAGTGGGGAAGGGGAGAAAATTGGCACAAAGCAGTGCCAATATCCCCATAAAAGCTTTCCTTGTATTCCATTCCATAGTGGAACAAAACATTGCTAGTTAAGGGAAGATCACTGCAGTGACTTTTTTTCTTTAAAGCTTTGCTAGTAATAATATCTAGGAGAGGGAAATTATGCTATATGTAACTTCATATTCAAATTACCTGAATTTAAAATCCTACTCTTTGGAATAAAAAAATTCTTGAGATTTAGATCTACCATTTTTCCCCCTTCAGCATGTCCAGCAGAAATGTTTCAGTTTACCAAGCAGCAACAGAATCTTTGTTTTGCACAGGGATATAAACATGATTTTTAAAAGTTAAAAAATATACCTGGTGAGATGAAAAATATGTAGCAAGAAACAGTGTAATGTTTTAAAGGGTAGAAGGACCAGCTAAAGCCACAGAACAGGTAAAAACTAAAAGCAAAAACAGCAGGCAAATGAAACGGAGCAAACCACAACATTGTCCCTCCTGAACTGAGAAGGCCAAAAACATGCAGCAAAGAACAAGATCTGAGATGAGTTGCTGCAAAACAAAAGTCACAGTTCTTGGAACAAGAAAAGAACTTTAAAGCAGTTATCTCACAAAGATTTTGGGTTTTTTCCATATCTCAATGTTTCTTCAAACTGAAACTGATTTTTGGGTATTTAGCAGATTTTATGAGGCTTGCTTATATTTTTGAAACTTTTCTACCAGCTTATATGCATAGGGACGGAGGAAGGAGAGGCAAGGAAATCAACTGAACATTTCCAGGCAATTAGGTACGCGTCAGATAAGTTGTTTTCTACAGCTGCTGCACAACTGAACTTTTTTTTTTATTTGAGATTCAAATTGACTCATAAATATTGAAATTATAAGCTTAAGGAAATGGGACTATTTGATGTATGGCCTATTTCTGAGAATTAGTCTAATGGAGAAATCATGGCTCAAGTGTTACTGTTTCAGTATGGCAGTACTGCTATTTTACCAACACTTCACTGATCCTTTTAATAAAAGGCCCACGTAGCGATTATGGTGCTATTGTGCACTAATGCCTTCATCTTACTACTATACAGTTCCCAGAAGATCATTAGGTTGGATTTTCATTTATAAGTGTTTTCCTCACTGTTAACTATTGCAGTCCTAAAGGACCTAACACCAGTTTGTTTCACAGAGGACTTATGCAGAATCTACAGTGCTTTTTTCAATCTCATTTCCAAGTAGTCTAGGATTTTTACCATCCTGACTATAAAACTACCTGTGTAATTCATTCTTCCTCCACAGTTCACTTTTGTTTTTACTTGTACAGCTACTTGAATACGCCTTTTCTGTATAGCTCTCTTTCTGAGAGCAGGCTTTCACCAGGGTACAGTGACTATAGCTTTAGAAGGAAACCAAACTGTTTCAGCAGCTGCAATTCACATCCAAAGCACCGCAAAGGCAAGCAAATTATACAGAGGTAAGCCACATAGCTCCTTCTAGACCCAGACTGCAAGTTCTGGTGTTTTAACTCCTCATGTGTATTATTGCAGTAATAACAATAATCAAAATTATTATTCTATCTCCTGACAACTTCTGAAAATTTAAAATTTGGTTTCATTTTGTTTTGGAACAGATCTCATACAATAATTTCAATAAAATCAAAAACAAAATTCATTTTTTCCAACAAAGCAAGCTGGATGCAGGGTTGAGTAGCCTTCTTTATGACAGTGCAACCTAAAGGTCAAATCTCTTCTCCGTCTCATCCCTGGGATTGCTTTCCACGGTACACAGAAAACAGAAAGGATTTGGATTTTGATCTATCACACGAATCCCAAGCCACTTGTCTTGCTATCAAATCTCTGCATACATTTACTATTCCCTACCAAAAACTGCATTGACCAGTAATATCACTGAAAATTCAGATAGAAACATTTTAACCTCTTTGATTGTCTGGGGGTATTTTTGGTGTTTGTTTTGGTTTTTTTTTTAATGTACAAGCATTCCACATACTTCTGCTGGGCCCCTTTGCCAATTAGATTTGCAACTTCATGGCATTCATAAGTAATTCCCTATTATTTGATATAAACAATTTACATTGTTTAAGCTACCAAACTATCTCATAGTTGATGTTCATCATTACCTGTTGTAAAGCCCTTCAGTATCATTTCCTTGAGCTTCCAGTATGCAAGAGCCATGATCTCCCCCATGCACTAAATTGAAGTGTGGGTCAGACTACAATACAGAGATACTGCTTTTCCATCCCCTGCATTTTAAAATCCTTAATTTCTTATTCCTACCATTTCAGATAACTTTTGTCTCTTGAAGCTGAGAGTGCAGGGCTCTGTTAAGGTTTCTCTGAAGATCTTTCTAGCACTGCTGTGATCAGTTGTTTTGATATTGGGTTGCTTGCGTAGAGCATATTGAATTTTTTTGCCCCCACTATGCAAGACTAACTGTCAGTGTTTCCTTCCAATGGATAAAGTTTCTCAGCTATTACGATTTTAAAACTCCCACTATGCTTGAGCATCCTGTTCTCAGGTACATTCATTCTTCTCATTGACCTTTGCATATCTTCTGCTCTTTACTGTCACCTGTCTCAGTGAATCCTGCTTAGACAGATGTTTCACAAATTACAACATAGATAAAGAGTAGAATGTGGTTAAGGACACCACCAGTTCCCTAACAGATCATCTCTCTAAGATGACTTATTTTCTCCCTGTGTTAAAAGTTTGACTGTTTCGACTCCTACGTCAAACATGTTTGTTCCTTACCATATGTTTTATTTTACCACTCTTGATAGTTGGTAACAACATTGCATTGCAGCAGATGTGAAGGGCTTGTTAAAATACATGCTTTACAATATTTCTGAAAAAACACCCTATAGTATATTATGACTGGTAGTAAATATGACTGTTACAAGAATTGTAACTCATGTAAAACTAATTTGGCACATTCTTTGCTACCCCAAGAGTACTGAATAACAATATCCTGTTAATCAACTGTTCAAAAAAATTACTTTAATGACTTATAAAACATCTCTGTGGTGGGAACAGTATCTCAGATGTCATATATGACCATATGTGACCACTGCAGTAAGGTATATCATTACATGTTGGCTTGTTTCCTGCAGTACTTTGTTGGAAGTTTGTTGGGAGTCTAATGATTATTTACTGGGAGGCTTTAGACTATAGAAAGTCTGATTATAACACTGAGGGACAGGTAACTAGCCAAACACTGCTCCCCATGCTGAAATAATTTCCAGCAATAGCCTGTTTTCAGGGATAATCTCTTATCTAAATCTAAATTAGGCATAACCTAATATGACTGAATACTCATAAGGTTCAGACCTGCTACTATTAGGAGGTTGTGTCACATCAAAATCCAATAAGGAATGAATACAGTTTACATTGGTATCAGCTTAGTTAGAAGAATTAAAGTCTTCAGCGGTAAATTTCAGTTTCAACTGTGCTGGTTTTTCTTCTCTAATAATTTCTGATACATTTCTAAAAACCACATTAGATAAGTATAGAGGAGAAAATTTGCAAAGACAAGCAAGAAAAAAAGGTCATGTCTAAGAATAATCTTCACACTGCAGGGTGGTATTTTTAGATTTTGGAAGTCTGAACATTTTAGAAATCAATGTGTAGTCAGTCAGGCATGAATAGAAGTTACAAACTAGAATGAACCATCTGGACATTTGAATTAGACACAGGTATACAAACAATTAACTGAAGACACAACTTCATAGTCAAAAATAGCTGCATTACTGAATTTCTCAGCTCAGAACAAATTCTTAGTTACTGATTACAGCAAATGTATTCCTGCTGCTAAAAGGTTTTCCAGAGATCTACAGGACGAGAAGGTACCTTAATCCAAAAGCCTTTATATTTGCTATGAGTAAAAAAGGGAGGAGAATTCTGAAGCCAGCTGGGTTCAGAAGGACCTAGCAGTACCATTAAGGTTGCGCATCTTGAAATAAGAAGATTGAGAACACAGATTGAGACAGAATTGCTGCACAGGCAGTATACTTGTAATTAACAAAAAGGAAGTAGGAAGAAGAAGAAAAAAATATGGCCAGTAAAAAAACCAACAAGCAGGTTGCATTTAGGAACATGAGAAAGAATATATATTTAAAAATATGGCTTTTAAATTTCTGAGGCCGAGGGTCTAAACATAAGACCAGATCAAACCAGCCTTACCACAGCTAAGAAAACATAATCTAGTTTCAGTAAAACTTCTTATTGTGTCTTGTCTTAAGATTCACAGTTTTTTACATATGATAAGCATTGACTTACCATTGTAAGTAATGAAGTTTAAATATTTTCTGATTGTAGTTTTAGTCTACCAACTGACATGCTCTTTTCACCAAATAATGGTCCTGATACTGAAAGAATACATTAAAAAAAAAGATGAAAAAGTGATCTTGTCTAAAGTATTTTTGTGTGGTACAGCCTACACCTTAGAAAATAAAGACTGTAGAGCTGGAATCATAAGTTACCTTCTCCCCAGTGGACAACATGAAATACTTCACACAAGTGGATATACACTTCTCTGAAAGACAGAAAGAAGTGCTCCTTAACTAAAAAGAACATTTCTCTCTACAAATTATTCAGACAGGATCTATGTAAGTTATTTTATTCAGAGATCAAAGACCAGATAGGCTGCACAACATTTTTCTGTTGTTTTGACAGCCTTTTTGCTATATTCAAAAAAAATCTTTAATCTGATTTTAATGCAGGTACTGTAATATAAAAAATTCTTAAGGAATTTCATGCAGTCTTCAGAGGAAGGAGGAAGCACTGGTGACTGTTACAGAAAAAAAAAGATAAGTATTTAATATGCACTTATCCTCAGGTAAAAGGGTAAAGTAATAAAATGGCTTCTGCTAAAGTCATCTGGCTGCCTGAGAAATGCCAAATGCTCAAGGAAAAGAAGCAGGTTCTGAGGTCTGAAGAACATGAAATAGGCAATTGTTTTGAAATGTAAGCTGAAAAGGATTAGGGCTTTACAAAAGGCTGTTATATATATAAATATATGAATAATTTAATATGAATCTGAGTGCTTTCATTCTTGCACATCTGCATCATAAACTTTTGAAAATGGTTCATAACAGCAATAATACTAGAGAGATTTACTGTTACTGCAGTTCCTCCCTGCTTTAGAAGAATGTTCCCTACTCTAAATCTGGCCTTGGGCCAATAAATAATAAACTAATAATTACCAGAAAATTCATTGGGAACTGTTGCTTCATTATTAAAGCAAGATATGGTTAAAAAAGAAAAAAAGAAACAAACAAAAAAAAAACCAAAAGAGGTGAAATTTTCAGAAATTACTTCACATAAAAAATGAACAAAATTTGATTTCTTTCCAGTGCAAATTTTGTGTTTGCCACTCAATTCATGCATTCCAAAGCTGAAATAATCTAAAACATAATGGACGATACTATTAAAGCGAAGTTTGAAGCCTGGGGAAAAGAAATATCAGTTGAAAAAAGTAAGAAATAAGCCAGAGATTACAGTGTGGATGAAATAGAGAGCAGGTAGCTTGTAAATGGGGATCCACAATTGCTAGGTTTTAGCAAAGTACCACCTTAAAGAATCTCTTTCCTATTTGTCCCTTCATCTACTCTTTTGTTCACTTTGCCACAAATTCTCACTGTACATTTCACAAAGAGGTGATGTATGAGACTCAGCTACCCCTCGATAAGTAAGCACAGTCATCTGAGGCACCTCAGTGTGCTCTGGTAGGCACCTGGAAATGTGCGGGTGTCCATTACTCATCTGCCTGCCCACCTTGCAGATTTCTTGGCTGTCCTGATAATCTTAAATGACACCAAATGCCCCTGCTTAGGCCTCTGAACCCTGCAAAGGATTCCTCAGTTCCTCAGTGAGTCAAGAGGCCCCCAGAGCAAATCAGGCAGCCAGGTAGCTCAATAGCAGACTGAACTGTACTGACACCAGATGATGGAAAACAAGATGCTTTGAGATGAATATTACAGGAGCACTCCTAAAATGGCTGTTTGACCATTCCAAGCACAATGAAAGTGTGTACGTGTTTCTAAATTCACTATAACCACTTCTGATCAAATATTCTTAGTCACAGAAAACATATGAAGACCTACTACATCTGTCAAAATAAAAGCTAAGACCTGAGTGTATGAGCTCTTTGATATAAAGAGAAGTCTGCTGTAGATACTAGTCTCAAGTACAACTTTGCAAACTAGGTAAACCATTGAAGTTTAAGATATAAATTATACACTGATTTTGAGTAAATGGAAAACAGGTGAAAATAAGAAAGCTGGCTGTCCAAAAGTAACATGGGAACATTTTGTTTTAAAGACTGCAAATTAAAAAAAGAGAGACGAAATATAAGATATTCCACAGTGTTACCTGATGGCCCAGTTCCCTGTTCTTTTGAATTCTGCATGAATCTTACTGTTTACTTGGTGTAAACAGTGTGCTCAGAGCTACTACGTTTTTAGGGATCACAGATTTATTTCAAACTAAAAGTAACGTGAAGCAAAATACTAATGATTTATAATTTTATTACAGCATTAGAATTGTTCAGTAACAAAATAAACAGTTCTGTGACTTCCTTCTCATTAAGTTCATAGCTTAAAACACAAAGCATATAGTAGTGCCAGTGTAATAAACTAGATATCATTGAGGATAACTACATTAAATGATTCACAGTAGAATTATAAACACCTACTTACGTCATACTCTGACACTTCTTCATGTCCATATGTATTTATAAACCTAGTGCAAGGAAGGGAAAATAAAGTTACTACAAACTTTCCAGTATAAGTGCAAAAATAGCATTGGTTTCCTGCTCATACTGAACCTGATAAAAGTGCTCCTGAAAATATGGTAGCTAAGGAATACTACTCCTGCATAAAAATTGTCCAGAAATAGTTTATTAGACAAATCACCTTATTTGTCTGAACTGTTTGCCCAAGAATACCCACCCACTTAAGAAATTGTTCTAAAGCGTTCTTTAGTTTGTGAGTGAGCTCTCTCTGTAGCACTGCTTTTCACAATTAAACTATTGCTGTAAAAATGCAGGAAATTGCATTCATGGTTAATTGCATAATTCATGAACTCAGGCAAAGTGTGAGCTTGGTAAATATGTAAAACTTTTCAATCAACTCAAGTAGAATGAAAGAGGAAAACACATTATTGCTTAAGCTTTATATAGCAAATAAATGTTGAGTAGAGGAATGTATTTCATTTTACATACTCATTTAATATTACAGAGGAAAAAGTCATGGGCAGTATAAAAAAAAAAAGACAATTACCTTGGCATTTTTTGTTTTTTTTCTTATAGTTGAGATAGAAAGACTCAAAGATTTCAACTATTCAATCTAGTGTTGATTTTCTTGACTTACAAAGCACCTAACGGAAAATGTTGATAGCACTGTGCACTTATTTACATTTTTATTACATTTGATAGGAGCAAAGGGTGAAATAGGAAGAGATAACTATCTTTGAGGTACAAATATCTTTGAAAGTCTAGAATTCAATATTAAATGGAATATACGAGTCTGAGCCTCTAAATTGTTTTTTATAACAACTCCGGGTTTTTTTCCATTTAAAGACAGCTTTCATATAAAGACAGAAAAAAAATAATTCTTTATTCAAAAGAGAATTCATGACTTGTTGAAATTAATTTTTGATCTTTTGAATCAAGACCTATTTTAGCAATTTCTCCATGATCTTTCAAATCTTGGTCATTACAGCACTAGTATAGGTTTGTGACCAATAATATAAGGCTTACTGGTACTATTTGACTATGCTTTTTATTTTTATTTTTATTATGTATGGTGTTCTCTTTTCTATCTTTCTAGAAGGAAATTGAATTATACTGCTTTTCTTTTGAGAAAGGTTTTGAATCCAAGCAAAAGGAAAATTTTCAGATTAAGATAATCCTCTACCTTTATTCACATTTTTCACATTTTTGTTGTCCTTCCTCATTCACATTTGAATTTATTAGGAATGTATTAGTAGCCAGTCTTGTTTTTTTTTTATATATACCTTTATCTATTCATATAAAATACAGATAGATATCAAGACCTTAAGAGTATTGTACTAACCTCTTTCAAGCAGAAAGATTCTTGCTTCAGATGAAGATGGAAACACTCTAGCAACAACCTGGGAACAAAAGAAGCTGCCCTTTGGGTTTTTTTATCTATATCAATACTTTCTTCCTAGAAAAGTTGCTGAAGCTTATTGCCTTAAAATATCAAACTACAGACTGAGGTGATTAAATATGGAGTCAGGAGCTTATTTTGAGAATGGATCCCATAATCTCTGCAGACAAATAATGATCTAGGAAAGAAAGGACATTAAAGCTAGATGTTTAGTAGAGTAGTGATGTGGAGTTTCTAGTAGACTGCAATTTTCTCTTAGATATGTTGAGCAACTGTGTTATTTGGAACATTGATTTATAAACATTATCACTAATGAGCAAAGACTGTTCTCTGTCATTGCATTACAGATAAAAGCATCCTACATAGAGTCTCTGGTAAGTACAGATTTTACAGCTAGGAAGAATTTGCCTTCTCTTGATCCAGCAAGACTAGGGAATTTACACAGAAAACCACTGACAGTTTGTCGTGGGTTTGCTAGTTTTGTCCCCCGGAGCTGAAGATGGTTAGTTCCAGGGTGGAACTTCCTGACGCAGACTAAAGAGGAGAACCAATCGGAAGTTTTAGTAACGCCTCTGCGAATGACATATTTAAGGAAGGTGGAAGAGAAGATTTGTTGCACAGAAGAAATTCCAGTGAGAGAGGAGCTGCCTGGGAGCTCTTCAGGTGGCCTCGCTGCCTCCCCAGCCATGGCGGGAGAGGGGTGGCGGCAGGCTGGTCGAGCTTCCGACTGAGTCGGGACAAGCCAAAAGGGCCCTACTGCGGCGCAGCTGCACCCAGGATGGAACAAATGGATGCATGAAACGAAGGAGGATTACTATCTTGACATGGGAGTTCTAAGTCCTTTGAAAAATTTGTAACTCGGCGAGAGAGAGAAGCCATGCTGGAACAGGTTATTCTGGGTAGGACTTTGGTGAAAACCATAGGGGTATAGAGATTGAGCTGAACACCAGAACCTGTGGCCCAGGGAAGGCATGGACCAGACTTGGAGGGGTCCTCTGAGAACTTATTCCCCTAGGAGGGACCCCACAGAACGACTCAGAGCTTTGGCTCCCCTGTAATCTGTGGTGAAGATCATGGTGAGGCAGGTTGTCCCCCTGCAGCCCATGAAGGACCATTGGAGTGCAGAGACCCTGCACACCCCAATGAAGAGAGACCCTCAAACGCGACAGGTTTGGAAGAGCTATCACCCTGAGAGTACAGAAGGGAATTCTCCTTCTGCAGTGATGCAGGGGGCCAAGAGGTGGTTAAAAAGTGTATTTAAGACTGTTTATTTTATCAACATTCTTTACAGCTTCTTTTTTACTTACTAGAACAAGTAAATCTTTGGAAATACATAGGATCATCAGAACTTCATTAGAGGGAAAGTTGTTTAAAATTATCTTATCTCTCATTCTTTAGTTCCTATCCTGTTAGCATGATGCCTTAAGGTCCATCTGGTTTTTTGATTTTTCTAATTTTTATGAGCTTTATAAGTAGCTATATAGCAGAAGTAGATTTAGAAGCAGCAGCCCTTATTCCCTTACCCTTAGCACAGAAGCAACAAAGATTTTCAACCCTATTACCCCATTCCATGCTCCCCATATCAAGTCTACCCCCTGAATTCCAGTAGAAATCTTAAGTCTCTCTTTAAGATAGGCCTGTTCTGTTTGGAGAATGCTTGTACCTTGGCCTAAACCACAAAAGTGCAGTCAAGAACTGGGTGAATATATGCCCCCTGTACCCCGAAGAAGATGAAGATTGATGAAGAGGTGGTCTTAGAGACCCCAGCCTCAATTCCCAAGGGGCGTGACTGAGGGTGGATCAGGGCAAAAGCCACAGGGTGGGAAAACCTTGGATTGGACAAGCAGTATTACAAATGGTAGCATCTGAGACACAGGGGGCGCGTGTCTTGTAATCTTGTGTCTAGGCATAAATTAAAACTCACCTTCAAAACTAATTTTCCTCAGAGTTTTTTCTCCTTGAATTTTCTTTTAGGTATCAGCAATAAATTTTAATATTAATATTATCCCCACATCAAGTCTGTCTTGCCTGTGTGAACCTCCCCCAACTTTTAGCAATTTTGTGGGGGGGTTTGCAGTCTGGCCAGAGTAAACCCACGACACAGTTACAAATTAATATGCCATAGTTAATAGTCCCTTGCAGTAATTTTGCACATAATCTGTACACATATATTTATTTGCCCTGTGCTTGATATTTAAAATGCAATTCAAGCTATGCAGAAGAACACAGGAGATTCTAGTAAGCCACTGCTGAGCCACACAGCAAAAGTGAATTACAAGTCATATTATCTGTGACAGAGCTGCCACATAAAGAACAGGGTAGCTTTTATTACTGCTAATAGTTTCAAGAATGTGTTCTATTGATAATGCAATACTCTGTAGTACATGTGAAATCTTCAGTATCAACAGATTAGTCAAAGACTTTCTTATCTGACAGTTTCCTAGTCTTAACAGTATAAAACTTTGATTGATATCAGTATAGCACAGCACACAGCAGAATAGTTGATTTTACAAGATGTCCTGATCAACTTTCAACCTTTTAATTTGTAACCCTTAGCAGATCTCTCTCAGAAGCTGAAGTTGGAGCACTTGATAAATATAGCAGCAGAGTATCTAGCACAATAAAAAAATAAATGCAAAATACTAAAAATACTAAAACAAGAACAACTTTTGCTATACTAATTGCTCTTTAGTAATAATGAAATCGAGGCCTTTCAGCAACATACTGACTCTACTCATTCCTAGACTAAACCAAGTTCTGCCATGGTTTATTAAAATGTAAAACTAAAGAGCTTCCCAAGAAATATACACAATGGTATCACTGAAGGAACTGCTTGCCACAAAAACTGATGATGCCATCCTAGTGCACATCACAGTACTCTCCTGTTTCTACCAAAAATCAAGTAATTTTTCTACTTTGTTTATATCACTGTATAAAAGCAGAGCAAATATAAAGAATAGATTGAAATGTCTGAAAGAGATTATCACAAATGTGGAGGTTTCTTACACTAAAATCTGTTGGAATAGGGTAAAAAGAGTAATAGAGTTGTAAGGAGAAGACCAAAAAACAAAGTTCAGCAGGGACAAACTGTCTACACACCTTAGGGGCAGGAATGCTGAGAGAGCTCGGTGTATCATTCTAGGGGAGACACTAAACAAAGGATGGAGTGGTGTGGAGGTGCTGTGGTCATGCCCTTTTGAAATCAGTTCAAATGTGAAACAAAGGGTGGAGCAAGACAACAGTGTTGCGGTTATGCTGTATCAAAACCCATACAGCTAACAGGAACCAAGCCAAAGGAATGATCCAGATGGTAATTGAAACCTGAACTTTGCTTCATTAACTCGAAAAGGTACATTACTTTTTGCACCTCTACATATGTTAATGACTAAAGGCATTCAAACTCCACCTTAACAGTAAAGATTTTCCAGTATAAAATTGTCAGTGTAGTCCCAGTAGAGAATTATCCTCTAAATAATGCAACCCGTCAATGAGCCTTAGGGATTCTACTGCAAATGTAGTTAATTTCAGGTAATCTAATCAGAAGTTTAGAGTTGTCACTGGCCTTTCTGCATAAATGTGTTCTTCCAGAGAGAAAGGATTAACACCCTTGGGCTTCACTGACTTGTAACAATACAGACTATATTCAGGTATAATAGAAACAAGATATTGGAAATTCCATTTAAGGCAAATGGAAAAGATGAGATGTTGAGAGGTGAGAGAGGAAACAGTAGTAGCTAAGATGAAGACAACAGACAAAACCAGAGAAAAACTGACAGAGATTGTAAGGTAAAACATATGCAGGTATGCTTCTCAAGAATGCCAAGGCAGTGGAAGGATTAAAAAAAGAGGTTTATTTCAGATGCAGGGACCACTTCTTAAGGATGCTACACACACCGGGCCCCCAAGAGGGAAAGGCAGTGCCCCGCCTTCTCCAAGGCTTTTTGTATCTTCTCTCTCTCCTACTCCACCCTCTCTGGCCTGAGGAGGCCTTGTACATGTGTGCAACCATGTTATCTCTCTGCATACCAGGGAGATAGCTTACTCACAGTTTCTCCCTGCAACTTTCTCTGAAATGCAGAAGGAAGAAAAAAAAAATAACCATCTACCCCATTTGAGAAGGCATTTCGCAGTCTTCCTGAGCGAAACCAGTTCTAGCTTTCTGTTACATGTTCTTGCGCAATCGCACTTATCCCTACAGAGATGTAGCCAGTAAAGTTAGAACAACTTTTTTATAAATGTGCTTAGAGAGAAAGAGCTTAGAGGACACTAAATGAAGAAATCAATAGCTTGAAGAGACTTAAAGTATGTAGAATAATTTTTGCATTAAATATGTAATCTAAAATGCAGTGTATGGGTTTTATATTTGTTTTAATGTTCCATAGTGTTACCAAGGTTAATAATTCTTTAAAAACATTTTTTATTTTAACATTCTCTCTAATTCATATGGCGCAGTATAAAACCAACTAAAATCTGTGTCCAAAGCTTAGGGGAGTTGCACTGCATATATCCTTACCCTACCTCTTACTTACAGAATTGTAAGATGAATACAATCCACAGACGGATGAACATCTGAAACTAATGTACTTGAAAGAGATCAACAGTTGGAAGAAAAGACTGTGTCACTTACTGGGTCATCAAATGGTAACCTTTAAAATGAAATGCAAATAAATTGTTATTTCAAATGCATTTTTATAAGTATGAAGCAGAGACTAAAGTTCACAGTGTTAATTGCTCAAATCCTGAAAACAGTTTTGAAGCCAAAGTTTATCATATAAATGACAAGGCCTGCAATTTCTCTTTAACAAGACATAATGAGTTTATATTTCTATGTTTCTCCATAAATAGAAAACTCATTCTACATACTAAGTCTGGTATTTTATGTCTTATGAATCTACAATTAATTCCTTCAAATATTAATATTTCAGTGCAACCCTGTACTACACTTTTGATATCGAACAACTAGCACACTAATTTTAAAACTGTATTTATAATGTACTTATTATGGTATTTAAAATGGTTTTAATAACTTATTGTAATGAAAATTTATTATCCTCCAATTCTTACCCATTTTGTCAGCTGGTAATTAAAGGATAACCAATTTTTTTGTATATGACCTGTTAGAAAACTCCGGGTGATTAGAAGTTAGGCCTCTCATTGCTAAAGAGGGTAGAAATAAAAAGTGTGGACAATAACCACATGTAGAAATAAACCTAAACAACATTCTAAGGTTTTAAATGAAGAGGTTACATAAAAAAACATGCATAAGATATAACTGAGACACCCCGCTTACAACTACAAATTAAGTAGTTGAAATATTTCAAAAATTCTGGACCACATATCTGGTAGGACTATTTTGTGACTCACCACGATGTACTGGTCAGTGATTCTTTATATTTCAGTAGCCTTTGTATATGTTTATCAACGAACAGAATTCTATGATTTATAAAAGAAAGAAAAATTATGCAGTTTCCTTACAAACCCAATAAGAATTCTTTGTAGAATCCTTGTACATAACTTTTCTTTTTTTCACCATTTATATTTCCACACAGCATTAAGAATATACCAAGGCTGTCTCCAAGTCAAAGCAACACACCACTGTTGAGCTGGTTGCTGAAGTACCTCTGAAACCGTGAAGCAAGCTCCTGGGAAAAACATGTAAGTGAGACATTATCAAAAGCAAAGCATTTGGACACAGCAGGATCACAAAAGTAAAATACATTTTTCCCAGAGCAAACATCCATGCTGGAAGTCGTTGCTCTAAGTTATAATTACAGGAACTAGGAAAATCAGAATTCAAGCTAAATTAATTATTGACACTATTTCTGTGGAAACAGGACAATACAAACTGTTTATTTCCAGCTGATGTTTAATTTCAGGCAACTTCACTAATATGGAATGATCATGTATATTTTTCTTTGCAGAGTGAAAATTAAGACTCTTGCCATCTTTGCATTATATTCTCCCATCTGTAATTCTGTGTTTCCCAAATACATATTGTATATTCCTAATCATTAAAAAAATTGACTTATTACTGTACCAGTGGACATGAGTATGCTTAAACCATTGTAAATAACACTGCTGTTTCCATGGTAACCACTATACTTCAGATGGAAATCAGCAAAGGAAAACTGGAAAAGAGTAAACTAAAAAATAGAATACACCAATTTTCTACTGTTATGGTATATTTCTGCAAAATATTCCTTGTGTCCCTGGTTCAGCATAAAGCTGCTTTCCTCACCTGTTTAATAACCCTGTGAAAAAACTTATTCTAGAGCAGAAAGCTGCTGCAATATGGTCCTGTCTGCTTTCTAAAGCAGTACCATGACTGAAGTTAGTGTCTAGTGCTAGTTAATGTCTTTATGGCTCCATTTCCATATCTGTATTTTGCGATAAAAATGAATTCACTACTCTTTTGCAAATGGCTTCATAGTAGACTAGTTTGCCTGCTGTCTTCGTTTAAATACAAATACAGGGGTGGGAACTCCTAATCAAATGAGCCCCCCTCCCCTTTCTATGCCCCACCAGTATAGAACTTTGACATTTTACCTGTTGATTTCAGAGTCTTGTGATGAGAGCAAGATAATTTAAAGGTAATTAAGACAATGTAAGGAAAAATTAAAAAAAAAAATCCCAGAGAAAGAAATGAGAAAAGGGAAAGGGAAATTGCTTTATTTTACAGAGAATTACTTCGAGAAAAACTTTTAGAATCTTATATTTGGAAGAGGTTCATCCATGTCTAATTTTTAATCTGTAGAACTTTTACATAAATTAGAGAAGACAATGTTCTATACAGTTCCTCCATAACGTCTGTATTGCTACCTCCTTTTCTAGACATCATTTTACATGTTAAAAATTTAATTAGTCACATCAACTTTCTTTAGTTAAAGTAAACACTGGCAGTGTTTCCAGTACAACTATCAGAGTAAAAACAATTGGATTTATCCTATGTTTCAAGAACCTAGGACAAAACAGCACAGCGGATTTGCATATTCTTTATTGCCTTTTAGTGATATCCATTCAAAAGGAAAAGGAAACTCTGTTTACTAAGTTGAAAATGAATGTAAATTACAGTGCAAATTTAAGGGAAAGGATAAAAATTAGAAATTATTAGAATTGATACATAATGTTATTTACCCTCCTGAATCTTCTTTCTAGGCTTCCATGAAGATGTGATTGTCACAAATAATGCTACCACAGTGACATTCTGTTTACCATTATTTTATGGTTTCTCTTATCTACAAAATGAAGTTAGCTGAAAACTGTAATTCTGTAAATCACACAAAAAGCACAACATGTGTGCATACAAACAATAAATAGTAACGTTTAAGAACATATATTCTTAGTCTGCTTGTCCTGTGTGGTGAACACAGGAGATCCTGGTCTGGCTGTACACCATTGAACTTCCTTATCTAGTAGGCCATTTTCATTAAATACATTCAATAAAGAATGATTACAAAAGGATGACTAATTTAAGAATATTCTACTTTCTTCTATGTGATAAAATACATATACATGTATATCTATATGGTTTCATATATGCTGTTCAGAGACTGTTAACATCATACACAGTATATACAATGACAGCAACCTCCTGATAGATATTTTTTTTAATGGCAACTCTTTCAAGAATGATCAGAAATAGCTTAACAAATCACCTCTCTGCAGTTTTTACAGCACATTAACCACATTTTGAAGTAGATACCTGAAGTCCAGAATGCCGAATGATTGCTAGAGGCCTTCATTGAAATAAAATGGTGTTAAATGGAAGCATCAGAGCTTGCAAAAAAAGAGCAAAGAATGAACGCTTGTGCTGTTCATCAAATGTCAGTCCGCTATCAAGTGATAATGAGCACAGAACTACTAAGATATTTTTATTTCATCTGTCTAGAACAGATGAAGTAATGAAATACTGTGCATTAAAGATAATTTTCTAAAACAGAAGAAAGAATCTTTTAGGAAATGGGTATCAATATATAAGATGTCAAGAGATACTTCTCTTTTCCGTATCCAGTGAGTTTTATAAAAAGGTTCTGGAAAATTCTGACACATGCATATTTCTTTGGCCATAAGATTATCATGACATGTCAATATCACTAAAATCAAGATTTGGCCTCTTTCACAGGTATTTTTGAAAAGTCTATTCACTGCTGCATCTAAACGTCAGAGTACCAGAGTATGGTAGGTTTCCTATCAAAGTTCAATTTTTTTATAAGTGGGTTTATTTGTTAATATTATCTTTTTACAGAACCATCCATCAAATAAAATTGATTTTCTGAAAAATACAGATTTATAAAATTTAGCTTGCCATACAGAAAGAGAAAATATGAATCATTTTCTAAGGTTCTTTCTAAGTATATAATTAAGCTGGTTGTTAATGTGAAGGTTTAATATCTTTAATATCAATAATGGAAACCTACTTCATACAGTAAAACTGGAAATTAAGGACTGACAACGAAATGTTACTGCTACTTTCAGTGCTTCAATAGTTGGGTAATTCATGCAGACTCTTCAAAAAAATAGTCAGATTACATTAATTATTAGCCTCACCTTTATTCCATTGTATAACCTGACTTTCATGTACTTACATTTGATCACATAGGTCATTATGGCTACTGCAAAACTAGAGAGGAACACATTTTGTCAGTTTGTGCTCTAGAAGATTTTAAAAGAGTCAAAGAGAGACCTCACACTTCAGCAAAATAAACTTCACTGAATAAACATCAAACATAAGAATGCAACACAAAAAGTCTGTTCCACATCATATACATAATATACAGAAATTTATACCTCAACTTTTCCTGTGTCTCTGGTTTAAATTAAAAGTCCTTAAATATAAAGTACACCAGGTTGTGGAAAAAAACCACATTCAGAATGTTGAATGCAATTTAGTTCCAGCTGCTAGAACTTCATGAAAATATTGTAATTATTTTGTAAGGGCCATATGACTGCAAAGTGAACTCATTAGATGAGGGTTTCTTAAAGACGGCTCCCATCTTTTCTGATATTTCTGTTAGGTTTGACTTCTAAATGTGCATACACTGTATAGTTTACTCACCATACTAGTAACTTAAACTTCCTTGTTTGCTTCTTCTCTGCATTATGCGTCAGCATACCAATCCCAGTTTATTTGCCCTTTCCTGTAGTGGCATAAATATGCATTTAACAAATGACTCCTTCTCTGGTCCCCCTACCCCACTTTTCCCTTCTCTCCTGACCTGATAATCTGGATAATAGCACAAAGTAATAAACCAGATACATTACTGGAGTGTCCTTCAGAGTCTTGACAGTATTATTCTGAAAACCTAGTGTTATTTACAGGAACACAGTAGGGATATGGTCCAGTTTGCAAGGAATCAGTGAAAATCTTTCTACTCTAATTTTTCAGCTATAATAGTGGCTGAAAGAATTTACTTCCCTTCTAAAAGATTTCCCAAGTGATAGCAAATTCTGAATCAAATTAAAATAATTGTGTAATTCCTTTCTTACACCATAGCTTTTGTCCTTGGTAGATTTTGGTCACTGGGCTTTTGTCTTTTGTCTGAGCTTTCTAAAACTTGAAGCATGAACATTGACTGCTTGGTATTTTTTTCTAATTAGAAACAAATATATACACACTTTTTTAAAAAATGCATGTACAACTTCATTACAATGTCAAATACTTTAGAAAGAAATAATAAGTACAACTCTAGTGTTATTTTCTGCTAACATAATATAGAATTTATATGCAATTGGAAATTAGGATGTACTGGTATTTAAGACAATTATAACTGAATTTAGCTGATTGTGTATTCAACTTCTGAGTTTTCACCTCTATTGTTACTTGAATAAGTTGGTTTAACACTACACAGAACTTAGAACTTCCCGCACTCATCGCTATTACTGTCTACATAGAGCACATTGCTGAGCTGTTCATCTGAAAAAGGACATGTAAATAAGTTCATTTTTTCCCTACTGTATTTTAACTATAATTATATGATCCACTAGCTTTTATCACTTGTCTGTTTTGTGCAATGGCCTGGCACTAATACTGAAATAAAGGATCATCATTTATTTTCTATGCTAGGAACTGCATTTTCATTGTTAATGTAGTTAAGTACACAAGTGTCAGAATTCAATGCCATCATGATATTTCAGTCAGTATAATGATGAGTTCTTTAAGAAGATGAATGGTTGGTAGTTTTTTAACACACCCATGTGCAAAATGAGTAAATGGAAAAATGTGCAAGGTAATGTTTAAAATAATAGAAATGTAGACAGAAACAAATATTGATGTAGATGTAAAATTGCAGATTTATATCTGATCAGAGAGGAAAGGTTGAAGCATACCGCTAGTTAATGGCAGTTAGCATGCAATTTGTTAATGGCTTTAGAGGGACATTTATGTCAAATATTAGTTAATCTGTACCATAACTATAATAATAAAATGTGTTTAACTTTATAATAAGATATTATAAACCTTTACTCTTTTATGTTATTATGCCAATTTATTTCATTCCAGAAACTCTGGATTGTCATTACCCCCAAGATGTACCTGGACTAAATGGTAGAATGCAGCTTGCTAAACACCTGAGACCTGGTTCTATAGATTCATTAATAGCAGTGGAAGGAGTCTTAGGACCCAAAAGTCCATTGGAAAGGTAGAGAAACCTGGGAATAGAAGATTTCTAGAAAGTATCAATATTCAGTGTTTGTAACCTAACAGCCAAGGCGAATAATAAGTAATCATGCATCTTTGATCACCTCACTCCAATTGACCTCCCAGGGAATATCAGGAAAACCAGTGCAGAGTTTGAGCAATAAGAGGAATCTGGTAAAAGAAGTGCAGAAAACTTCCATTCTCACAGAATGACAAATATTATTTAAAAACAAATTGAACAACTCTTCTAGAACTCTTATTTCATCAAAACATTTCTTCCTTTTCTGTTTTTCTTTGTTTACTGGTTGCTTTACTGAAAACACAAGTCTGTTCCAGAGAGATGAGATGTGATGAAATACTCAACAAAAATTCCAGGATAACATAGGCTATAACAGATCCTTGAAACACTTTTCAGAGACGATTTGTACCACAGATATAGTACTTTCATAAAATTCTTGTACGTATTTATATCTGAAAAACGATACAGAAATGAAATGTTAAGACAGACATATAATTACTGCCTTTATAATAGAAAATTGGTGTCTAGTATCCAGAATATCTACGGTAATGATTTCTCACTAAGAATCTCCCTATGTCTAGATTAAAATAGGCCATCATGATTACAGATTATTTCCAGAACACTCATGGCTTGAAACTGCTGTTCTCTGGTTATGTGATTTACCAAGTTTTCCACTACAATTGAGAGATTAAGCCCTCTGAGAATCCTGCTTCACTTATTTTAGCAAGTAATTTATGCTTATTAACAGGGAGTCACTATAACATAGGCCTTTGTAATAGAATATGAGTTTTTTTCATGAATTAATTGCTATGCTGAGTTTCATTTTGTGAACACAATTGAGTGATCAACGAACATTTTCAGTCTAGCTAATCAATTTAAAATTGTTCTGCCCACAACACTCTTGGTTTACTGGATAGTAAATGTGGTTAGGATGTACTTTTTCTATTGATAAGTTTAATATTATATTCCATGATTGTAGGTGTTTCCCAAGAAGCCATGGCAGATGTAAAAATAATCCTGCACCCATTAATACTTATGTAACCACTATCCCACATATCAATGAGAATGTGAAAGAGAAGCCAACTGCAACTGCACACTTGCTGTCCATAACAAGCATAACATGACTGGTTAGCCAAACATGTAGTATTTGTTTTCTATGGATAACAAAAAAACCTGCTTCTAGTATTAATATTACTCGTGCTAAAACCTATGACTATTTGTCCAATTTTTCAAACAAATGGTTCTGTCTACACCTCCAACTCCTGAATACAATTCCATAAATAAGAATATGGCAAGAATTTTCTTCATACCCCTAGGAAAAAACCCCAACTTTTCATTTACAAGTTCTCTTCATTCAATTAAAAAATAGCAATGTGTAGCAGTCACTTAACGTTTTACACAAAAAAACAAATATCCTTTTAACATATTCTGCGTATCTTAGCTTTAAAAGTATGGATAAGCACATGAATAACGTTTAACAGTATTTAAATGCTTACCTGAGGTGAAAATAAAAGAGAAATGCCTTTATAAAGCTGTTCCTGTGATCCTTCATATCCTATGTATGAAAGCAGTATCCAAAACTATCTGAAAGGAACAGAGAGAGAAATAAGAAAACAAATTGCTTATAAACAAAATACAACTAGGCAAGATGATGATGACTCAGATATTATAACATAAACGAACAGCAAAATACTCTAAGTTTCTTTTTACCTTTCTGGAAGAGAAGACATTTGTTTCTTTCTTGACAGAATAAATCAAACTAATCTTCAAGGTCCAACTGAGAAATGGCCCCTTCTAATTAATCACACACAAGAGCCAGACTGAAGATCAGTTGTGAAGATGCAGTGGTCAAGTGAGATTATCAGGGAAAAGTTTTTTCTCTATTGTATGTCATGTTGCTTTTGTCTACGTGAGTTCAAAAAAGTTATATTTCCTTGGAAAGAATTGTTCTAGGTGGCTTAATATAAAGATTTTATGTTGTAAGACAATACATTAATGGGAATATTTCCAATCATATTTTTAATGTCCTTTAATTAGCATTAATGGGAAATTGTAATTTGATAAATATTTCAGATTTTCTGTCAAAATTATGACAACTACAGTTGGATTTGTTAGGACCAAAGACATATTTCTGAAACAGCCACTGCAGTTATCTTTCCATAGGCAGAACTGACACAGAGACAGAGGATTCATCATCCTAAAGCATACTTTTGATGGCCAGTTTTCTGCAACAAGGTCTCTAGAGCCAAGCAGAAGAGAATGACTGTTCCACCACATCAACTGAGTAGGCAGCATTGCTATGACATGGAAATGAGAAATTAGCCTGATCCCTGTAATGATTAATGTCAGTATAGGGACTCCTAACCTAGTTTTCATTATACCCCTATGTTTTTTATTTAGTGTACATCTGGGCTAGAGGGTGGGGAAGTGATCCAAAAAAACCAGGAAACAAGTGGTGATTCTCCTTCTCTTTCTTCTTTTTGAGTTTTGTTTGTGTTTTCTGTGATAGAGAGAGAAAGAGAAGAGATAATTAAGGATTTTTATTTCCTTTCCCTGATGCAGCATGAGACAGCTTCTAGATCTAGTTTTCCCAGACAGCAATATCTAGCATTGGAAAGCTCTTAACAGCAGAAATGTTAGCCAGAAGGTAAGGAGATTGGGGTATATATTTTTCTGCTTATTCGAGGCTGACAGACAGTCCTTTGAAAATATTATCTGTTATCATCAATTTTAGAGCACATTATCATGAGCTTCAGAGCAAGCATGAAGTATGTGTATTTACCCCTCAGCATCTGCACTGCTGAGTTCACTTCAGTGCAGCAGAAAATCCAGTTTTCAGGACATTTGAAGAAATATTCCTAAATGCCTGGAGTGTTAAAAATCAAAAAATTGGTGCAGAAAATATCCATTCTGGCATGTTAGTCACTTTTGATCACTATCCGCAGGCAAATGCTAATGAACAAAACCGTCAGATCTACTGCCGTCTGCTCATATGCTCTAAAGGACAGTCCTCTTTATGATACACAGGAGACACCTGCATTTGCAAATGCTGAAATTGGACAATTCAACTTTGTTGCTGAGATGGAACCTACCTGTATTTTTATGTGCTTAGGAGAGAATGAGTCCTACCTTTTCCGCACAGCAATGATAGCAAGGAAGGAAGCTACAATATATTACTATCCGTTCATCCTTAGATTAACTAATGCAACAAAGACTCTGTGTTGTACATTCTTTCTCATCCCACCCACTGTAGTCTACTGACATTTATAGACATCAAGGATCAGTGACAGTCTTTGTCTTGACATCAAAAAGAAATATAAACTCCCTGAGGAAGGGAATACTTATATTTAATTTGATGAAAATCACAAATTCTTGTTGCTCTAAGAGAAACTGTAACTGGTAACAGGCAGCATCAAAAACCAAGGATGTGGCTCTAGGTTCAGAGAGATGAAAATTATAAGTGACTAAAAATACACTAACATAAAATTGGTCTGAGTATATACATTGTGTTACAAAGGAATCTGCAGCTATTTTCCTACCATTTGTGTTCTTGCACTGCTGTTATTCTTTGCTCTGTGGCAACCAGTTTTTGCTGCAACCACTAAATTCTTACCAGAGAGGAACAGTCATTATAGCCATAACAATTCATGCCAGTTAATGATTTCCTTTTCCTACCTCTTAAATTTTAAAGAAACTCTTTTAGAGGAAGAAGCATGCTCAAATGCATCTTATACCTTTCCCTCCCCTCTGCACTAACCTACAGAGATGGATACTCTCATATGTGGTACAACTCCTCTCTGAGGGCTTGCAGGCCATATCCAGCTGCCAGACTTTGAAGATGACAGGAAATCAGCATCAAGCCCTGTTGAACAGATTAAAACATTTAATTCCTTGCCCCAGAGCCCAGTTTTGTCTATGTGGTGCTTCTACATACAAATACAATCATCATGCTGACTCATCATGAAAGAGTTCCTAAATGCAATAAAAACTGTAAGCTGCCTAAATTTGCTCTACAATCTAAAATATAAATTCAGATTTACATTTCAAAGCTCAGAGTTTAAATTAGTTGGAGAAAAAGGAAGTATTATTCTCCATTCCCAAGCAGTTTCAGAACGTTGTCCTAGAACAATATTAGTTTTTAAATAAATTTAATCTTGTAGCTAGATTAAAAGCCTTGAAAGCTAGAAAAAAGCCTTGAAAGTCTTCATATATATCTAAAATTCCAGGTAAATGGTTGTTCTCTAAAAGGAATTTTCTAAACGGTGGAGAGGGTAGGAACAGAAAACTTGCAACATACTCTAGGGCATTCCCAGTTTGAAACATGCATGCAGGAGAGATTTTGGCTGAATCAATGCTCTGTATACTCTTTACTAATGCTAACAAACAATTGGAGAATGTCCTAGGACCTGAAATACCAGGGTAAAAAGTAAATAAATGATAAACTGAAACACTGCTGATTGTGAAACAGATTAACTCTGCTGAGATATGATATAATGTTTAATTAATCACAGAAAAGGCTTTCAGGAGACCAATAGCAGCAGACTACACCTTGCATATTGTAGCACTTACTACAAGGGAGTACCTCAAAACTTTTTTTGCTGTGCAAAAAAAATTAATTAGATTAACATAAGCTGGCAAAAGATGTAGCAAAATGCAATGACACATAGTTAATGGGAGTTGGACCTCGGTGATCCTTGTAGGTTTCTTCAAACTCAGGATAGTCTATGATTCCTCTGGGTATAGTACAGTTCTCCCTGCATACAAGGGACATAAGGAACTGAAGTTTATAACCAGACATTAATGTTTCTAAAAGTATAAAAGCATAGAGCACCTTCTCACAGAGCTTTCTGAAATATAAGTTCTAAATGAATACTTTTTGGGTTTCTAAATATATTATTAGTATATATGAAATATGAGACGTGTAAAGTGACATCCTTCTTTCAGCTGGGATAGAGTTCATTTTCTTCCTGGTAGCTCGTACAGTGCTCTGTTTTGGATTTAGGATGAGAATAATATTGGGTAAAATACTGATGGTTTAGTTGTTAAGCAGTGTTTATACTAAGACAAGGACTCTTTGACTGATGTTGTCCCATCTGCAAGGAGGCTGGAGAACACAAGAAGTTGGGAGGGAACACAGCCAGGACAGCTGACCCCAACTGACCATAGAGTTATTCCATATCGTGTAACAGCATGCTCATATTTAAACTAGGGTGAAAGCTGGCCCAGACAGAGTTGGCTAGGGGGAAAGAACAAATGGCTGTGTGGTGTTTAGCTGCCTGCCCAGTTAAACCACAAGTGAGCTGCACTGCTCAGTGAGTAAAAGCCTTCAGTATTATGACTAATTAATATCTGTTTTTATTACTCCCCTCTGCTAGATGGAGTGTCAGATGTTTTCATACATGCTACTTGTAAACATGTCAGATAAAACCAATTTTCAAAATGTGAAAACATGATATCAAAGAAGTCATGATGACAGCTGTATGCTGAGCTTAAGCTATTTCTTCTCTTCAGCATTCCCTGTCCTCAGATTACTGATGGCTTAGTGCTCAACAGGATGATAGCTTGGGATTCACACCGCAAGAGGCCCAGTCCTCAATGTGCCACTCTGTAATACATTCTCATACCAAACATAGGATTATGGAAGATATTTCAAGGAGTAGATGCTCAACAAATTCTAGCCTAAAGCCTCTTGCTTAAATTACAAATGTTCTCTTTCAAAAACATATTTAAACCATATTTTAATGGGCAAAGCTGACATTTCAAAGCACCACTGAAAATAAAGCCATACCCATCTAGTACCCTAAACATGGCAATCAAGACCTATCCTTTTAATCAGTACTAATTACTGTGCAAAACATACTTTTGGGATTACCAAAATGGAGATGAACTAAGAAAGAATGAAACAGAAGAGGAAGTCTGGCACAAGACAAGCCTGTAGGAGACAAAGTAATTCTTCCCTATGTTTGCATATACCCTAATTCTGAACTTTCTAGTATCTCCCGGTCTATTATTCAAGAACATTCATGTACATTCTCAGCTGTTCCTTTATCAGTGTTTAACTCTTAGTTTCTACTTTCTGAGTATCCCAGGTTACAGTGGTCTAGTCGTTTCTGCTTAATGACATAGAAGCACCTGTAAAATATATCAGCGTTGCACCTTGACAGTTGAACGTGGTTGGTTGAATTTTGTGTTCAGTGCTCTATTATCAGTACTATCAGCGACACTCAGGTTGCAGCGACTACCCAGAATGTCATCAGCTTCTGAAGAAACTGTCACTAGTAAACCATAGAAGACCCTCGTTTGAAGAGCTGTTCATAATTTCTGCTTTCCTGAACACTTTGCAAGTTCTGAGGCAAAACTAAACACTTCAATCTGCACCGGAACTTGAGAGGTATAAGCCACTTGCTTCCCCTCCGAAATTTATTATTATTTTAAAATGAAGGGAGAGGAAGGAAATCTGAATCCTATGTAACTACTGACTTTGGTTTGGATTATTTAACGAGAAATATGTTCTCATAAGTCTGCTGGCACCTCTTTCTCAGGAAATGACTTTGAATGAGTTACCTAAATACAGATTAAGAGTTTTTTTCTTAAAATATTTAGTAATCATAGCACAGTGTATGCAAGTAAGTCACAAAGAGAAATTTCCAGAAGGCTCTTCAATTGCTGTTTAGTAATGTTTTTGAAAAAAGACTGAATTCTCCTTAGCTTATGCATATATAATTTCAGAAAGTTTGTTGATCATCCCAGTATAATTTTACAATATTACTGTTCAATGCCCATTTCTTAACAGTACAGATATTTCTGAATATAAATACCTGATTCCAGCCCATTTTATAATAATAGAACATGGGACATTGATGTTTGAATTGCTATACATAAAAATAGTCCAAAATTTAGTTATTTGAAAAAGAATCAAATTCTTTGTTTGATTTACCTTGAAAGTATGCCTGTAAATGTCTCTAAATAATTCCAGGTGGGGATAGAGTCTTGGAGTTTTATAAAAAAGCAATTTTTCTCATGGAAGGACTGCACAATTAATTAAGTCTCAGAATATTTCCATTAGCTGGATGTTACATGTTTTCTTAGCTCTGTGCTAAGGATAAGTAATTTTAAGCACAGACAAACAACTCACTGAATTTCACACAGCAAATTGCAAGTAGTGGCAGATTCACATGTGAGGGGATTTTAGCTTCTAGCACTTGCTTGGCCTCCTTGTCCCTTTCAAGTACATTTACCTGTAAAATGTCCATTTGAGGTAATGAAAGTTAAAAGGGCTTATAATAGGTTTCCAAGGGTCCTAAGTGTCCTATATAGAAAAGCCTTCTTTCACTCATTAAAGTACAGTGACATACTTGGACTCCGTTAAATAACACGTTCTCCTATGTATCCCACAAATGGAAGTTGTACCTAAACCACAACACCTCTTCTAAGATGTATCTGAGTGGAGAACCTTTTAAAACATCAGATGTCTGAAGGGTTCTAACTGGCTTTAAAAACAGCAAAGCAGACACTAAAAAATAGGGTTTCACTGGAAGATGACTGAAAAGGAAACATGAGGACTGGAACACTTTTATTACCTTTGTCTAAAATAAAATAAAATAAATATCCCCTAAGTTTAATCATCTTTAGAGTTTCATTAGAAAAAGCTAGTAATAAAATATAACTAATAAAAAAATAGCGAGATGACACAAAGGAGACAAGCCCTATGGTACATATCTCATACTAATATTGCAACTTTTACTTAATATATAAACTCCCCATAATTTCCAGCATATAAATTATTGTCATTTGTCTCTAGCTGTTGTCTACCACTCTACTATTGAATATTCCATCTCTACACTTGAATACTTCTAGATTTTCTCAGCCAAAATCAGCTGGATTAGTCTTCACAATATAAATAAGCATCT
Organism: Corapipo altera; assembly: GCF_003945725.1. NCBI lineage: Eukaryota > Metazoa > Chordata > Aves > Passeriformes > Pipridae > Corapipo > Corapipo altera. The sequence goes on from NW_020884876.1 coordinate 14,616,999, forward strand.
TATACTAACCCAGATTATCTTCCCTCAAATGTTTGAGGAAATGCTTATAAACACTCCTTAATGTATCAGTATGAGGAGACAGTCAGACAGGCAGAAGGGACTCAGATTCCATCTATTACCTAAAATAAATGGATTTACCACAGTGCAAATAGTGTCGTCATATGGGAGCTAGCCTACTAGCCTCTCTTATCAGGAGAAAACACACTCTTAGTCCCATAACCGAGAATTCTCATTGTGTCATTGGGTTATTTATTTGATTTAAAAAATTTTGATAAGAATGCTTAAAATCCAAAACCAGTGCTAGAAAATGGAATAATGGAATTCAAAAGCAGTAAAGGGCAAAAGTAGAAGAAATAATAGCTTGTATTACCTCATCTCTTTCTTAGCTTCCGTAGGTCTTTAAATATATCTAACTGGAGATACACTGGAAAATAAAACACACTGCAGAAGGCAGTTTCCCTCAAAGCCTGAACATTTTAAAAAATTCTTGATATGACATATTTGATGACACAGTAACACTGAATGTTTTAACATCCATTAATGACATTAACTTCATTTTTAAAAATATATCATTAATTGTTAGTGTGCTGTCACTGCACAGGTATAGCAGGCAGAAGACTATGTAGAAAAATTTATTAGTGGATCTTAGAGACAGGCTATTCTCTCTGTAAGTAGGCATATTTTTCTGCTGAAGTTCCCAGAACAGAAATATTTGCTGCAAAACTAATCTGTATAAGAAACTTGTACTGTTTTCATGAGCTGTGAAGGGCAAAGTATACTCATACACTAGTCTAGCTGTAGCCAGGCATGTATGCTCTGAACCTGTACCACAGTTCATTTTCTTAATTACTAATAAAACTAATAAAAGGAACTAATAAAAATACTGTGATCTCTTCTGATTTTTTTTCTGATGCACCAACTTTATTGAAATGTTACCATCCAGATACTGTCTTACTCTCCCAGTAAATTCAGCCAATGTCCTCCTTAATAATCATCATAGTGATTTCACAGTCATGTTGAACAGGGAAAGATGTGACAGTTGTCCAGAAACACTTTCAAGGACAGTATTACTTAACCTTAGTCCAAAACCTACTTTATCTTCCTGAAAATATCCAAAGCCCACATCCTGTCATTAATGCCAACCAAAAATGTGGTCACAATGATTTCCAATATTTTAACTAAATAATGTTTAAGCTATATTTGAAATAATTGTTTGCTATTGTCCCTTTTTGCTAGCGTGGGAAAAGATGTGCATGTTGCAATGACTTTTTCACCCACCTTCTGATACCAGACAGTTCATCAGCACTTCACTGATCTAGGGTATCTTTCTGTCTCTCACTTGGTGACTATCTAGACTGCATAAGCTGCTGACCTGCCAGCAATAACCATGTCATGTTAACAGGAGATGTACCTCATCAGGACAGGATCTAAAGAGCAACAGAGATGGTGCTAATGATCATTTCAGCTATGCACCTTCGGGCTGTGGCTGGTGCTACAGATTGAATGCTTGGTAGATTTTCATGTGCTGGGTTTGCCCTAGAAGGACTTGAAGCATATTTTCCTCTGAAAGGCATCAAATTTATGCAGTCAATCACCTTTCCCTGGTGTAACAGCAAACCTTGGATTATGGGGCTGATCAGGAGACTAGCTTTAATAACCCAACCCTAATCTAAGCACAAATTCTGTAGCAGATAAAATTGTTTCTTCATCATTATTACAAAGACAATCAATATAGAAAAAGAAATTCAAGTCAGACTGAAAGCTGTGCTGCAGCTATCCTACCAGATGACTAACAGGAGAATGGGAAAGCCATAGAAGATACCAACTAAAACAACAATATCAATAAATATAAATAAAATCTTCCATAGAAAAGATCACATTTTCATTGTAGCCTTACATGAATGTGTTTTCAATGAGAAGTCAGACTGTCGTGCAAACTAACATTTTCAACTGAAAAATTGCCTATAATTCAATTAGAAAATTGCTTTAAAATATTTTCACTACCCATAGGAACTATAACAAACAAAACCAAAACCCAAAATAAAACAAGCAAACAACAAACCCCCAAACAACAACAACAACCAACTAAAAAAGCCCCCAGCTTTCTAGATGTCAAAGTAGGGACTTGCGAGTCTGTTTTTCTCTAACCCTAGTCCCAGATTTTATACTACATAGCTACTTAAGCTCATAAAACTTTCCCTTGTATTGCAATCGATACATTAGTAAAATATAGATTGCATTATCCTTAATACTCTATGTTAATTTAAAAGCACTGATATCCTTGAAAGAAAACTCACTAAATCTTAAGCTCCTTATTCACTCTGGTAGTCTGGTAAGAGGTTAATCATAGTCAAATTAAATGAAATCAAAGAACTTGGTATTTTTGCCTGAAGTCATCAAAGGTTAGTAGTTTTGTATGCAGGCAGCTCTCAGAACTTCTTTGTGAAACTTGAAGGAGAAAGAAAATAAACTGTTCAGGATGATTAGGCAGCAGTCAGATCGTAGCACTGAGCAAAGCTATGTTCCAGGAAGCCTGAAAGTAAATGAAGTGGGAACAATATTTCCACTCCTACTGTTGCAGTAATGAGAAAGGTTGTCTATTAGGTTCAGCACAAGGTGTTTTACGCTTTATTTCTTTTAGGAGTATGTGCAAGATCTCTGAGAAGCAATGATTTCTAACTTAAATACTCACCATTCAGTAACCAAGTAACTACTGGAGAAGATACTTCTTGTTAACAACCTGGATATCATATTTCCAGTAAGAAAAGCTGTCAGGACAAGATCCTTTACCACCTAGGCATACTAATAACTGACTAAATGAAAGAGAACAATGTCTCTAAAACAACCTAATATATGTAGAGCAAATTAATATGTCTGAGAAAACCTCTTTGGTTAAAAGCATTTTTAACATAATTGTTCAAGATATCAGATGCAAGTAAACTACAGAGATTCATTCTCTCACTTATATAAGGGGGGATTTTGCTCTTGGGGATTATACTTTCATTTTTGGTGTGGTCTCTTTAACTATTTTGGCATCATTCAAAGAGCCTTGTAATGGAACAAACGTTTTTTCCTTTTCAAAATACAGTGAAGGCATATACATGAGTGATTGCTATGCTTTTCTAAGTAGAAATACTTTTTATTATACAATAAGGCAGTGATACAAAGCAAGGACCTTGAGGAAGAACTCACTCAAATCCATACTTCAGTTAGCATCAATATTAAATAGGGCTTAATGTGCAGCTGTTTCTTTCAGCTTTAATTTAATTTTATTTTGCTTAGAACAGACACTCTACAGTTGTAACCTCAAAATGCCATCTTTAATTATTCTCCATTCATATTTTTTTCATTGTGGATACCCAATTTCTACTCAGTACCTTTGCATTTTCAGAGCAGCCATAGCACCCCTGAAATCCCCCCCTTTTTCTCTGTCTCTTTTGTCCAGTCCCAGAATTCAGGGCAGCTTTGGAATGAGCTGACATGCAAAAGAATAATTATCCCTCAGTCTGCAAGAGGAATTAAGACATCAGTGGAAGACTGGAAATCTAGCATTAGCTTAACCATCAATTTGTGCCCATGAACAAGACCCAGCTGTAGTGCTTGAAGATTATGCTATCCATTATGATATCCATTAGTGTTTTAGTCGTGCTGATTGACAGCCAGGTCTTTTGTGATTCAGTTGATGTTTGGCATTCACAGATAGAGAACGATTACTTTGACATTCTTATTAATTGATTCAATGTTATTTAAAATGTTAGCTTGTAAAAAAAAATAAAATAAAGGGAGGAAGAAAAACAGGTAGAAGAAACATAAACCCCTTGAGTATTGTAAAGTCTTACATGTGTCATTTGAAATGACATGCATGGGGTTGGGTGAGGGGTTTTTTTAACATTTTCTGATTATTCCATTATTTTCTGAGTGACTACATGTTTAAACTTCCTTCAAAGAATCAAACCCTTTATTTTACTGTTATTAAGTTTTTCTGGCTCGTGGTAGCTGTTGACAATTGCCTTGCTTGAGACATCAGCCCCAAGACATCTTATAACAAGATAGTAAGTGATACCACAGATATCAGAAGGAGCACTTACTGCTCTGAAAACTGAAGTTGATTAATGATTGATGGGAATGAAGCTTAACTATTCTAAAAGAAGGAAGGTGCAAATAGCTCTGCTAAAAAAGTGTGCTTCATTTCAACAGCCTCCAACCTTACACAAAAAACACAGTATCATATGTAATTATTTTATTGTCTGAGCAGTTATTAGGATGGTGCATTCAGAGTACTTGTGATAAGCCCCAGAGTTAGACACAAGAATCAGTCTTATTCAGGAGCTTCTTTTCTTCAACAAAAGAAACCCCAGCAAGATCTTTTCATGCTAAGCCCAGACTGTTGTAGATTCCTAAGTACCAAACATAAAAAAACAAGGGAGGTTGTCAAATGAGAAGAAAAGCAAAACTTACTCTTATCATCCAAAAAATTGTATTTAATTGTTGTCAGTGGGGTGACAATTTTATCCTAGCTATTTTACCACTAAGTAGATGGACAAAATGTCTTAGCAGTGAGACTGCACAGACCTTCTCCATAGTCACGTATATTAACTAAAACCACTTGAAAAAACATAGTCAGTTCAGCCAAGAAATATTTAATTATACATCCTTTAGCCAGCAATTCTAATTTGCTTGCTAATGTGTATAGGTTTGTAATTTTTAATTTTGTGGGGAAAAAAACCCAAATAAAGAGAAATTAAAGTAGCACACACCTTGTGGTGGTACTCAAGAGAAGAAAGTAGAATTTCACCCATTTAGTGTGACAGCTGAGGAAGACAACCACAAATAATTTTGAGTTTTCTGTTTTATGTATCAGCTAATATGTCCTTATGGTACTTTGCTGGAGATTTTAAATCCTTATGCATCTTCTTGCAGTCAGAGTTATATATGTTTAAAAATATATTTTGGGGTTTTTTTCATGGTTTTCTTTTTTTTCTCCATCCTGATACTTTTGTGGCTTATTATCCTGTTGCTGACTTACTCATATATTAAGTTGCAGATTTTGCAGTTTGCTTGATTTCATCTGTTAGCATTATCTAAAAATTATTGGGTTTTGAAAGAGTTTTGTTTAGATTGTTTCCTTTGTTTTAATTTTGAAATAAGACTTGCTAATACAGCATTATGATGTTTCACTACAAATACATATATTGGCCTTTTTAGTTGATATTTTATGAGCTTCATAAGAGAAAAAAACATTTCACATTATCTATTTAGCTGCCACATTGATATGGGGAAGCATTAACACATAGCTACAGCACTTTATATATAATAAATTAAAAATAATACAACATCACTTTTGTTAAATACTTGCCAACAAGATTTTTTTTCAGGTTTTTGAGGTTTACGTTATACAGTAAAGATATAGGCCATAATAATGAAAATGAAAGTGCTGACTCTGCAGCAGTCATAGAAAGAAGCAATGTTCCAAAGACACCTAATGTATTTTCAGGTATTTCCTTAACAATAATAATTAGAAGAAACACAATTATATAAAAGGTTCAATACATAGTTGTCAGATAGTCAATATTCAGCAAATCTGATTCCAAGTAAATCTTGTATCTACAGTCAAAGATACATGGTTTCCTACCAGGGAAATTCTTAATCATGTGTATGGCATACAGTATCAGTTCAGAGCAGTTTCCTGAGAAGACTGAAAAGAACCTATGCATTAATAAATGTATGGCTTTGGTACTGTAGTGTGATCAATAGTGACTGATAAGCCTGGGTCAGGTGTTCTAAAAATGTGGTGCACTTTTGATTCAACATTAGACAGCAGAGACTGTTTTGTTACTGAGGAAACTGAAGAGCTGAAGAGGCATGGCTCACCTTCTATACAGAGAAAACTTCTCTCCCTATTAATTATGACTTGAATGAACAATGTTTCATTCCTTACTACACTACAACTTCTTCAAACTCTTAATCTGCGGAAAATTAATGCCTGAGAACACTGTGAGTTTTTATGTATGCATATAAAACACAAGACGTTGTAGCGAAGAAGAGCATATAAAATGACTAGGTATGTAAATTTGCTGTATGTTCTGCATGTCCTAAAAGTAAGCAATATTCATATTTTTCAAGGCACAGTAAGCTGTATTTGCTCATTGCTATGTGGTTAATGAACAACTTCCAGCTAGATTTTTATCAGATTCTACCAAACTCATGAAATCCAGACAGTTTCAATGTAAATTAACCAAAAGATTAAATGTATCACCCAAAATCACTGATATCATCTAGCAACTGGTTAACTCCTGAGGCCTTGGAAAATACCTTGAAGGGCTCACTGAGAAGAAAAAAAGCTCCTAACCTAACTTCTACTTCAAGGTCTGACTGGGATTTAGGGAGACCTCCTATTCAAAGAAGATCTTTACTGTTTCCATGACTTCCTCTCTTTCACAGTGTCTTTTTTTCCCTTTGCATCAGGATGCTCTGCCTTCAGTGTGGTAAAACAAATTGAACAATGCCCTATTTTGCAAAGTTATCGGTGGTGGACTAAGAGGGCATGTCATGCTGCTTTTTGTGTTGAATTATGGCAAAATCAGCCTGACTCATCAACAGCAAAGTGATATTAACATCCTGATAGTCAGGTAAAGGTGTAGCAGATATGATAAAGTATCACTATCTAAAAGGATAGTCAATCAATTCATACTGTAAAAGTCCAGTCCCACTTTCAAATGGCAGGTTCTTCTAACATACCCCTTCTTGATGTGTGTGTGGAGATTCCTCCCTGGGTGGGAATGCCCCTCAAGGTTGCTCCTCAAGGCAGAGTAAAAAAGATTTACCCACCATTGTTGGTATGAGTGAGTAAAATCAATCTCTACCTAATACTTGTTTATCTTTTTTTTTTTTTTGATAGCTTTAATGTGATTACTTTAATATAATTTGATCAACTGCTTTGATAAATTGCACTATATTACACTAGTAGTTTTAGCTTCTGTATTGTATATTTACAGTAAATATATCTGATTTTTCATCCTTAATCCTGCAGAACAAAGTTGTACAAAGGTTCAGTCACACCTTTATAGTTCCTTGGACTTAAAACATTGACAAGGTCTGGGACTAAGATCAGGTTCAGCCTCATCTAGGCTCCTCTCTAAGAACAGGAAAGCAAGGTGGTCCTTTCTGCATCTTTTGACTCGACCAGGGAGCTTCTCTAATAAATTTGTCTGAAGCTCCCTCTCCACCCACAACATTCTTGCCACCCCAAGGTTAAACCTGTAGTGTGATAAACAGCATGTAGCAAGAGCTAAAAACAATGGCAAAGTAGAAATGTCAAGGCAGTTGTTTCATCTCACTGAGAACATTAAAGCTTCCTGCTTAAAGAGAAAGGCCTTATTTCAGTGGGAGGGTCACACACAAATAGTGAGCATACTAGACAGGACAGTGATGGCATATGGAGCATTTTAGTTCTGGGTCATTGGGTTCAAATCTGACCTAGCTCTTAGTAGCCAGTAGTAATTACCATCTGTTGACTATTAGTGGCTATATGCATTAGTGCTCTAAGTCGTAGTAAAATAATTCACTTTCACAGAGAGACAGTATTCCAGATTTTGTTTGGTAATCTCTCCACCTTTTTGTTTCCCTGCAGGATGGACACATTTCAAGAAATCATCGAATTTTCCACAGAGTAGGACCCTACAGGAAGAATTCAGAGTTATTAGGAAGGATGTGTGCACTGGTGCTCATCATGCAGTACCTGTTGTGCAGACAAAGAGAAATGTTCATGCTCCAGGGTTGCCAGTCTGGCCATGTTTTATAAATGTTAAAAGCTAGAGAGAAACATGAAAACCATCTCATCAGACCTTCTGCGTTTCACACACCATACAACACAATAATCAAATGAGATCTCCACTTTTCAATACTGTTTCAAGCTATAGCACTCATACATTGTACCCTTCTAATCTTATTGATTCAAGATACTATTGATTAAACAGTGCTTTTTTAAGTGAGCTGATAAATAATGTCACCATTGAAAACCTGCACTTTATTTTGAGTCTGTATTTCTTTAACTGTAGCTTTCAATTAGGTCATTTTCTGTCCGAAGTCAAGTATCATCAGGGATCTCTTTATCAGGTAGGCAGTGCATGCCATGATCAACTCCACCGAGTTTTTAGCTTCCAAAACAGACTTTGTCACTGAGGTGTCTTTCAGCAAATTCTATGGCTTGTGGAGGCTCTGTTGGTAGAAGGTCTGCTCCAGCACCAGGGGAGTGAAAAGTAAGTCCTGGAACTGGGGTGACCAGAATATCAGCTCTCTGGACCAACAGGGATCCACAACAACCAAGTCCAGGTCTTGCTGGCTCCCCTTGCCCCCCCTACAGATGCACACAGACACAAGAATTAGTTCTGTGTCTGTTCCAGGATTACCACATCGCTAAAGGAAGGGCAGCTTGTGCTGGCCTGTCCTCTCCTTCAAGTCTTTTCATCCCCTGCTGACCCTTCACTCAGCAGTCTCTGGGCATCTCTGACCTAACGCATCATCCAGAAGACAAGTCCATCTAGCACACATTTTCTCCACTCCCTTTTGCAAGTCCCTCATGAAAGGCCCAGTTGTAGTTTGACATAAAAGCTTCTTTCCTCTTTTGTAGATTAAGCACCAGTTTTCTGCAGTCTTCTAGTTCTACCGACAGCAGAGAGTCCTAAGAATATAATAAGAATTTTCCTCTTTTTTATGTCCCTACTGAGGTCCTTGATGATCTCTGAATCAAGGTAATTTGTGCCAGGGCTTCTCATCATCAACATGATTTTTACCAAGCTATTCAGACTCCTATCAGCCCTCTCCATGATCTATGTTTTTATTGCTTCAAGAAAACACTATGCAGACTTTCTGTCCTTTTGGCCTCTTCTGAATGTCTTGTCTGCTTTTCTTAATATTGAGAATGTTAAATTCAAAAAAAATTAAAAAAAAGGAAAAAGTCCCATGCCCTATGAATGCTTTTGCTGATTGTTCCTGAAAAATGTTGATGTGCTCTTCTAAGTGATACCTTTTAACCATCAAATATCTTCACACATATTAAATTACCTCTGTGCTTACTTTCAAGTTAGTTTGGAGACAAGGTTGCTTTGAAGTGTTTTAAAATACATGCTTTCCTTATTCCAGTATTAAAAATGAAATGTTGTACCTTTAAAGAATGCGGAGCTTTCTGAAAACTGTCTGAGGGCTTTGGGAGTGTTTGTGTTTATGGCAATTGTTCCTCTCAATGTGTAATGACAGCTAAGTATTTTCTACAGTGACTTTTACCACCAGAATCAATCAGGTAGCAGCATGAAGACACAGCAGTACATACTCACACATAAATTGATTTACAGGGTCATTACTTTTTTCACTAACTTAAGGGAACAGCTCCTATTAGTGACACCAGGAGATGCTTGACATTCAAATGCTCATAAAATAATAAGACCAAGAAACAAGACTGAATCTTTCAAACTGATCTCAGCAGCTAGTGGAAAATTACATTTAAAGCTAAGCTAATATAACAATTCAAGATTCCAGGGTGACCCTGATTAAATAGCAGAAATAATCTATCTGGATCATGCATTATATAATTAAACTTTCACTGGTCTAGAATTACCATAGAATTACTTCACATTTATGTCTATCTGGAAAAAAATCCTTAGGAATAAAAAAAAAATCAATTTCTTATGGCAAGTTTTTTAACTATATATTCTATATATTCTAACTATACCTATATAAATATAGCCTATATAAGACAGTAAATTCCATTAAAATTTGCAGCCAGTTTTATAATACCAAGACATTGTTTAATTTGTGTTTTAATTGTTGACAATTTTCAGGACAGACTTTCTTCTGATCTAAATAAAATATTAATGCTTTATCAGCTCTGTATTCTAAGGTTTCTTTAAAGCCAAAATGTTTAAGTGATATTTTACTGTTCAACAATGTTCATGCCACTCAATACCCGTCATCACCGCCCTCAGACTTCTAGTTTTCCATGTTCCACCAAACCTATGTTCTGTACTTCAACTTGAAAGGGGAGTCTGTCTCCTGAACATCAAAGGCTGACACTTTCTGAGCTTTTATGTTATTGCCTGTGTTCCACCTGACATAGCTGAAGAGAGACATTGCACTCAGACCTCACCTGAATCAGCTTTAACACTGCAACTCTACAATAGCAATCTTCCTCTCTTTTGCTAGCCCAAACCCAGCACCTTTTCTCCCATTTTGACATTGCTTTTAGTGTTCCTCTCTTAACTCTGTTCAGAACTCACCGCTATTATCAGAGAGGTGTAATGGAAATAGTAGAGACACATCAATGTAGTATATTCCCTCTTTCTGGTTTAACTTCTTGCTGAGTTATTTCTTATGATAGAGCAGTAACTAGCATCATGTAGTCTGAATGCCTAGCTGCCATTCCTGGCAATGCAGGAATATTTCAAATTTTATTTCTTTTTAAAATTTAATTAATTTAATGCTTTCACTCTTCGTGAATAAGTTGTTTTAGGACTAGAATGAATTTTCTGGTCAAGCTGTATTTATGGTGCAAACCACAAAGTATGAGTAAGATAAGAGACCCTTCAGCTGGCATCTTTCTCACCGCTGACATAGCACAAGTATGCTCAGAAAATCAGCAAGATGGTACAGTCTCCCCGGTATTTACCTTCTTTAGTTTTCTGTTTATGTCCAGGAACCTTACAAAATCCTCATGGTAAGATTTTGTAAAACAGAAGTACAAAAGGTAGCACAGTGGATTTCTTCTATTTAAATTTTCCTCTGAAACTTCAAGTTTAAGGAAGGACCACTATATTTAGTTAAATTTTGTCTCAATAGAGATTACTTGACTGAAGAGGTTGAAGGTTTCATGTGTTTACAGGTTTCTTCTACGGCTGCTTTCATGTCAGGACCTTTTCCTTAGCCACTCTCCATCTTCAGCTCCTACGTTATCCCAACCTCATTTTTCTGTGTTACCGAAGTCACATTTACTGAAAGCTTTTTTGGTAATTCTGTGAGCATTAAAATAACTAAGATTGATCTGTGTTAAAGAGTCTGTATGAGCTGTGTATTAGAATAGCACTGTGGTGGCAGGTTGATGTAAAAAGCTAGAAAAACAGAGGTTGAACACTTTTCTGGTAGCAGAGCTGTCACCTTGGACTTCTGGAGAGCGGACTTCATCCTATTTAGAAGCCTGGGTGCAAGGGTCCCTTGAGAGGCAATCCTGAAGGGCAAAGGAGTCCAGGAAGACTGGATATTCTTCAAGAAGGAGACTGTAAAGGTGTAGGAGAAAGGTGTCCCCTTGAGCTGAAAGATGAGCTGTCAGGGAAAGAGACTGGCCTGGCTGAACAGACAACTGTGACTGGAACTCGTGGGAAAAAAAAGGAGAGTTTATGACCTTTGGAAGAAGGGTCAGGCAACTCAGGAGGACTTCAAGGATGTTTGTGAGGTTATGCAGGCTAAAAAAATTAGAAGGGTCAAAGCCCAGCTAGAATTTGATATGGCTGCTGCTTTGAAAGACAACAAAAAAAATGTTTCTATAAATATATCAGCAACAAAGGGAAGCCTAAGGAGAATTTTCATCCTTTATTGGATACCAGGGGAACAGAGTGACAAAGGAGGAGGAAAAGGCTGAGGTGCTTAATGCCTTCTCTGCCTCAGTCTAGCAGGGCTGGATACCCAGAGAACAGGAAGACCAGCTGTTCTCTGGATATCCAGCCCTGCTCCCCAAGCTGGAAGGCAGAGACTTAAAGACTATCTAAATCTCACAGTTAATAAAGAGAGAATCCTACAATAAAGCAGCATTATTATTTTGTTATTTCCCACTTATATTGTCTCTGTGAATGAAATCCTTTGTCAAGAACCAACCCACTAATATGCTAGATACTGTACAAACACATACTAGAAAAACAGCTTCTGGTACAAAGACTCCACAACTTATATATAAGACAAGAGACAACAGGTGGATAGTGACAGTGAAAAAGAATGGACATTTCAAAAACTGAACTTTCAGTTTCCTGGTTAGGCATAGAAATGACTCCTGGATCAGGTAGAAAAGGAATTCCACTAATGAGGATTAAGAACTATGGCCCTGCTATATCAGGAACACATTTTGTTCAAGGTTTTCTGTGAGTAGAGGGGAATTTTAAGGATGATAATGAAGCAGCTTCAAGGCCATTTATGACACAATTCTTCAGTGTAGAAGAGGTATCATAGGCCAAGGTTTAAGGTGACCTTCTGAAAACTTTACAAGTACCAGTAAAGGCTGTTGTCACATTATGGTTGATACTGATGAAAGAGAAAACTCTTGTTTGCACTGAATGCTTCTGCTTCAAGGAAAATACGATTTTCTTTGGGACTCTATTTTCTGTAATAAACCAGAAAGTTTCTGCTTGAGAAAATCTCCCTGGTGTGTGTCATTGCTATTTCCTCAAATAAACCAGAACATCTCTTAAAACCAGCTAAATGTTCTTGCTACAAGATTATATGTTCATAGCAGCATGTACTGTACATTACCAATTCATCAAAAAATATGCCCATCTTCAATGTGAATCATTTTTTGAGAGCAGAATCTTTTTTCAGTTTAAAGCATATAGGCTAGGATTTTACTGTTTTCAAATTTTTAGTTCCGTGTTTTTCATACCTATTAAGGAAAATGCTGACTCTCTTCTATGAGATTCCTCCTTCCTCTACACCATGCACAAGCTTAACAAACAGGTATTTCTCTGAAGAATTCAGTTTAATAGGCAAAATGCACAGTTTCACTTTTGAGGCCCACTCCCCTCTCCCTTCCCTGGACCAAATTGTGTTTAGACAATATTACCATTATCAATTAGCACTTTGACAATTAGCCAAGCACAGGACCTGCACCTCCTGTAGCAGGTGATTCAGAACTTTCAATTATATCTTTCTATTTCCCACAGCTCAGCACTGAATTAATAAAATACTTAGGGAACTCAAGTGGCAGGCTGTTAGAAATGAAGATACGGATTAGATGTAGTAAAAAAAGCAAAAGGGAAAACTTTAGACAACCAGTAAAAGAACGTTATATATATAACCACATCCTGTGAGACAACATTAAGGTATAAGTAGTCTTCAAACTGGAACACCCTGTATCTTATTTACACATTTGCTTCACAAAGTCTCATAGCTACATTTGCAGAGCTTTCATGTAGTTCATAAATTCCTGCATGATTAGGTGCTGGTATGTATTCAAAGTAGGTACTGAATTTTCTAATTTAGCACACATGTTTCTTCGAGACCCCTTCGCCACAAACCCATTCCTTGCTACCATAGTAGAGCCAGCTTCAATCCCTGAGCCTTCAAGGCCTTGTGAGCCTGCAAGTTTTTTGCAGTTTTAACTGTAGAACATAAATGATTATTTGGGAATTGTATCTTTCAGATTTTAGCCAATTTGTACACTGCAGGAGGAATTCACATAACACCCTTTCTCCTTACAGATAAGAAACTGCAGGAGTCCCACTGGAAAAATTAAACAGAAATGGCCAGTCTTACCAGTGCACACCTGAGTTCATTCTTTTTGTCATGGGATCTCTCATAGAATCACAGAATATGCCAAGTTGGAAGGGACTAGGGTGGTGTTGGGC